>NC_051055.1:29047714-29359103 GCF_904848185.1 Acanthopagrus latus
GGGAGTTTGATCCCGCCCTCGCCCTATTGATCTCACACATAGAGCTCCGATAAGCCTCCGCTTCATTTAGAAGAAAAATATTCCCCTATCAGATTTGAGCCAACAGCTTCCTGTTAATACCGCATGTTTGGCTCCAGGGAAGGTTGCAACAGTCATATCACACCTAATGTGCGATAATGTAAATGTAATGCAAATACAGAAAAAGGCACCTGAGGCCAATTTGTATATTTCCACAGCGAATCGAAATATATCTATGCAGTGTCGTCCCATTTTCAATGTACGAGTACATTAACAAAAATGAATCATTAACTCTGTTTCGATTCAGTCAAAATGTCCCACAATAAACCAATAAAAACATTAAACTGTTAATGATTTTTTGGTTTTAAAGCAGTTAACGCCGCCTCCAGAAACTCCCAGCACCCTGGTGATCGTTATATTCACATTTGAGACATTTAGCTGATGTGACGTAAAAGAAAATATAGAGGTTTAAAGAATGATACCAGCAGCTTTAATATCTTTTTTCTGTTTTTGGTGCATACAGAACTCAGAAATATATAATAAATATTTATTCCACTCTCTGCCCGGGTGAAGGAACATCATACAGATGTTTGAAATGTCTCACCAACTCGCATAGAGTTATTAAACAATTCCTGAATTCCTTCTCTTGTCCTGTGGTCGTATCGTGCAGAAATACGGACGAAATGGAAGCAGAGAACAGACTGAAGGTTCTGTCTGAGCCTTAAAGCAGCTGGACACTCAACCTGACAGGCCTGGTGGTTTGTTTCACAGAACCAGCTCAGAAGACACAGATAGAGACTCCTCCACCAATCAGATCGGTGGGAGTGAGCTGGTAATTTAAACTCCAGAGACTCTAAGACCAGAGAGGAGCAAAAACATCTATTCCAATGAGAGAAGCCTTCAGTGGCGCTCTTTGTTCTTCTGTCAGTGAATTATGCTCTCAGGTTCTGATGTAAGTGATGCTGCAGCAGCTTCGCTAACCGCTTCAGAAGCTGCTACAGTTGTTTTTCAGAAAGGACACTGATTGGTTCAACCATTGTGTTCAGCCACAAGAGTTTAGCATGAAGCCTCCCAGTGTAACTGAGCACTGTAATTAAAGCACGTGTTACTAAAACATGCGTATGTAGCGTGTTTGTTGGGGACTATTTTCAGCGGTGGATTAATACACATTTGGTGCTCTACTCAGTAATTCCAGCATCAGAACAAAGAACCTCTGATTTGGTCAAAAGACGCGACGTGTTTCTGGACAACAATGAAGCTCTTTGATACAAATGAAAGAAGGTACACTGTACCAGGTACAGCTGATCGTAGGATTATTTCATTGTTGGTTTCTTTCCCTCCATCAGATTTGTTGGCAGTCAGAAAAAATAAAAGATTATCCGCGGCTTTATCCTTTAAGATGTTGATCAAAAGGAACTCCTAACGGGACGCTCGCTGGCTGTTTACGGACACTCGTGACCTTTTTGCTGAACTGCTAAACCTCTTTGCTGATTTAAAGTACTTTGATTGAATTCTAGTACCAGTGGATTTAGACACTAAAAACACTGGATTAAACCAGCGCTCAACCGTACGAAATATCACAAATATTTATGGTAATTCTGAAAAAAATCCATCTGATGAGCATTCATGGCAGAATTTGAGGGGCTTATCTTTTTTTTGTCATACATTGAGCAACCTTTTCTTTGCCTCTGTGAAATGACAGACTAACAAAACAGGGATCAACACTTTACCCAGCAGCTTTCTTTCTGGTAATGTGAAGGCGACAGGCTGGAGCTGGCAGGCCCTCTTTGTGTCTTTGGTTATCAGCTAAACGCTTATTTTGTCTGTGCTGTAATCCCCCCCATCGTCATCCATGGGGGAGGATGAAAGACTGCAGCCCTGACCCAAATTCACAGAAAAGCACGGAGAGACAAAACAATAGCAAAGCTTATAGAAAAGCCCCTAATTAACGTCTTTTTTATAGGTGTGTAGGTGCACTCTGCGGTTTTCAACAGGGGAACCACGCACTGAAAACAGTCATTTCACCTGCTTAGTCAAACATTTATCAGAGCCAGGACAACACCTAACGCTCTGACAATAGGTCATTTTCATGGTCTGCAGATTACACCCACTCAGTGTGAGCTAAGCTGGTATCAGTTTGGTGCTCTGTAGGATAAAATCTGAGCAGGGAACAGAATCTGAACAGAAAGTGTTTCCCCTGCTCACCCCAGAGTAACCCCGTCAGACCGTCCAACTGACTCTGTATCACTGAGGAGATCCCAGATGTGATTGAGCGTAACTGTATGAGTGTCGGGCAGATGGTGACCGGATTCAAAAGGGTTTGAAAAAAAGTACCTAAAATCTGTTTAATGATATCAGCTGCCATGAAATGTCTCATCTGGTAGCTTGTGAATGGGATTCCCATCAATCTTGGGAAGGGTACCGGTAAGATACTAGTCAGAAAGTACCACGAGGAACTGGAGGGAAACAACAATCTCAGTCATGTCTTTTAGACATTTAATAATGCCAACCAGTATCTTGATCTGTTTTATGAACAGTGATAAACTTTATGTCCATAGTTGTTTTGTACGTCGTGTGTATATTTGTGAAATTTCTCAAAGTGTCTAACTGAGTTTTTGGCCTCGTCCACACTAATACCAATATTTTTTTAATCCCTGATTCTGAAAAAAACTAAAAATAACAAATCCTGTCCAAACAGCCTTTGTTTAACAAATTATATCCGTACATGCGAGGATGTGAGAACAATTACGGATGCTGAAATAAGCATGTTGGACTGGTAAAGTCAACATTACTGACACCGCCCAAGGTCTTTGAAGAAACGGAAAGCTGAGGGTCATTAATCTTTGTGGACGGATGAGAAGGTGGAGTTGCTGCTATCAGAAAGCAACAATGGGAATGTGCAAAATGAGTTGCGATGTCATCATTTCCCCAAACACACTCTATTATTATTTTTCTAAATCTCTGTTTTAGTGGCCTAAAACATACAGGACAATGTGACTTTTGTAAAACTAGGTTAGGCCTTGGAGCATAGCGATGATAGACTTTGACAGTGATTGTGATGACAATTTTCACCTGTTAATTGTGATTTCATTCGGAGTGAAGCCACTGTGACCGGGTATTGTATTCCTACACTTGTGCACACTGATGAAGGCTGGCAATGTTTTGTGTACAGTCTGACAGATGATTAAGTAAATTCATCAAAATGCCCCTTTTCTTCGAATGAATACATGTATCGCGACAGCTGGTCAGAACACAGCGGTAACTTCACAACCACGACGAAATGTACTGACATCTAAAAACAACAGGGAACCCTTCAGAACCGCTTGTTTACATGGATTTCTCTCTTTGTGGTTTGCAAGCCTGAACCTAAAAGAACACAAATGGAAGAAAAAGGTCAACATTTCAACTCTGGTTTGGATCAGAGAAAAACAAACCGTAGGTGTGAACGCGCCCATGTAATTTTCCACGTCGACTCTCTAATGCTCATCTGATGGAACTGCAGTGTTGGAAATATAAACATGTTCACTCAGTGTTGCACTGAGGTCAAACCGTGTGTGCTCAAAACAAGCGATGGCCTGCGTGAGAATCCCTCCTATATCTATATGTGACTGCTGGGTCGGGTTAATGAGATAAACTTAATCCTTTAACGTAGTTTGTCCCACTTAGAGGTGATGTATGAAGCAGACGAGCAAACAGTTTAACGACATCAGCAAGGACGGAGAAAATTAGTCGGAACAAACAAGTTGTGGTTTGAGAAATGCCAATTACATCGTTCAAACTGATGTAGACTTGAACGTTGCTGCTGTACTTTTGAGACTTTGTATTTAAAACCATCCTGACAGATCCTGTTGTCCTACATTTGCTTAATCAGCAAACTTCATCTACAACAAGTCAGTCAGACGTGTTGACAAGTATTTTGTTACGTAGTTGATGAATTCTACACAATAGTTTTCGAATATTTGCTTTCGATTTTCTTGCGGTTTAGTTTTGGTTTCTCTATGAATTGTGTCAGAAAACGCCCCCTGAATTCCACGGGTGGTAAACAGTCGTCTTTCTTCATTCGTACTGTAATCTGTGCAAATATTGGTAAGACATGGGGGGGAAATACTCTGGTTGTTAAATCTGGGATGGAGAAACAGGTTGTTGCCTCAGACTGAATGAAAAGGGAAAGTCATAAAGGCAAAGTCACTTTCTTCAGCAAAACTTTCCATCAACACGGTCACATTAATTCCTATCACATCAACTGGAAATGACCAGATGATGAGGAGAGACAAGAATCCTTAAACCTTTTCAAACAAATAGTACCAGGAACTAAAGGGGCCCAGGAAGATCACTGAGGGGCTAAAGACACATTCCTGCTTGTGATTCCAACTGAATGTACCAGCCCTGCTCTCCTGAATTGCCTTTCACGCTTTTCAGTGACGGTTGTTTCCCCTAGTTGGGAAAACCTGTGTCAGTCAGAGCTTTGTGGGTGGGATGAGGAATGCAGGCATCATCTTCGTGAGCCAGAATCTGAATCCATACACAAGAAAGTTACAAGAAAAGTTCCTGCAGTGGAAAAGGGCTAAATGACTGAGGAGTTGAACCCATGGGAGCGTCACAAATTGGCTACTGGACTGCTGTTTCAGGTCTGGCATTACATCCAGAAGTGATCATATTTGGATGAAAGAATTGAGCTGGGGAGGATATCCTGATTGGATATGACTCAGAACCCAACGACATGCTGTGGTACCAACCTGTCATTCACAAGGTGGCCATTTTACTCTAAATACGACAATTTAAAAAGCCCCAACGTTTATAAAATGTATTGAAGAATATATATAAGTATCTATTAAGATCATAAACTTTTTAGGAAACCACCTACTGAGGTAATAAATCCAGTCAGATGTAGGGTTGTTTTCTCATAAGCTTATGCACAATTGGACTTCTTTCTGCAACCGGTGGAGACGCCCTCTGGTGTCTAAGCTCCATCCATAGTTTTATACGGTGAACAGAAGGCCCCCAGACACACAGTCCTGGGCTGAAACACTGCAGGTGGCTGTGCTGATCAGAGCTTATTCAACGCCAAAAACCAACATGTTCTCGCTCGTGACTGGTCAAATGCGGCAGCTTGGTCGGTGGCCTTGAGCTTCAAACCAGGACGTTCTACGTTGCGCGGTCAAATTAGCAATAATATGTAAACTGCATCATCTGGTTAGACTTTCAGAATAAAGGCTTGCTGACAAACCATTCATATACAGTATGTCATATGACTTTTGGACTGTTGTAACATTATCAGTGGTGTGTTTTTGTTTTGTTTTAGGAAAAGATTGTATTTTGTAACTTACGTCAGGTAACTTATGCAATTGGCATATTATGTGACATAAGCGGTGTGGACAGGTAGCAAACCACCCCACCACTCAACCATCTGGACTAAGTGAAGCTTGAAGAGGTGTTTGTCATGTTGGGAGTGAGAGCGAGCTTGTGAAACTCTTCACAGCAGATTGTAACAGTCAGAGATTGGATTTTAAAACTCTGAGGTCATTTACAGTTAGTTTAACAAGAAACTGTGTCCGTGCACGTGTCGGTCACAGTCGGTCTGAATGTGACTGTCATCTCTAATCTCTTACCAGAAACTACGCAGTCTTAAACAGCGCGGTCTGATTAGTCATGTTGGCCAAATCGTAGACATTATTGGGCGACGAGTCATCGTGTTTCCCCCCGTTTGCAGCACTTTTGCCTGACCACCTAAAAATTTGTGGTTTTGCTTGAACTGTAACTTTTGATCCGATGCACCGCCATGAATCATTTCCTCAAGGGTCTGTCTTCATTTTCTGCTGACCAAGTGCTGATCCCAGCTTCAGATGAGGGAAGACAAGGGGGTGTAATTATTCTGCCGACGATGAGGTCATCTCATGAACTTCTCCTCGACTCACCCTCCGGCTAAAAACAAGGATTTCAACACACTCATCCATTCAGCGAGCACCGCGGCCGAAAACATGTGATCGAAAGATGCATGACTCCACGCTGGCAGTGGCAAAATGATAATAGGTCATATGCTGAGCTTCTCCAAATGACCACATGAACGGATGACTATCAGCACCACTGTTGTTGTTTTTTCAAGCACAATGCCTCCCATTCAGATGGGATCAATGGCTTTTGACCCCTGAGCTCCACAGATTGTTATGTGAAATGTTGGAGACTGTAGACGCCAACAGACCAGCATCAATGCTCGGCAAACATGTGGTTTCCAAACAAAAGCAGGGGGCCGGCAGGGTTGGCGGGAGGGGGGCTGACAGGTTGTAACTGACACTGACCATTTGACCCTCCACCCACCTGACGGCTTAACCAGACAAAACAACATCACACCTTGGAGCACTGGGGTCAAACAAGCCCGGGCCTGTCACAGTTTGACCCTGAAACACATCGAGTCAATAGGAAGAGACGCCTCGCTGCTAAGTCACGGAGCTTCTGCAAATACAACGCACAGGATCACCACCGAGCGCGTCTACTGTCACAGTTCATGTGGGTGCAGTGACTGAAAAGGAAATGGGTGACCTACTTCTCACATGTTTGTCACCCAGTTTCAGGCTTTAACACTTCCCTGACAACCGTGTCATCAACAAAAGAGCAGCGTGCAGATAAGGTTGATATTAGCATCCTCAGCCTCGGTTGGTTGACTGCTGGTTTCGGGAGTCTCATCTCTGATCAATTTCAGATTGATTCATAGGTTATTTTCTGTTTTGTCTATTAATGCCCTCATATGCCTGTATGATAAAGGATAGTATAGCAAATGATGTAGATAGACACACAAAAATATGAAGATTGAATGAGTGACTTGGTACATGTGCAGACAGAACCTGGTTACTGATTAAGGCAGGAAGTCAGGACCTGTTTACTGCACTGCAGTAACCTGGTTACTCATGTGATTACACACAGCTGGTCAGGAGTCAGAACTGACCTAAACCTCATTTTTAAACCAAAGCAGGCTTAGGAGGTACAACCATTTATGGAGTGGAGAAAGAGAACAATGAAGGGTACTTTAGGCCACTGGTCTAGCGTTGCACTCATATAAAACTGTTTGACCCATAATGAACTGAAGTGCTCAGAAGCTATACAGCAGAACCAGAGCCATTGCTCTTATTTATCACAATGCAACTTAACCACAGAGTAACATCACTGTCAGCAGCTGACAGCCAATAAGGCTGCCAAACGGCCGACCGCAGTTGGAGTCACAACAGTGGATATTTTTAAAGACACCTGAGGATATTTTCAGCTGTTTATTTTAGGAGACCTGTGGACATTTTTGTGGCGACCTAAACTGGCTTTTTTTCCCCACTGAAAAGTCAAACCATCCGTGCTCATGGTGACCAAAACTGGCATTTTAAGTCAAACCATGATATTTTACTAACCTTAACCAAGTGATTGTTGTGCCTAAACCTAACCGGAGAAAAGGTTCAGCCATGGACAAATCAAGAATGGACATTTGAACATAAAGACAGTCCAATTTGAACTTAACTGAGGTTTTGCAGCAACATATTTGACTAATAATTATTCTGACAATTGAAATCTGACTAGTAGGTTCTTTTATTCCCTTGCTGAGGCTGAATTTCCAAACCGGGGAGGATGGGCAGCTACCCTGCATCAGTCTCCAAAGGGCCCCAGTTCAATCCTGTCAGTTGGATTTGTTGAATTGATTGTTTGCATCAACATTAGGGAATGTCGGGTCCATTTTTCACTCATTTTGTGTCCTAAAACCCATTATTTGTATGTGTATTCAGCTCATGTAACATTTCTGGTAGTAACTCTACAGCAATGAGGGATTCTAGACTCTGTAATCCAGGGAAAATTAAGAAAGAACTAAATAAGCAGAAAGAAAGAAATCCCACAGCAAGCTGTTACTGACAGCAACTTTCCTGCAGTCTGTGTCTGAGTGGCTTTATATAGACTACTCCGACATGGCCCCACCCTGATTGGACTGAACCACTGCAAGAGGGGTTTGGGAAACCAGGGAGGGAAAAAAAAAAATCACAGTAACCTCTAATCCTGACAGGAAAATAACAAACATTTGAAATATACAAAATGTTTCAAGGTGAGCAAGATGAAAGCTTTAATAAACTCTTCGTGAAACTCCACCACAGTGTCTGGTCATGCAAAGAGGGCAACCCTCCTCCCTTTTCTCTTCAGCCCTGTCTGCCAGTGACTAGTAAAAACAACTGGCAGCCACATCACAGATAATGCAACAAATGCTCAGAACAAGCACATGAACCTAGTGAAGGAATCCTGTGTCATCAGTTAAATGATAGATGGCTGCACTCGTTGCCCACCTGCCCAATGTGTCAGTGATTGCTGCAGGACATGTAGAGAAGGTATAGCAGACTGAACCCTTCACAGCTCAAACGTTACATTAGAAATGGTCGATGAAATCACCTCAAACTAACACAATTAGGAAACACTCCAGCATAAAGTACTGGCGGCACTTTATATAATATAATATATGGGAACAAGGAGACAATGAGACATATTTTTAAATCATCAGTCACAGAAACATGTTGTTACTTAATTGTACTTCAACACATTGTGCAGCAAAACCATGAGAAAACTGACAGAAATCAAAATAAATCTTGCACTCAGGATCCACTTCTTTTCAGGAGCGTTTGATCTCATTTAACAGTTGGTTATCTGCTGATCCTGAAGCTTTTTCCAGACAAAACTTCAGTCTGATGTGAAGTGGATTAAAGCATTCCTGCTCCAGAGCCTAGATCAAAGATATATTAAATGTATATCTGCAACATTTACAGTTCACAATCTGAGACAGATCACTTCTCTTGTTGTGCAGCATTTGTTTTACTTGTGCTCTTTGGAGTCTGACATTCAGAGTGAAGTCTTATTTGCTTGTGTTTCTTTTATCCTTGCTCTTTCACTTTCATTCTTACCAGCAAACTGGAATTAGGATGAATACAAACACTGACATGTTCCGTCTTGATTGGGCAAGAAAAATAATGAGTGCCGTGTGTACACTGCTGGGACACAACATTTATTCTTAGACCAAATGTCCTGCTTTACTTCCTCTCCGACGATCACAATCTGGGAATGTCACTCCCCCTCTAGACAGAACGCTGGCTTTGTTGCTAAAATGTTCTTTCCCCCTTGAAACAAAAACATGGCGAGTCTCCAATGACCTAATGTGAGGTCAACGACCGACTTCAGAGTACACTGTGTGCTGAGGGAGAGCAGGCGGTTACGACAGCTTCTGCTTGAGCAAAGGAACGTCACGTAGCTGCTGTCTCACAGCAGCCACAGCGACCTGATAGAGGAGAACTGCAACAAATGCATACATATTAATGAAAACTCAATCATGCTGCGCAGCTCAGATGATCTATAAATGTATCAGGGATCCTTAAAATTATTCATAAATGTAGAATAATTTAATCTCCTGTTTCCTCAAAATAATGCAAGACTGTAAATAAATGCCTTCCTGTGTTCTATTACAACAAAGGAAAGGGCAACTTCTAGCTAGCGTCACAAAAGCTTTGTTTCACTTCAGGGGCTGCATCCTTCGAAGGAAGCTTCGAAGCTTCGAAGATGCTGCTTTCATATGTGCTGCAAAAGCTGAGCTGAGCATCGAGTCTACGGGGAATTTCCTATATATACACACTTCACCAGCGCTCCCGCTCCTGTCACCTAGCAACCATGACAGTATTAGGTTTCCTCATCATGTTAACATTTGTATTGTTCGCTATAGCGAGCCAAAGTCACCCCTCCCCTCCCTCCGGTGGACCCCATTCAACCTTATTCTGGAAAGACTTTGTAAAAAGTTTAAAAAAAGGTAATTTTTCCAGTCAATCAAGTTACTTCTTTAGTTTCAGTTTTGCTTAATTTAAGTAAATTATCATGAAGATTTGTGTTTAGGAGCTCAGTGAACTACATCATCTCACTCATTACACGTCGCCAACAACAACATGGAGCCAACTGGGCTCCGAAAAGGTCCTAAAAAATATGAAGATCACAACAAATCCCCACATACTGACGACTGCAGTTATGTAAAAATGAGTGTTGGTCAGTTCTGTGAGCTGCTAACATGCAGGAGCAGCTATACAATGTTTAAGTAACAGGTTCTGGTGAGCGTTCAATGAGTCGACGTCACTAACGAGGCTGTTGGCTGCGGCGTCTTTGTAATTACATATTTTGACAGTCTGATATTTGTGTAGAGTTTGCATGTTGTCCCCGAGCCTGTGTGGGTTTTCTCCAGGTACTCCAGCTTCCTCCCACAATACCAAAGACAAAAAAAAGGTCAGGTTAATCATTATTCTGTAGGTGTGAGCATGAATGGTTGTTTGTCCGTATATGTCAGGAAAAACAAATCCAACTGTCACAAGCATGCACTGCATCATGGGATATGGTAAACCAGGAGAGGACTGCCTTGCACCTTTTAAAGCTCACCATTTCAAACATTTTTCAGGGCTCTCAGTGTTTTAACAGTAACATTCAAGTGTTTTTCAAGCACTTCGAAAGTCCCTGAGCCAAACATTTTCAAACTATCAAACTGCATCCAAACTGTTATCGTAAATATGATTGCAAAAAGTAATGCAGCTGTTCATATTTAAATTGATTTTATGCTTTCTTCACTGAACTGCACTTTCATGTCCACATCAACTCAGGTTTCAGCGAAGCTCTCCACCTGAGTCAGACCGTCCTAAAATACTGCGCTTGGTTGAGTGTTTCTAAGAATGTATCGTCACAATTTCGACATTCAGACTGAACAAAATGAAGACTTTATAAGGTCAGCGACTGCAGGCAGAAGCAGAGAAGTGATAACAGGCAGCCTGTGGGTCAGAACTGCCAGCACAGATGAGCTGTCTATTAATACTGCACTGTGGTCATCAGTCAGAGAATAAAGTCTCAAAAGATAGTGACTCATCCCAGAAAGGAACACGACACATCACCCGCTGGATTAAATGTGATCTGTGATAAGTATCCGCACACCACCAAGAGCTGATGATTGAGGGCCCTTTGACCCGTCATCTCTGATTATTTCATAACTTCTCATGTTGAGAACAGAGGCCAAGCAAAAGGCAGCTATTGATATGAACAGAGAACATACAAACTCTGAGACAGGACGGAGCATTTCCCACGATATGCTTTGTGTACGAGGAGTAAGGTGTGTGTGTGTGTGCTGCCAAAGATCTTTGGTTTGAGTTTGAAACCTTTTATTTATCATCACTTAATCTCTGATTTGTTTCTCATTGATTATTTGTTCATTAGTCTGTGAAATGTCCCAAATACTCTGACACCCCAAAGCAGAAACTTCAATCATTTATAGTTATTTTCTTTCCTCTGCCCTTGTAGATATTTCATTTCTGGGAGTGACATTAGATTAATTTTCTGTCAAACTACAAAAGCAGTTAGTTTAATACCATTTGGAGGTTTAATCTGTTTTAGAACATGAATCCAAAGTATCCCAATGTGCGGATAAATGTACATTTGTTCAACTAATCAACCTCCCAATGTGCCATCAGTGCTCATTATGTGGCACGCACATACTGAGCTTATCAATTTGACATGACCACTGACAGAGTCTGCATGTCATCCAAAATAGATTAAGCAGGAAGACATGTTGACGCCTATTTATAGATAATTGTAGGAATGAGTGGAAGGTTTGTGTGTTATTCAAAACAGTGTTGGCTGAGTTTTTTTTTTTTTTTTAAACAGAGAATCAAATATGCAAATGTTTGTATTTGCATTAAGTTATATGAATGTGGCTGTTGTTGACTCACAGGTGTTTCCAGGGAAAGAAGCTTCTTGATATAATAAGGGGGGAATCAACAGTGACAGTGTGCACTGCACCCAGTGATCTGTGGGAAATGTAGTGCAGAAGCACCACAACAGTGAGTGCATGGTGCAGGGTTTACACAGGTATAAGACACTTCAGTTACATGCTTTTAAAATGTAGGGTGTATATATATATATATATATATATATATATATATATATATATATATATATATATATATATATATATATATATATATATATATATATATATATATATATATATATATATAGCTCAAGGTAGGTTTTATGTAGGAGTGTGTTCATTAGAGTGACTCTTGATTCATTTTGAGCAGAAGACACTAAACCTCAACCTCACAAATACAAATGAAAACGTTTTAACTTTTAAGGCCTAATAGATGCTGTTACAGCTGAATGTTGGAGACCTGCTGACAAGCTGCAAACAGGGAAACATTCCTGCACTATAAACAGGAGTTCCATGCATGTTTACAGAACACTTTTAGACTTGTTTTGCTCAACATCACGTTTGCTGACAGGAAAGAGTTCAGCAGACACCCTCTCTCCTTTTCTGCACATGTATATAGACATGTTCTGTTTATTCAAAAAGCAGAGCGAAGCCTGTAGGCCGGGGTTTAATTAAAGACTTTCTGCAGCTCAAAGGACTACAGGTCTCTAATTCTTTGCCAGTGAAGCAGCCCCAGAAACTTGCTGAGCACTTGTGCTGTGTTCTGCCGGTAAATACGTGCAAGCACACACGCAACTTTTTAAAATTCGAACAAGTTGTGTTTCCCTTTTACACAGTGCTACCTCAGAACTGAAGACTCGGCCTATCTTCACATCTCAGGGACTTAATTCTGAGTATTCAGAGCCTCTAACAAGTAACGCTAGAGCTGAGCGGCCCTGTTAAAGATAAACTTGTGCGTCAGCCGACTTCCCAGAAACTGTTGCTTTTTTTAAAGAAGGGGCGGGCTGTTGCTACGGGGAAGTGCAGAGGCTCACAACCAATGCTTGAACTGTGAGCAGGCCGTTCCTCTTAGCTCAAGTTACAAACTGAGTCAAACTGCACCGGGCCAGGGAGAGATCCTGTGCAGACTTCACCTTGAGCAATGAAACGTGATGAAATGATGTTTTATCCAATTCTGAAAGTAACCTCTACTAACTCCAAACTTTTGTAAACTCTGTTAATAAAAACTGACTTCCTTGTTGGAGCAACCAGAAAGCCCACATCCTCAAAAAGGTCTACAGTAAACCATTTGTTCTGTCAGACTCTGGATATGTTACTTCAGCCAAGCCAAGCACAGGTCTCGTCCTTAATTACACTTTGTTACTTCTGGGTGGGGCTGAGACCTAAGCTGAATCTAATCAATACTCCCTACAGTACTGAATGTTCAGTATGTATTCAAACAATAGCTTCAAAGCCGCTCCTTAAAAACTATCCCATGATAGGAATGTGTTCGCCTCCTGAAGGGTTTCCCAATCTTTCCACTCAACATCTGCACTAAAACTAAAATCAGTGTTGTGTCTGACAAACATGAAGTGCACTTTACAGGCAAAACAACTGCAGCTGTAAAAAGTTAGAAATGTGCAATAAAATGTAGAGCAGCAACATTCAGCTGAGTTGTTGTTTTCTTGCAACAGCAGTGTTTGTGGCAGCTTCCTCATCGAGTCGTTTCATTTGCTGAGAAAGATAACTGACCATCCGACCACAGTGGACATCACCACAATGAGAATGTGAAAAATCTAGCGAGATAAAGGCCTTGCTAAGCATCACCGCCGACTCTTTCATTTTCAGTTTGACATATTATTCTGGCCTGAAAATTAAGATAATGTTAGGGAGGTTTTTTTTTTTTTTTAAGCATGCTTCTGCAAGCTTGAGGTTTTTTCATGGTTAAATTATGAAATAGATCCACCAAAGGGCTGCAACATTAATTGAAATATTATCCAAATATGGCAAGAAGCTGTAAAAAAAAATTAAAAAATTATATATTAACACCCCCCAATACAGATGGATGTGCTCAGTACAAACATTAAGGCTTTAATACTCCAAGGAGAGAAGATAATGCATTCACACGCTCTTAAATAATGTATAGCACCAATGAGCAAGTTACCAAGATCAAGGTTCTTCAAAGAGCAACTGCACTTTGCATATTCAGCCCCAAGACATTGCAGCACTGTGTTTTCGGCACCACCACCCCCAATCCACTTGGGTATGGTGCAAACCGCTCTGTAAAGTTGCCTCAGCCTCAATTCCCCATTGTGCAGCAGCCTGTTCCTCACAATGAACTGTGCAGGGGTAACCAAGGTGGAGGCTAACATCATTAGCCGCAGGAGAGGACACGAGGAGGTCTGCTGTGGATCATCACCATGGAGAGGGCTCTACTCCATTTCCTCCTAAGACCTGGATGAGTGTTGTGTTTGTCCTGTAACCCGAGACAACGGGAGGATCTGAACAAACAAGGGCGCAGCCACACATCATCACCAAGGATTCCCCTGTTTGAGGCTTGATGTAGTCTATACTAACATTTAAGCTTTCAGATGACAATAAGTGCCAAAATATTGATGCTCTAGAATTTTCCTTAACATAACCAAAGCAGAGATGTGAGTGGGTGAAAGAGAAAATTGCTTTAATTTCATGTCAAACACCCCCCAAACCCCAAAATATACACTCCAATTAGAGTCACTGTAAACATCTGAGTACCCAATCAAATATGTCATACTTGTTTATGTATGATGATTTGATGAAGTCACCAGTTTCTAGGCAGCCAAAAGGCCCTCCAACTCAGGAAGTAGACAATGTTATGCAATTTAGAGGATGTTGTGAACTGTTTTTTACCCCAGTTTCACAATCTAGCTTTTGCTGCTGCATTCATGGTTGCTGTGCAGCGACTCTTTGCAGATAAGCTACCACTGCAACTCGCTAAACTGCGGATGCAGCTGAGCGCTAAGTGTGATGGAGGCATCGCACAGCCTCATCAAATTTCGAGGAAACGACAGCCGTAGCCTTCTCTGGTTGTGGCGTGAACAAACATCAAAGAGGTTGACAAGTGCAGAGGAGGTAAACTTAGTTTAGAGCGAGGCGGTTCAGATCAGCACAACTGAACCAGATGGGCGTAGGTGTGACCTCTTTTGTTGCCTTTGCAAAATTCCCTTAACAGAAAGACATTATCAGAGGGTCAAACCATGTGAATTATATCATCTTTTTTATTAGTTAGAAGCTTACATTGGAATTTAACCATTATTCAATGTCTGCTTCCTCTTTCAGGAAAAACATTCCTCAACTATGTTCACCCTTTGTGCAGGCAATCACAACAATCTGCACACAGTGCTCTTTCATTTCTTCCATCACACTCACACGTTTCAGGCTGTTGCACATCTACAGTCCAGCATTTGGATGCTCTTGTCCCCAAGTGCAGATCCAACATTTTCATACGACAGGAGTCGAGCTACACTCATGCAAATCCACCCCCCATCCTCCTCTCAAGTTGAGGTGTCCATACAAAATATCCATGGATGATGAATGATCTCCATGGAAATGGGCTTCATGGCTGCATGACATGTAAAGATGGAGGGGGGAGGAAGAAAAGAAAAAAAGAAGAAAAAAAAAAAAAAAAAAAGGGACCAATGCAGTTTTCCCTTCCTGCTCTGAGTGGCATGGTGCCAACCACTGTTACACCATTGCCACCAGGGAAACAATATTATTATGCAGATAAAAACATCAAGGTAAATATCAGGTCAACAGTTTATTTTTGCATAGATATTTTACATTTATTAGAAAAATAAATTTCTCTGAAAATTAAATAGAACAAATTTCTGACATTTGATTGCTGCTGGTTAAGTCTGTCCATGTAGTCAACAACAAATGTGTGACTTATTTTGCTGTTGGGGGTGGATGTGAGCCCAGGAAAGAGGCCAGGAACCTCTGGGTTGATCCTACTTAAAGATAAAGTCCATTTGTCTTATGTCCAAGACCGAAGTTTAAAATAAAGTCTCTTGATGTCCAATAAATTCACCTGATCAACAGGGCAAGTGTTGCTCCAATGCCAGCAAATCCAGCAACTGCCATGAGAGTGTTCCTCACTGTGGATTCTGGGTCTGCTACTCTGAAGAACTCGACAAAGCCATCCTGGAAACAAGCAATAATAAGAAAAATGGTTAGATGGAGATCTGAGGATACAGCACAAGGGCAAAGGCGTGTGCGCGCTGGACACGTAGGCCTCAATTGCACAATGAGGGCAGTTATGCAACCAGTTCATTTTTTTTTTTCCCCCCAAACATCCTGTCATTCAAACAAGAGTCATAACAACTCACCCATGAGTTGTTCTTGATCAGCCAGTCTCTCTGCTCCGTCAGCAGGTAGGTAGAGATCTCCTGTCCCACCTGCTCCACACAGTGGCCCCTTCCCTTCTCCTTCAGGTACTGGGACACCACCGCCCCGAAGGCCACAAGGCTGACAATCCTGCCCCAATTTGTGGTCCCGTCTGCAAAAAGGCTCCTGGCTACTGAGCTGACAAAACTTGTATCTTCTCTGTCATCCAGTGACAATTTGTTGACCATACCTTTAAAAAAAAATTAACAAAAAAAACAACAACAAATAAATGAAAAGGTTAGAGATTCATCCTGTTTGACCATTTAACGGCACATTTCCGTGAGGCTAACCACTCAGTTTACAACACACTTTCATTTAAATAAAGTAATAAATGGAGGGCCTAGACTTAATGTTAAAATTAAGTATTGTTTCCAATGTAGAGTAAAA
Organism: Acanthopagrus latus; assembly: GCF_904848185.1. NCBI lineage: Eukaryota > Metazoa > Chordata > Actinopteri > Spariformes > Sparidae > Acanthopagrus > Acanthopagrus latus. The sequence continues at coordinate 29,064,258 of NC_051055.1, forward strand.
AGGTTCCTACTGGTGAACAGCAGACATCTTATCTTTTAAAACGAGTGAATGGAGTCAAACAGCTGCAGCAGATAAAGGCTCTGAGCGGCTGTCTTTGTACAGGAGTCACTACCTACCATTGTACGCGTATCTGTGCTTGTCCAAAACGCCTTCCACAACTCTGGTCATTGTTGAGAGCTCTTTGTTTTCCTTCCACCGAAGTTTAGAAAGTCCAGTATAGACTGCCAGGAACCGGCCGATCAGTTGCCTTGTGTCTTGATCAAGCAGCTCCTCTCCTGCGGGACAACTGGAGATATCCACGTCATTTTCCGACTGTAGTTCCGGAGTGCACGGTAACGAGCCGTCCTCGAGGTCTTCGCTGTCCTCCAGGAGGTTTTTCGGTACATTATACGTCTTCACTGTGTTCACTCCCAGGTTCAACGGTCGTTTCGGCGTGTCGTTAGACCCGACGTTGCCGTTTTGAGAGTCCAGAGACGAGCCCATCGCTATCTCAGGCGTCGCATCTCTTGAGTCGTAGTGCATACTGCCGCCTACGACTCCATTTTGAATGTAGCTCATGACTCCCGTCGTGATTGCAGCCCTTTTTGGAAACATATTTATTTGGATTCGTGGTTTCTTAAAGTTACGCTTACTTGCCTCTGTGTCTACAAAAAATACAAAAGAAGTAATCGGCTATCGGATTGATGCTAGCCTGTTTAAAACAAAAAGCTAGCCCTGTCCGCCACGTTCACTCAGTCTCCATTGCAGACGTTGCAATGAAACGGAAGTGAAGCTCAGAGGGCGTTTATAATACGTGGAGTGGGCGAGTGCGTAGGCTTTACGTCATTGCGTAATTACGTAAACTTCCCAAACAAACGCGCCCATTTTTGTTTCAAATGTTTTGTTTGTTTAGGTTATTTTTCAGAATTAAAAAAAAGAAAAGAAAAGAAGAACAAGAAGAAGACGTGGTGTTTCTGAAGCTGATGATTTAAAGTAACGGGGTCTCAGAGCTGAACTGATTCACTGGTTCTTCTTGTATTTTTCCATGACATAAAACTGAGGAGGAAATACTCCAGACATGAATCATTATCACAACATCAACAAATATAATAATAAACATAATAACGACAATAAACATAGGGTGCAATAACATCAATGAATTAATAAAATAGTTACTGACTCTTCATCTCCTCACCTGTCTCTCTCTCTCTAGCTATAGAGATACAGATTTATATAAATATCTATATTTATATATATTCAAACTGTTAAGACTAAGAGATGTATCCCTTTTGCAGCCCTTTTAAATAAAGTACAGTTATTTTATGCACACGTTTGATTCGTCTACTTTTTGTTAAATAACTCCCACAACTTTAATCTTACTCTGACACTGATCTTAGACTAACACATAAAAAGGAAACCCTGGCTGTATACTGCAGAGACATGTCATTTATTTGCTGCAGTTAATTAAAATGAGGACATATCCCTGACATATACAGCCACCCTGTCTTTTTTACATAAGTAAACATAACCTTTATCTTATCAAATGAGGATATATTCACATATTTCCTCAGGTTTAAGAACAACAGGGTTTTTGTCATCCCAGTCTCAGAGACATTCACATGTGGTTCCTCAATACAAGAGTAAAATTTTCCATCTTTTTTTGTTGTGAATGCTGGAAAAAGCCAGAACTTTCTGTTCTCAGATAGAAATAGTAGAAATGAAATATTGTGCCTCCCCCTAGTGGTCCTAATGAATACTGCTCCCATCCACAACCTCTGTTGTTTACCCACAAGATTCAACACATATGACACTTAAATTTGAGAACTTTTCTTATTACAGCACATTTGTGTGGGAGGCTCTCGGCATGTTATCGCTAATAATTAAATCATTAGTTAACATGTGACTCAAGTCATTCAGTCAAGTCTTAAGCACGTCCTGAGGCATTTTTTTGGGGCAAGTCAAGTCAAGCCTGAGTCAAACCTACAGTATCGTTCTTAAAGAGGAAAATTATCTGTTGCATCACGATGTTGTAGGCCAATTTATCTGAACTATTTAAAAAGAAAGATAGTAGATTGAATTTGTATTACAATTACGGTTATTCAGCAAAATCAATCACCATCAAACAACTTTGAAGAAGTTAATTTCTTGATTTCTTTTCATTAAAAATACAAATATTCCTTCCTAAGCAGTGAAATACTAACAGCCAGAGAAGGACATCAGACTTTTGTACATTCCTCCCCTGTACATCTGTCAGTCTGTCTGTCAGAACATCTTTTATAAACAGATTTAGGCTCTAAAGCCACGTACGTGAACAGATTTCTTGTTCCTGTCCAGTATTTGAACAAGCGTCCACAGTAATCATTCAGATGATCAAATATAAAATGAAAACAGACCAGTTATTTTAGTCATCATGACTCAAGTAAAGTCACAAGTCTTTAACTTTCCAGTCCAAGGTTCAGTCTCAAGTCTTTTGCTTTTCTTAGTTGCAGGTCATCAACACAGTGACCCGACTCAACTCAAGTCCACACGTCTGACCAGTGGTACGAGTGCAAAGATGTGACATCAATTAAAAACAACAAGGAAATCTTATTAATGTAAAAGTTTATTTCAAATACTGACAAAAATCCTTTCACCTACTCCCACACAACTGAAACATTCCAAGTACTCCTGTACTTTCTGAAGTCTTAAAATCATTCCTGTGTTCTCCAGTCATCCTCTTTATCATGTAAACCCTTTTTTTTTCCTTTTTTTCTTGGAAGCAAGGGTGCCTCTGATTTCCCTGCAGTTATCTTGGGCCAGGATGATATATACTAATTATGCAATCAATAAGAGAACACAAGAAAAAAAACAAATAAAACAAAAACAAAACAGAAACAAATACTTGCAAAACAACAAGAAAACAGATAAGGTAAAAGCAGCACAAAAGTACTTCAGAGCACACAGCCTGTCGTTTCTTTATACATTCTGGCACGTGTTTATCATAGCTGAACGAGAGACACCCTGTGTGTTGGGTTTGAAACATACCCTGCTTTTCCCTCTCGTTGAACCGCTCCGTGCAAAGCCAAACATCAAGTAGCATTCCAGAACTCCTGTCCCCCGTTGTTTTCGGAGAACTTGTCGTAGCTTATTCACCCATTTCTTTTAAGCAATCTTTACTTCTTAAATCAGGAAACGGTCTGCTTTTTAAAAACACAAAATGAGGCTAAATGGTCAGTTCATGTCAATCTAAGTGACACGAAGCAGTCAGGACTTTTCTTTTTTAAGCTCTGGCTGACCAAAAGTTGGATCGAATTCAGTTTTGTGGTAGAATTTACATCGCGGCTTACCAAAGTCTCGACTGAATGGACTTTGCCACAGGAGCTTTTTAGGACTCTGAAACAGAGATACTTGGGCAGAAGAGAGTCGGACTGGTAGAATCAAGAGGACAGGTGTTCTTTACAGGGTATCATCTCTTAGATTTGTCTTTGACTGAATCAGCAGCATTTACACATATTTTCATATGATACAGATTCACATAGCCTCTGCAATTCACTAAGATAGAGCAGAAGTAGTGTTAAACTGAAAGGAGAGAGGAACCATTGAATCAGAAAATAGCTCAGGCTATGAAAGAGTGAAAAGCAGGTGGGAAACAACACAAAGATCCCTTCCTGTTGAAGTCTATTTACAATGGCTGGAACAGAGAAAAGCAGTGCATTCATTCAACACCAGAACAAGCACATACGTACAGGTCAGTTCTCTTTCGCACACTGCAAATTTGACACATTTCGAAGTCTCAATGAGAAACAAGTGAGGTTGAGAATGTGATGCTGCATGCACCCTATCACCTAGCCTACATGGTGGAGTGTGTGCCTGTGATGGTTCCCTGAAGCAGTATTATACAAGGAGGCTGATTCTCAGTGAGCGCTGGCATCCAGTTCAGATTCAAAGTCTGCAGACCTTTCACCGCTTTCAGAACCACATTAACAGGTGGGACTCGAGCGCAGAGCACAGGCTCACACTTCACCCCCACGACACACGTTATAAAATCCCTCTCAGCTTTGCCAAGTGTTGGAGTGAGCGTATCCTGCAGGCACGCAGTGTCCCACTTTAGGCCTGCGATGATGATCTTTTGAGCTCGGCTGACACCTGTGGTTATCAGGTTGCCTGCTGTTTACCCTCTGACACCCCTGAGATCAAAGATCAGTCTGTGTAGTGTGTCAGTCCGGGAAGCAAAAAAAGTTGTTCTACGGGACGCTGGTAGTAGAAGTAGGTCTATACGCCAGCTATGGTTTTAGGGAAGTAATGTAGAAGTACTCTCTTCCTAAAGTTAGTGTTTCACAATGTGAAATGTGAGAGGGTGACATGTGAAGGGAACCACTACGTCTGACTGTGATACACATTCTAAAAAGTACTGAGAAAACACTGTCCCACAAAAATGAGAAATCAATATCCTGTCTTGCTTTAACAAGCAGCTAGAACAAGAATAATTGCTTTGGTTGGTGCCAAATCTGAAGACAGTTTTCACTGCACATGTGCCATTGTGAGACACAACTGTGAAGGCTATGACTGTGGTTACCTTTGTCTTTTCAATTTGACTTTAGTGATTGGATATAGAAACTGTGTCAACATACACGTTATTACGTGCGACAGTGAAATGTCAACTTTATCTACGTCTGGATCTGTGTTTTAAAGATGTCTGGATGGTTGGTGGTCAAATCACCTTTCCTAGTTCCGTGAGATCCAAACAATCTGAGCCAGACCGGCTTTGACTGCCTCACCACATCACAATGTGAGCCGGATGATTAGATGGTAACAGTCACCTTTGAAAGACGAGCGTAGCCACGGTCTCTGAGCCCGATAGCTGCAGTGTGAAATTTGGCTCAGTCGGAAAATCACAGAATTTCCAAGCCAGAAATCCCAGGATGTAATCCCGAGTGAGTCGATTTAGCACTGCCATTTCTCTCAGGCACGTTAGCTGCTCTGCTCCTCAAAGCGCCAAGCTTATCACGAATTACGTGCTTGTTTGAGTATTATTTACAGAAGCATACACTCTATGCAGGGTGCTTCAATCCCCCCCACAAATTTTTTAGGCTCATAGTAAACACACGTCTTGATGCAACTCAACAGCAACCAAACTAAGACTGAACTCAGAGATTGGCAGGCTTCCCAGCCATTAAAAATAATACAAGGATATACTCAGCTGGCTGTTGCCCTGTGCCCGTAGCTGGAGCGTGTCTACATGGATTGTCAGGACAGCAAACAGGAAAGGAAGGAGGGAAGTGTGACTGTGGACATCTCAGGGCTTTGTGTGTTGGTTTTGATACTTCCTATCTCTAAGCAGATGCCCCACTCCTGTTAAAAAACATGTTAAATTTCTTTTTCTGTTACATGTTACAATCATGCAGCATATTTAGAGAGAACAGGAGCAAAGGGAGTCAAGAATTAAAGCAACATGAGCAGAGAGAGGGGGAAAAAAGGCGATGCTTCAAATCCCCGTTTGGCTGAGCTGCGGCAGATGACCTCGGGTTTTGTTCGACGAAAAAAGAGACCAAAGGATGAGATGAAAGGGAGCCTCCATTCACGTCCCCCATTTCCCAATATGATGTCAGTGAATGCTAAAGAACTCTTAAGCTAGGCAGCTGCACCTCACAGATTTGGTATGCAAGCAAATTATTCACATACATCTTCTTACCCCTCCCGCAGAAGCCGGTCACCATCATAGATAGGGAACATAAAAATCAAAGAACGCGCCGCGATCATGGTTCCTAACTCCCTCACACACATTATTTTGGTGTCATTTAGGATGCAAAAAAAGAACAAAGCATACTATACAGACTACAAAGTGCATTAACTCACCCCATCCAACCCCTGCCCGATGACACACACCTACTGTGATGCATCTTGGAACACCGAAAACCAAGACATAAAGGAGGCGGTAGAGCAGAGTGCGCAGAGGGGGCAGAGCTGTGCGTGGCGGGAAGGCAGAGAAGGCTGCGACCTCACGGGCTGCCTAAACCTCCACCCCTCCCACCCCGCCCCACCCACATACAAGCAAATGGAGATTCAACTTATACAACTCTGCCCGACATGTTAAAGCCAGTGGTGCCTGGGGATGAAAAGGGAAGAGAGGGGAGGGGGGGTGGACATATTGGGGACACGGGCGAGGAGGAGGGTCGTTTGCCGGGAGCCCCAGGGGGGTGAGGGCGTTTCCAGGATGGTGGAGGCTAGCCAGCTAGCTTGCTCGTCACCAAGGAGGACTTCCTCTGGGGCAGGTCCTGCGGCGTGGGAATGTGGTCGCCAGTCACCAGGTTCTTGTCGGGCCCCGCCACAGGAAGCTGCTTGTTCTTCATCTTGGCCTTGGCCATGTTGTAGTCGCCCGAGTCGAAGTACTTTTGCTGTGTGAGAAAAGAGATAAGAGGTGTAAATGACGGGGCTCCGGGAGACCTGGATTAAACCGGATGACCTGTATGGAGCCATTTTGTTTGATGTTGTTTTTTATTTACTGCAATTCTCTTCGCTGCAAAGCTCCAGAAATGATTTGAGGACATCACTGAAGTATACATTAGCATGGGGTGAATCCCTATTTCATTCTTCAGATGAAGTTATCCATTTAAATAATATTTGCATGCTGGAATATACATTGAAAGTGTTGTTTGTTCCTGCAACTCTTCCTCCAGTCTACACTGTAGGACATTTCCTAATGCAACCTCAGTTGAAAAGAGGGAAATACAAAGTCCTCCATGCAAGAAAGTATTCCAGAATTCAGCCAGAGCTAATACAAAGCATCAGCAGGCTCAGTTAGGCCAGCTGCATGTTTCTCAAGCTTGGCTCGTCGGTCTGCAGCCTGTGGTCCTCGTGAACTAAACGCTTCTGTTCTGCTGCCTTCCAAAACACACCGTCAATCAGATAACCAACTTCTTCACTCAGGCTTGCAAAATCAACAATCTTATTTTCAATCAATTCTAACAAAAGATTTTGATCTTTTTTTTTTAACCCTTTGTTGGCTTTCACTGCTTTCTTTTTCTACAGAGGCCTTCCAGTGTGCCTGTGGATTTGTCAACCGTGTGTCAGACATCAATACTTTTTTTTATAAAAGGAACTTCCCTGGAATGTATGTTTGCAAAGAACTGGGAATGTGGATTTTAAATTAAATTCCTCATGTGGAAGTAATCTTTTCCAAGTCAGTATGGACAGTAGAAATGATCACACTGAAAGTGAACCGACTCTTTCAACACCAAAAGATCAAACACTAGAATTACTTAACTTTTGAATGAAAGGATCAAGTAGAGCAACGTGCAGCTTCAATTGCCTAAATAAATAAATAAATGAATAAAAGGAAAACTGGGATCTCAGATGCTCTAACTTATCATCAGTTATCATCAGTCTCTGATGTTCATTCTGGGAGTTATTTTATGATTAAGCATCACAATTCACTTTTTAGCTTTCCTCTCCACTGGCCTCAGCTACTCCTACTCCTCGCCAGTGATTTCCCAGAATGACTTTCAACGGTCTCCAGAGGTGGAGGTTCTCTGTAACATATACATTACGTGTAGGTGGAGAGAGTTTTTCCAGACCAGCAAAAGCGAGCGAGAGAACGATGCCTTTGTGTGCTCTGCCCTGCTGTTCAAATTACAAATAAAAATAATCTGTCGAACAGGCTGTTGCAATTCACAAGCCACCAATGTGGCTATTGATTTCTGGTCTATGGTACAATACAAACAATGGCAGCTGTAGATAGGAACCCTTGCTCTTTAGCTGTGAAGGACATATAACATTTATTAGTTGAGTTAACAAAGAGAAAAAACATTTTGTCCAAGAAAAAGCCATCTCAGCCAAGTCAGAAGCATCTCAATATAATGTCTCACTGGGGTCAGTTATCGGCAAGATTAAGAAAATATTACACAAATTATAGTAAAATAAGAAAACTAATTAGTACTGTGAACAGATGTAACAGTGCTTCAGGTTTTCAATGACTGCGATGTGTTGAAACTCCAATGGTCACAGTACAAAACCTTATCTTTTATATCACGCACAGTTGCTAATGTTGGCTTACAAAGCACTGCTGGCAGCCAGGGAGTGGAAATTGTGAATAAATTGGAAGCGTAAATGCTTTTTTATCTCCATCAGATAAATGGCAAAAAGCATTGTGATAATACCAGGGGTTGCAAGAGTAACGCAAGACAAATCACTACAGATGAAGAAGGCATATTGGAAATGTCCGGCTGCATCTGTTCACTTATACGCCATTGATGATCAGTGATGACGGTTAAGGATCTTGGAAGGTTGTCCCATTCCATAAGGGAGATTTCAGTCACAATCCTTTGTAACTGAGCGGCAAGGTGGCACTCAAAAACATAAAGAAATAAAATTGGAGAAGGGTTTGAGCCGTTAACTGCAGCATGTTGTACTGGATTCGGGGGTTTGTTGACAGAAACGCGTCTCCTCACTGTTCTTATTTCTGACCATGTCTTGGACAAACTGCAGTCACCTACCCCTTTCTGTAGTCTCTTCATCAGGAAGTCTGAGCCGCCGGGCTTCTGGGCCAGGCCTGGGTATTTGGCCTTCAGCTTGGCCTCCTCTGCTTTCACCGGGTTTGCATTCTTCTCCTGGGAGTCCTGTGGAGACAAGAACAAACGCACATCAACACTCCACCTTCGCAGAAAACAGGGCCTCTTCAAAAGGTCAGCCGATGCATCTTCAGGAATGTTGAAGCCCGACTTGAACAGCTGCTTTTGTGACAGGTATTCATTTATGGGCATCATATGATTCCAAAAATGCTGCTGCAACTACAATCACACCTACATTCCTGCAGTAAAGTCTCCTGTGGTAAACAGGGACACTTCCCCCTTCAGAAATACTAGGACTGCACTTGAAAAATCTCTCTGCTGTGAATAGGGCTAGACAATCTGACAATGACTAGTGGGAACGGGGGATACTTTATGATGGGGATGAGTCACGGCATGAATGTTCTTCTATTACAGCCTCTCATATCACCATCATGCCAGAGAGGAAATAACTCAAGAAGAGGACAAAGCTCGTGTGCAAACAGAGACCCAAAAAACATGTCTGAAATCATTTTTAGAGGCTTACAATGATAAGAACTGAAGGCGTCTTTGGGACTCGTGTGTCGGAGGATTTTGTGATCATGCGCGGCACTCATCTGTTAAAGCTAAAAAGCTAATCAACAAAGAATGACCTCTGACCATTACAAGTCCATATAAATCCTCTTACGCCCATCTACTTATGTTAAACTATCACTATAAAGCAATAAAGTAATCCACATTTCACAATTCAGAAACCTCCTTTTTAAGCATGATAAGCCACACTGACTCACTTTTCGTCTTTTCCAGTTAATGTGGACATGGTAAACCTTGTTTTCTGCTTCTTGTTTGGGTCATGCTTCAGTTTCTATAAATAACACTGTTTACAGTAAATATGATGGATCCCTGTTTTCTGTTAATGTGAATTCATTGGTTATGCGTTTATGTAGGTCGAGGTCAAGAAACAATAACTTAACGACACTTTCTGGCTCTTACGCAACTGGGAGGGGATCACAGGAGCTTTAGGTGGCAACTTGTGTAGACAATGCAAGTGTTTGTCCTGTTGTCACTGACTAACACCAGACAAACTGGTCAGATACCCGTCGCTCAAGTCCCTGACATTAAGGCGGGTAATTTGGGTCAAGGCACACCTTGTTTGTGTACATAGAGTGAATCCAGTGTTCTGAATGCACGTTAACAAACTGAAAAAACAATAGGAGCAAAAGTGCACATAGGACTAAAGCAGACAAACTCCAAAAGGCCATTTATGCTCTCCCAGCACATACACTACCTGGTGCAGACCTACTTCCACAATGCAGACAAGATAGGGCACTCAGCCTTGCAAGCTTGCTGGGGCAGGGATAAAATGTGACTCAGGACACAGAAGCCGATGAACAGATTCCCTCAGGAGGGGAGGGAGGGGGGGGGGGTAGCGTGTAGCACCAAGTGTGCTGATTCACTTGGGTCCATGACGAGAAATTTATGAGCTACTATATTCGGCACCAATGCAGGAAAACTGCAGAACCCGACAGCACATTCGTTGTGTACCCTGTAGATTAGTTTTGAACTGTTCTGTGCAGGACTGTAAAATTTTGCTTGCGTAGCTTCAAAGTTTGTCTGAACATTTCTTCAACACTATTTGACCTTTGATACACTATCTGCCTGTTCTGCTGTCTTGTTGAAGCTGTATCACACCTCAGTGGATGAAAGATTATTCAATCAGAGCATCATATCAGATTGAAAACTCTTGCATACTTACAAATACACAAATCTTATGATACATTTGGTAGCTTTACAGACATTGTTACATTGAGGAAAAATAAAAAAAAATAGAGTTATATATGTTTTGGCAGTGCTCAGTAAGTTTGAGGGCTCTAATGTGTTCCTTATTTTATACAGTCTGAGTGATATTCAGTTGACATTCAGTGTTTTAGACAGAGAGACATTACTAATGTAGTTTCTACCACACCTAAGTCTAAAAGAAGGAGCTCAGCCAAAAATGAAAATCCAGTCATGATGAACTCAACCCCATGTCAGTGGAAAGTTGGAGGAAGTTTCCTAGTCAAAACATTTCTGGAGCTTCACACTATTTGACTGAATAACTAAAATAGTTGGGGAAGTGTTTTAAAACATAAAAAATAGCAACCACAAGTAAGACAAAATGGTGCCAATGGTGCAGCTCTAGATCCCAAATTGATCTGAGAAGACACTATGTTACACCCTCGACATGGTGCAGTCAAACTTGTGTACCCACTTCAGACAGGGTGCGAGTTAAGGCTTTTACCTTGGCAGCTGCAAATAACATCTGTAAGTCTGACAATTACGCTGGACAAGCTGTAAGGAGCCATTGTGGTTTCTTCATTGTTGTTTTTTAATCTCACAAAGTGTTTTATGGGCTAGAATAACTCACGCCATTTTCCATTGGCATGTAGGTGAGTGGATAATGATTGGGTACTCAGTTTTTGGGTGAAAAGGTCCTTTAAGTTATGAGCACACATCCAGATTTAAGCGTAAGAACCAACAGCTTCAAGACGAACGTGAATCTGAAAGTTCTTACTTGTTGTGCAGGTGCATGTAAGTGCTAAACATTATGTCATTAACTATCCTTTATCAACAATCATTACATTGCTTGTATTGTGGATGTATCTCTATATAAACCATTTCTAAATTAGATGTCTGAATTAACAAAACAATCTTCATGAAGTACTTGATAATGCCAACAGAAAAACAATAGCTCCATTTCGCCTTTGACTCCCAATGTACCCCAGTATGATGGCAATCAAACATCATGGCAGGTTTTTAGCATATATTACAGATATTGTAGTTTATATTCTATCAAACATCAACAATGTGAAGCAGCGGAAACACACTGCAGGCCTTTAGAGTTGAGAGAAACAAAACCACAGTGGATGCATATTCTGACCCACACTGATGTCAGCAGATGTGAGATACAGCATTGATCCAAGTGTTGAACTACGTGCACATCACTGCCTGTTGTTGTGGCACTAAATAAATAAATAAATAAATAAAAATGCGGAAGCCCTGTCACACTGCAGTTGTTGTCACTGTCAGGGGGAAGACCATCAGGAAAACACCCAAAACAATATCTCAGTCAAAGCATGCAATGTTTTGACGGGTTTAAAGTCTGGTGAGGGAAATCATGAAGTTATGTCTTGCTGTGGGGGGCTGTCAACCCTTCCACTGCATGTTTTGGGACCCTTCAGGACAGACCAATGAGGCCCGAGCTGCTGTGGACTCACCAGCCAATGACACAAGGCAAGGGACAAAACAAAGTGACACACTGGCAAGGTGCTCTGTAAAGGTGGGACAGCTGCGTTAAGGCGATGTTCAGCACACTGCACAGCTTATCCATAACTCTACATGTCCTCCAGGAGTCCTCCCCTGCCTTGGTGCAGCGCTGAAGCATACACACTTCACTTGTGCTAGCCGAGGTTAGCCACTTCTAGCTAGCATGCTCCGTTGGTTAGCCAACAACATCAACACAGCAGTGTGAGAATCCCACCTGTTTTTCGTCCTCGTAGTCCACCTGAGTGTCCGAGTCCAGGTTTTCTGACGACATCGTGTGAGTGCGATGGACAGGCGAGTGTCACTTTCACCGGACAGTTCAAAGAGATGAATATACGAGGTACCGTTTGATGTACCTGTACTGGATCCAATCCTCCTTTTCTGGACACGACTGCTCCCCAACAAAAATGGCGTAACGAGATGTGACATCACCAGCGGGAGGGTTGTGCCTATTTGTGATGAACATATACAGTAACCAATAGACGAGCGGTACAGCTCCGCGTAGAGCCAATGGGATGCCAGTAGCAACGCTGCTCCGTGTGATTGACAGCCCGTCGCCCAATGAGTTTACAAAATGGAGACTGGGGGCGATGCGGGGGCCGCACTGCATCAACACAAAGCACCTGAGCAGCACAAAAGACATATAGTGGATGCAACATGTTGGTGTTTAAATTAATACATTCTGTGTCCTACCAATGAATGAATACGCCAGAATTAGCTTAAAGAGAGGACCGGCAGCCATCTTTGCCTTCATTACTTTCCTTAGCAGGAGAAGCTCCTTGCTCTGTGATTGGCTACTTGTTGACACTGCCTGTCAATCTAACAATTAGCGGGAAAGCTTGTTTTTACGTTAAGGCCTAGCTTGCTTCCAGATCTAAAAAAAAACAAAAAAAAAACAAAAAGAAAATAATTGTACTGTATTGTTGTTTTCGGTTAAATACATCAGTATTGTTCCCATGTAAGTACAAGCTTATTATCAAGACTAGGTTAGTGACAATACACAGAGAAATCTCAGTTTCAGCAGTTGGCTGCCCAAATGTAACAAGCTAATCAATGTTAGCTAACATGTCAGTCGGCAGTTTATGTTAATACCATGGTGCTTAGCTAGCTAGAGCAACCTCACATAATTTCTCTCTTTTCTTTGCAGCTTTTATGTTGGAATAGTTCACCTGTTCACCATGGCATGTGTACAACAAGTGAGAACTTCACAGGTGATTTTACTTATTTTACTTTTAGTTGTTTTGTGATGCTGCAGAGGCTGTTAACTTTAACAAGTAGCTGGTTAACTTCAAGGCAAAGCCAGACAGGTTTTAGTCAATATATACTGTCATGTTTTCTCCCTATTTATACCAGTAATGTTACTTATTGTAAGTAGATTGTGTACATGCACCTATGTTACCACAAAACTGTACTCTTTACCATTTCAAATGTAATCTAATTGACCACATCTACCTCTCTTAGCTACATAGTTCATGAATTAGTTACCATGCAAAATTCAGATAGGATACAAACACTACAAAATCATATTGTCATCATGAAATAAAGTTGACACTACCTGGTTTATAGTGAATGGGCAGCTTGTCCAGCTAGCTGTTGCACAGATGATTAACTCTAATAAACACTGACATATTTAATTTCATCCAAATAGTATTTTAAAACTCCTTTTTTGATGTCATCCACAATCAATATTTTATGAATGACTGATTCATACTAATATTTAGACCTATGAATATAGAAAAGTCCATATAATTGAACATTCTCATTATTAATTGTATCCTTACATGTTTAATTTACATCACTAGGCAGCGTATCACTGAAATTAGTATTTTGTTTTGTTAAAAAAAATGTTGTAGGCTGCAGCTGTTGACTTATTTGTGGTGTCTGTGTTGATAGTGATCAGAAGGCAGTAATCAGTCTGTGATTCATTTGTTTCACTTGTGTAGGATGCTCAGATTTTGCCTAACCAGGTTGTGTCAGAGCAGCAGTCTATGGTTGTTATAAAGAAGCTTCTTGCCATCGCCGTGTCTGGCATCACATACCTCCGGGGCCTTTTCCCAGAGAAAGCCTACGGAAACAAATATGTTGAAGGTTAGCTGACACATGGAAATTACTTGGCTGCACACCGCGGTGGCGATCAAGGTCTGTTTACCATTTGGAAATATTTATAAAGAAGATTCCTCCTCTTTCGTTTTTCTTCCCACAGATCAGAAAGTGATGATCCTTAGAGAAGAGCGCAGCTGTCCCGGTGCAAGTCAGATAGTTCAGTGGTAAATAATAACAACACTCAGTGATAATGCAGTTATCAGAACAGTTAGTGATGTACTGCATGTGAGAAAATATTGGAGGATATTTGTCAGTGATATAACATGTTTTCAAGGTTGCAGGGGTGCTTTGAGGCCATCCAGAAGAAATATGTAAGTCACATTCAACCATTTTCCATCACTCTGAAGATCTCTTAAATGTCTTGATTTAGATGACATACATTTACATAACCAGCAAATTAAGTCCTTATTCGCATTTGCTCTTGAGTATCCAAAATAACTCACATGGTCAAAATCATTCTTATTCTTTTTCCCCACCAGCTGCGGACAGTTATTATGACTGTGAGTATTTTGTTATTTCTTTTACATGTTTTGCCCGGCCCTTTTTTTTGTTTGATTGTAATAAACACATTGGGTGAGGAGCCTGCTAGGGAAAGCCAGCAAATACTAGGAAATGTAATCAAACAAATGTTTTGAGCTGATGTTGTGCGTCATTTAGTCTTTTCGACAAGACCTGAAAGAAATATTCCATGTTGTTTGATCCTTTTTCAGATCTACACTGACCCAGAGAACCCCCAGGTAGTGCACAGTTTGTCTTCTAGCCAGTGTGTATGTTTTTAAAAGCTACTGTATACATAACTAGCTGTTTATATGTTTATTGCATATCTTATATAGAACTTGTCTTGTCTTTCTTTCAGAAAGTGACTGAGTTTTACCAGTTCAGGATCCATTACTGTACAGCAGGGCCGCAGATGGACTTTGAGAGGTGGGAGGTTTTTTTAAATGCAACAATCATGATAATTTCATAAATCATAAATAAATCTCATATAAATAAAGAAAACGAAAGGAAAATACATGTACAGAATGAATAATCTTTGAGTTGTCTTTATTCTTTCACACCAGGAAGTAACTCGATTATCTTTCTAACTGTGACTGTGTCAACACCTTTAGTGGTTTTATTTTTCTAAGCTTCATGAGAAGCTTCATAGCTGAAGCGTGGCAAACTTTACTGTAACTACATGCCACATATTTCATTCTGTGACAACACTATGTGACAACAACATTTAACAAGTGGGGTGTGGTGTTAAAAGTCAGAGTAGTTTGGTTCACCTTAGGAATACCAACAACCATGTTTTACCAGTTACCATGATAGTTATCTGGCAAAGTGACTGAACGATTTACAGTAAATTTAAGCAGCTTTGGACTGATGCTTTTGTTTTGATTTCTCATCAGCATCAACAACAACAAGTTGTCGATGTCATGTGGCAACACCAAGAAGGCCAGCATCTTGTTGGTGAGGAAGCTCTACACTCTGATGCAGAACCTGGGTCCTCTGCCTGACAGCGTCTGCCTGAACATGAAGCTGGCTTACTACGACGATGGTAACACAGCACAGCAACATAATATAAGACAAATACAAATCTACAAATGCAACATGAATT
Organism: Acanthopagrus latus; assembly: GCF_904848185.1. NCBI lineage: Eukaryota > Metazoa > Chordata > Actinopteri > Spariformes > Sparidae > Acanthopagrus > Acanthopagrus latus. The sequence continues at coordinate 29,079,765 of NC_051055.1, forward strand.
AAATTGAGCATAAGATTTTAAAGCTTTGTCTAATATTCAAGTGACTACACTTACATGGAATTTAATGAGCTGCACGCTTGAATTCTCTTCCATGTGCTGCAGCTCGAGTGTGTGATAAAATGTTCAGCGTCTTGCTCAAGGGCAGTTTGTCAGAGCAGGTGGTGAAACCAGTTTCAGAGAAGCAAAAACATTGCACAATACAGAAACAAACAGCAAACTTACAGTTCATTTGCAAGTAAAGTATTTTCAATTGTATCACAATTCTAAAATTGTAAGAGAAACATTACATACAGAATATGAGAAAGAAATTGTGAGATAGTGTATGAGTGCAGACTGAATAGTGTATGGATCTTGATTAGATTAATCAGGCATATTGATGTGACTGACATTTATGAGTGAGTACAAAAGATGACTGTTGGGCCTTAGTACAGGTATCCGCCTTTAGAACTTGTAGACATGCTCTCTTTTGTTGTTCTTGTTTTGTTTGGCTCTGTCTCACTGTTTGTTTTCACGGTCCATCTGTCTATTTGTCTGTTTTCCAGAAACTCCTGAGGGTTACCAGCCGCCAGGCTTCAAGGAGTCTGACGGCGACACCATGATGTTTGAGAAGGAGCCGGTCAAACTCACCATGGGCGAGGTGGTCACTCCCTTCCACACTCTGAAGTTGGACATGGCCACAGAGAGACAGAGGCTGGAGCAGGTGAATGAAAAGGAGCATGAAACAGACAGACAGAAACAAAATGTTAAACCTCACTTGATATTGTAAAACCTATAATGTGAGTTCTTATAAACAAGCTATACATGTTGCTAAATGTCTGCAGGTGGATGAAACGGTTAATACGACGGAGAAGTGGTATCTGCATATGAAGGAGCAGGGCGTCTTCTCACAGGTCAGTGTTTGGACTGCAACTATCATGTTATCAATTAATTTACTGATTACCTTCATGATTAATCATTTAGTCTATAAAATGTGAATTTGATGTGAAAAATCCTAATCGCAATTTCCCAGAGTCACAACTTCAGATCGCTTCTTTACTCTCATGAATGACAAAGAAAAGCAGCAAATCCTTATATATTAGAAGCTGGAACAAGCAAATGTGTTGAACTGACAATTTATTATCGAATAGTTGGCAATTAGTTTTCTATCAATCTGCTGATAAAATTAATGAACAAATTGTTGCAGCTGTAGTCAGCAACAACTCAGACATGAAATGAATGAATGTGATGATTGTAGTTAATTAGATAATTATGAAAGGGCTTTAAACCACAAAAGGTTTGGTAATTGAAGATGTTATGCCTCTAAACACAAATAAAACAATATTGTCTTGTGCATTTAATAGAAAGTAATATCTTTTCCACCAGGTTATTTTTGCTTTTAGGAAAATGTGCTCTAGATCAACATCTTTGACGTCAGAGCTACATTTTCATGTCGAAGGTGTGATGTAAGTCTGTGTGCAATTTGTTCTCGTTATTGACAACCGAATTGTGAAATGCACAAATATTGCACACGCAAGCGAGGCTACAGGTCAGACGTGCGTGTCAGTGTGTGTGTTATCAGAAGCAGTCATTGTTTTGGTCAGTATTTTGACATTATGTGATCAGATAACATGTCTTAATCTTTAGAGCCATGTGATTGAAGACGTGGAGAAGCCTGACAATGACAACACAGACTTGGACAACACTGGTAAGTCCTCCTCCGATTTCACATCAGCTGTTTACATGATAACTTTATCAGGGTTGAGTGTAACTTTGTTTGTGTTCTGTAATGTCTCCAGAGCAAAAAAACATTTTGAACTTTTTCATAAACATGTTTAACATCGCTGTGAGCTGGTAGAATAATCTTAGAGTGAAAAAACAAATGAAAATGGCGTCATTATGACTATTAACTGAAGACCTCGCTTTGGGCTGAATACTTATGTTGAGCTTTGATGAATTTACAAACATCTTAATTATCAATAGAGAATTATTTAGATTGTTGGATAAGACTTAAATCAAACTATATGAACTTCACTGTCTGTTTTTTCTTTATAACCTAAAGAGATCCAGCTGAGCTGCCATGAGAAGCTCGAGAGTTGTGAGAAAGCCACAGAGGTAAGTGTAACATTCATTTACCACACCGCCCGCGACACACTGTGAGTGCATTTAATACTAAAAAAATACACAAATCCTATTGACATCTCTGTTTGCCTGTCATGGAAATTCATGATGAGGAATCAAAACATAAATGAAATGAAAAAATCTTTTTCTAATAAGCAATATGTAACTGTGTCTCTGAGTAGAAAAGGTAAAAAGTATAAAAAAAGAGCGAAAGAAGGAAAGATAAAGCTTTTGGTGAAATGAATTTCACAAGCATTTTGAGGAAACAATACATTTGTTGGGTTAAAGGTTTTTATAGCTGGTTTAACTGTTAATGTAAAGAGAAATGTCTTGAACACAAGGTGTGTTAAAAGTCATTTTGAGAATTGAAAACATTCATCATCCGTCTGAAAGAGCAGAAAGACTCTTTCTGTGTAAACACGAAGCAAAGGACCTCTTTGAGTGCACTTAATGGTCGGTGGCGTTACGGACCATCTGTCCCCTCTCAGATGGAAACTCTGGTGAAGAAGACCTCCGACATGGAGGTTGGCCTGAAGAGGACCAGGAGTGGACGGATCATTAAATCCACTACAGTCAGTCAGCCACTCATAACTCAACAGCCACCAGCTCTGTTCTTACACTGTTATAGCTAGACGACCTGAGACACTGACACAGAATCTATCTCTGTGACTGAGCATAGATTAGACAGAATCTTAACATGATGCAAGTAAGAACAGTTAAATATTTATGAGGCAGCCAGTATTTTATATATGTACATTACATGAGCTCACTGAGGTTATTTTAAATCATTTGTGATGTTTATATTTACCTACACCTGGGCTATGCAAGTATTTTGTATGCAAACGTAGCCGATGTGGTCAATGTAAGAACAGATAAGACATAAGACATATAATGACAGATAAGACATTATATGATTTAATATATCAGAAACTGTCCATTTGTTTGATGAGTGTGAGATTTGTTGTAGAAAACCGTAAAAAAAGTTTTCCAACTTTAACTAGGAAATTATTTATTTGATATGAAAAATTAGGAGAAAATTATATGAAATCACCAAATAAGTAAATAATATTAAAGATGTAATACGACTGCTTTGGTGTGTGTGTGTGTGTGTGTGTGTGTGTGTGTGTGTGTGTGTGTGTGTGTGTGTGTGTAGGAGACAAACCTGATAGTGAACAGCAAGAAGCCGACAGCCATGAAGGACAAAATGGTGAGAAATTCTGGAGAGTTTATGAACTTTGATCTGAATTTGATTTAATCAAAACATGTTAATATAAAGCTTTAAAGGCAGCTGGCCAATAATAAAGCACCTCTAACTCTCTGAAGTGAGACATACAAGCTGCAGCATTTACCCACATTCAGTTCTCTTCATTTAGTTCAACATGCAGCGTCTTTAGTTTTTGAAGAAGAAAAAAGACTTTGATTAAAGCTGATCAAACAGCTGTACTTTCACATGAAAAGCTTTTCTACAGAAGGTTTTGGGATGATGATTTAGATGGAAACTGCGTAGGAAGCCTGTTTGTTTCACAGATGAGTCAGCACCGATCACTTCGTGGTTTTCTCGGAGTGGGATGTTATCTGTCAGCAGACGCATGATATTCTGTGGTTGTTATATTCTGCATTGTTTCTTCTGCTGTATTTTTTTTTTTTAAGGTTTCTCAGTATGACATCCCCAACAGCCAGGAAACGCCGTCCACCTCCGCGCCCAAGAAGAAGCGCAAATTCAGCGAGCCCAAAGAGCGCTTCTGACTGCACCCCCCACTGCTAACACAGCAGCACGGCTGTATTGATTTCGACTGATGTTTTTAAAAATCCAATTTTGATTACAGCATGTTACGTAACTGTTTTTTAAGGAAATTCACCTGTGATAGGTATTATTGTTTGTGTGCTGGCAGTTTTGAACAGTATTTGACAGTTTTTGAACAGTATTGAGCTCCACAGTCTTTGAATGCAACACGTCTGAACGTGGACATCTTAGAAGACTGAGGAACAAATGTATTATTTGACACAGTATTGAAGTTGACTTGGAGTGATTATGTTTGTTTTACTGTTGCTAGTCTGAGTTATTTGTTAACAACTTGAATAAAATACAAACATTAATCCAGCGTCATCTGGTGTTGCAGTTTATGTCACTTGTTTAAGAGCAACACAAAGTTTATTTGCTAAGTTAGTGCTGTCTCCAACTTAGAAGTTAGAAGGAAAGGATTATCTCATTTCTTTTTTAATTTGCATGTGGACTTTATATGGCTTGTAAAACTGGCTGTGTTGCTACCAGTATCATTTTATGTACGCAGAGGGTTTGGTTTTACTTTCCTCATGACAGACTGCTTCCAAGTTATTCAAAAAAGGTGGCTAATTGACAAGTGATGTAACTGAATCAGCACTAAAGTGAATTACCCCCTCATCATTTTACTTAATTTGTGTCCGTCGGGGTCTCACTGTGTGCCCCTGTACACACCTACCGATGGCGTAGGTATAAAAAGAGCAGTATGCAGAGACTGCAGTCATGTGTGAGGATACTGCGGTTCATGCCAGGATTTTATGAGTCATATTTTTTATTAGCTGTAAGAACCTTGTATAAATGCAGTGCGCTGCAAGTGCAGAAGAGAAGAGACGTTAGAGGAACAGCATAGTTGAAACTCCTACCCGCATGTGCACACAGTAGGTGTTAAACTGCTGCAGGAGAATGTCAAGCTGCTTTAACATTTAATAGCCTGAATGGATTTATACATATAATACGTCTGTAATTCAATTCTTACTGGTCAAAAATAACATTTCAGATACTTTTTGATATCCACAGAGAGCATCCTGGATATCTTGATCTTAATATCATTTCAGATTTCTACAATTCAGTTGTTCTATTTGTAATTTTAATTTCACATATCCAAAATGAAAAACAATTCCAGATATCCATAATTTGATTTTTGATATCCACAAGTACATTGTGAGAAGTAAAAATTCAGTTTCAGATATCTACATAAATAATTACTAGAAAGAATACAACTGCAGATATCCACAAATCAGAAATCTGTCAATGGATACCCCAAAAAAACAGAATAATAAATGCCTAAATGATCCTCTTTAGTTCTGACTTGTAATAATTGGATTATAGATATCTGAAATTAAACTTTTTCATGATGAAAATGTTAATGAAGCTAAAAAAATCTACTTGTGATGTGATTTCTCCGAGGAAGATTGATCCCAACATGCTCTTTTTGACTATTGGAGGATCGAAATCCAGATAAGTTCAATATACCAGCACCAGCAATACTTATCAGTTAGTAATTAATGTGCACATTCAAATTACATATTGAAGCAATTTGCATTGAAATGTCATGTCTTCCAAGTCAAATATTGCATTTTGAAAAACAAGCAACTGCTGCTAATGTTAACGATAGAGATGTGCAATATTTTTTTGGAACAGTGTTTAACATTAGATATTAAAATGTGCTCAATTTTGACTGTTTTCTGAATGTTTTCAAGTCTTTTAGAGCATCCTTTGTCTTCATATGCATTTTTTTTTGCAACACGTTTTAGGTTATGTTACATTTATAAGCTGTGTACAGCATGTTTGTGATTCAGATTCACAAAATATCATCTTTTTTTACAAAAAAAAAAAAAAAAAGATCTTGTGGTCATGTGGAAAAAGATTGCAGAAATACAGCTCTGGGGGCTTTATCGTCCAAATGCTCAGCAGCCGCTTCTATCAGCAGTGAGACGCTCAGACATGGTGCTTTCTTCTTGGTTTGCTGAAAAGGAAATACAGTCGTCTTCTACAGTTGAAAGATTTAACAGTTTCAGCTTCCTGTCAGTAACTTCTTTCCTCGCCGCTGGGAGAGACAATTCGACTTCGCCTGCCTCGCGAAAGAAAAAAAAACAAACCTCAGTCTTTGAGTAGATCCAGAAAATGCCACCATTTGCATGTGAGGTGCCTTAAATGAAGCTGTTAAGTGAAAGTGGATTATATCTGTACACAGTGACCTTTGGGCCCAGATAAGGGCCCATCAGCAGCCTCCCGCCCGGCAAGCTGTGTGTTTTTAATCTCCTATTGTTTTTTCCCAGAGAGAGGGACATTTGCTGATAGACTGCCTTAACCCAGTGCGGATCAATACTGCAGGAAGCCTTTGTGATGCATATCCAAGCAGCCCCCACCTCTCTGTGTCTGCAGCAGGCCAGAGGGGGCAGAGAAAGAGAGACTCCATCAAATCAGCCTTCACTTCCGAACACAGGCATTGTCTTAGCCACTACATTTATTTCATTGTCTGTGTGTATTTTTTATGGGTATTTTCTGATAACATAGAAGTGTAAAGCAGAATGGACTGGGAAATCCGGGGTGGACAATACCCACACACCAGCGCATCGACGCGCTTTATGAGCTGTGAAATGAATCAGGGTTACCTAACCTCACAGCCCGACTCCAGTCTGGCATTTTTCAACACTTTTTTTTTTATCATTTTGACAGCAGGGGGTTCTCTGGGTATTGATAAGTGATGAAATCCAATGAGGGTTAAGGCCCCCTTTGCAGGTCTAGTCATGTTCTGTAGATAACCAGTATCTCTGCTATAGACATTACAACAGCACTATATCACAGAAATGAACCAGTAAATAGCACCCAAAAGGCAAAACGTATCCAGTGGCATGGAAAATATAAAAGAAACATAGATTGGAAAATATTGAGAGAAATTGTTTCTTCTGGCACCCAAAGTGTTCTCCGTCTCAGAGATTCAGCCCTCTAAGGCACAAAGACATAGATATGGACCCCTTTCAATCACACTGGAGTTGAAAATGAAAATGTTTTAGACTAGTATTCTCCTTAAAGCACGTTCCAAATATCTAACGATGGAGGGACGGGGGAAGGGAATCTAAATTGCAATTTTATTTCGCGTCCACCCTCAATCCTTCACTCGGATCCTGGGACTCTACATCATTTCTGTACACACACGTCTCCCAGAAATGAATTCTGAAATTAAATTCAGGGACACACGTCCAGCGGCCAGTGTTAACAGATCAATCAGTTGGCCAAACAGCAGGAGGGGCCCGCCGGACGCCTCTGCGGACCAATCAGAAATCTGGGTTCGGCCTGTCTGAGTCGATAGCTTAGGTCCAGGGCCGCCTGGGTACGGTCAAGGCAAGACACACTGACAGACTGATGGACAGACAGCCGCAGTCCATCCCAGGGCTCTGTATAGATTAAAGCCAGCTTCTGTGAGCCTATAGTCGCTGTGCGGTGATTGTGCCTGCAGGGCCTATAGGCCCCAAGGGGGGGCAGGGCTTTACACCAGGAGGGGGAGGAGCGAGGGATGAAGTGGACATCCAGCCCAGGGACCGTGACCCCTTTGACCTTGCCAGAAGGGCAGCAAATGTTTCCGAGCTGATTAGCGCTTCCCCAGCAGACTACCTCGCTCACTGTTAGCCCTTTGGAATCAGTTAGTGGGCAGAGGTGTTGAAGGAAATCCAGAAAAAGATGTCATTCAAATGTTCTCTGTGAAAAAATACGACAAAATAAGCATTGAGTGAATTCAGATTTTTAAATAAATGCCCCAGAGGATGAAACATTCTTACACTGTTCGTATATCTACATAACACAACATAACATAGCAACACACTGTATGCTACCAGAGGTTAACAAAGCACTTACTGTATTTAAGTTTGAGGTTACTTTTTCTGAGGGGGAAATAATGTTCATTTTACTTCAGTACTATTGGCCTCTTATCGGTATCTGTGAAATCCTGACTGATAAATAGAGCCGATAATTTGAAGCTAATACACAAAGAGACTAGATGTTTTTTACAGTTTGAGAGAAAGATGGCATGATTGTAATTTTCAGTGCTTGTTACAGTTCAGAGAGAAGGAAAAAAGTTTCTAGACAACAAATCATATTAAAGCTATAGAATATTAAATCACCAACATTTATCAAAACACTTTGCCAAACAAAAATGTAAACTTATCAGTTAAATTCTTAGTATGAGCCTTGAGAAGAAGGCAATTATTGGTTATCAGTACTGGCAAAAGAAATCCATATATTGTCCATAATATACCCAAATGTAGGACAGTTTTTTGGTCCCAGCATCAAAATGCTACTCTGCCATTAAGGCATCAATATACCATAATAATATGACACTCATTAAACGTCCATTTAGCATGAGAACCACTTCAACTTTTGATGCTGATTTACATTTAGGTGAAAAGATAAGGCAGGTTTATTTGTGCACCACATTTCAACCACCAAATCAAAGTTCTGTACAGAAGACATTTAAAACAAGATATAAAAAACAAAAACAGAAAACATAACTATAATGTAAATTAGTCAAGTTAAAGTCAAGTGAATAAAACAGAAGAATAAAAATACTGTGCAGTGCAAAATATGAATGAATGGTTTTGGATTTGATTTCCAAAGATTAGATTTACGTGAACTGAGAGCTGGAGCAAACCTCATAATATTTCTGTGAATGCAGAGGCTTTTACTTGTGATGAAGTATTTACACACTGTGGTATTGTGATGACTCCTTCCTCCAGAGTATGTTGACATGGAGATTTAGAACCGAACTCTTAACAGCAAGTGGATGAATTTACAAGCAGGAATGAAATATCATCCAACAACCACAAGGGGGCGATAAGAAGCCATGGAAGGAGCAGCAGGAGCGGCCCTGCAGATAACTCCTGCTGCCTTGTGTCATGACAGAATAGCATCTCCTTGCTCATGCATGCCTTAATCAGCTCGTACAGTTGGCCTCCACACTGTACACAATTTAAAAAGCATGCGATCCTACTAAACAGCCAACACGAGGCTATTCAACTTGTCTTTTGAGAGACACTGCAGTGGAGTCAACAGTATTGATCCGAATAAGGAATGATAAAAGGAGGGGAGGCTGAGAGCAGGTGTTAGTGGGGCAGCAGATTCAGGGATTTAGTCGCTCACCGGGTATGTATGGTCAGCGCTGGCGAGTGGCGAAGGGGACCAATACCTACTCGAAACAGATGCTCAAAGCAATGGGATGTGCCCCCATTGTGATCAGAGTGGACAGCTGAATTGTTTACCACCAAAGGGCCCTTTTCTTCAGCGGCAGGCCGGCGCACAATGGGGCCCCCACCGCACTGACACACTGAGGATTTCTTTGCAGGGGGGGAAGCAGGGCAGGGTGGGAGGGGAGTGCGTGTGCATCGAGGGACAGGGGGTTTATAGGGTGAGCCTCTGTCCGTACCCCCTTTTTTCTTTCTCTGTGCTCAGATGGACCACTCTGCGTCCCCCCCCCATCTCCTCCACAAAGCCCCCCTAAAGCTACCGGAGGGCAGGGGTTTAAATGTCACGCTTGGCCATCAGAGCGCCCAGCCCCCGGCTCGTGTCTCCAGGGGGAAGCACGCCAAGAGACAGGGAGAGGGAGAGAGGAAAGCTAAGGGGAGGGAGACACTTGCCCTTGCCCCATTGTCCATTACGATAGGCATGAGCTGCTAACTGACTCCAAATCAAGTGTATCCTCTCGCCACGCGCCCTAGCCTTGTCCTGCTCTTGCTCAAACACAAAGGCCTCTGTGTTTTTGTTTTTTTCAACCATCCATAGGTGAATAGCAGCTTTGGTCATGGTATGTTTGAGAGAGCAGCTTAAAGGAGGCTGCGGAGTCTAAATTCAGCTGGCCACCGGGCTGAATGATAAACACAGTTTGTCATCCCGAGACGCTCGAGATCCGTCCGCATTGCACTCCGGTGAGCTCTTACATGACAAAAATCAATGCTAACTTTTTGCGTTCGGTCACATAAGAGGGACTTCAAAACGTTAAAGCGGATAGAAGAGGGGGGGATGAGGTGTGGGGTGACAAAGTGTCAAGCTGAAATACAAGTACAGGACGAAATATACGAGCTGCCGGCCAACTTTATCCCAGCCCAAGGTCTTGGCCCATGGTTAACCCACCTACAAGATTGAGTGTTTTATGTATCTATTTGTTCTAAATAGTGGCACACTTGACCTTGAGTCAAGATGTGTGTGCTTGCAGCCTGGCCCGGGAATCATCCCTCCTGTCAGGGACGGGAGGGAGTGACCTTGAACCGCAGAGGCGCAGGCGTAGCTGAGTGCACAAACTCATTTAACTCCTGGGTTTGTTATCGACATGCTGTAATCGTTAACATTATGGATGATGAATAACTACTGACTGCCGTATACCTGCGCAATACGTCGCCGTGCCACGCAGACTCGGGCAAGCTGAGGGCCGGCGATGGCAGGCACGGCGTGCTGATGGTCAGGTGACTGGAGGGCCACATCACTTAGACTTGTTTTTCCACCCAATCATAGCAACAACTCATCAAGAGTGCCAGCAAAGCACACTGAGGTGCTTAAGGACATAGATCACTCCTGTGCTTTATGCTTTTTTTTTTTTTTTTTTTAGCACACATACCTCTAGGTGTACTCAGGAACACTTAACCTCCAGCATCAGCTGTTCAGATATCTGCAGAGTTTTTTTTCCCCCTCTCACTCTGTATTGATCGTTGTAAATGGGTGAATTTACTGTAGTTTCTGAAATTCACAGAAAATGGACAAAGAAATTATTATGGTCAACATTGCCAGAGCTTGAGGCATGAATTCTAAATGGTTTTTTTTAGGTTTTTAACAGTAAAGCAAGAGAATTAGTGGTTAAGTATTCATGAGGTAATTTGTGAGAGAGGCACAGAATAAGGACTAAAATGCGAGGATATTTCTCCAGCGCTCCGATTCTCTGTTTTAGTAAACCGAGGGCTCTGTTTATAATAATATATCTCATCAGTTCCCTTTATTTTACTTGTTTCTTTATGAGCTGGAGTAATAACGTAACGGCCTCAGGAGCAAAAGGTCCCAGCAACTAAACTCCCAAACTACATCAGGGACTGTAATAAAGTCCCTTTGAGGAACCATGACGATTAAGTAAATTTGCCCCATACCATACTGAGATACAATTCTTGAGATAGGTGTGAACTAGCACTGCGCAATTAATCAAAATCATGCTGCAGTTTTTTTGATGAAGGTGAAGTGATGGACAAAACGGCATTAAAATCAAATGAAAATTGTGTTGGTTGCAAAGCATTCACAATATCTTTCAAAATAACTGCAATATGATTTTTTTTTCTACCATATCTTGCAGCCTTGGGGACTAATCAATAAGTAAGCAGTTGAACTAGAAGACTTTGCCCCCATCGCTGTCTCAACAACAAGCAGTGCTACATTCTGATGCGTCACATTCCAGTTTCAAAAGTTTAAGAATTTGAATTAAACTTGAAAAAAGGATATTTTCAGTGTGCCAGAAAAGGAATGAGCAAATGATCAATTTTTACTTTAGGGTCTTTAACCTTGATAACTAAAGGAGTGTGACAAATAATCAATACTGCCATATGTCATGATGTGCTCTCCTGTGATATGGTATCGATACTCCGGCCTGGGTGTCACTAAATGTTCTCTTGTGAATCTCAGGTGGAGGTCTTTCCTTCTTTTAATAACTTACAGTGTCAACTTTGTTGTTGTTTTGCACTGATGTACCTTAAACTTTGCCTTTAAATCCTTAAGATATCTGGTTTAAAAATCCTACAGTTACATCTACTCCTTCTACTTCAATGGGATATTTTAATGATCTGCAAGTTTAGTTGCGTGACAAAAGATGTTTTCAGCTCCACATGGCATTTCTGTAAGTTTCGTACGAGAGTTTGGATTTTCAAACTAGTTTTGATGTCAGAAACCTCTTTGCACATAGACATCTTAAAGTCAGACTCAAGGTTAGCGCAGAGACACTTTCTCCCTTCAGCAGACAAATATGGGAATAACCTTGTAGTGTCAAACTCTGCACATATATCAATCTGTTCAGCGGAGGTCAAATCTCCAATTGAAAAGACACGCAGACATTTTTGAGCTTCTATTAAAGTAAAGAATTATCAGTTATGAATGAATGATAATTTAAAATTCTAAATCTGTGTGGATGTGGCTTTATTTGACATATAAGCAAACAACCTATTAAATATCGTCACATTCTGACTGATATACCGCAAAAAATTCCCATTTCTGTATGTAGACACCAAACTTTACCTTTTCCTAACTGAACTCTGTCCACTATTTTGTCAAATAACCAATATTGTTCTAACTTTACGATGTTGTGTTATTGAAGAGGCACATCTTTTAGAATGAGAAGCGGTTATTAAAAAATACAAATATGCACAAATATGTTTTGGGCACTGCTTGATCAGAGTGGACGCAAAAGACAAAGAAAATGAATTACTCAGTGACTTTTCACATGTCTAATTGTTGTAGTTACTCCTTATTGGATGTATTTAGAAAGTTTTATCATTTCAGTTTGTGGGTGAAATTATGTTATATTGTTGAGTTTTTATCATTTAAGACAAAAAAAAAAGTCTTTCTGTGGCAGAACCGCCAAATACCTGGCACTAAGTCTTCCACAAACCTTAGGAAAATACTTCCAATATATGATGTACGACAGAATCATCTGTGGATTTTGGAATTGGAAAAATTTCATCACATTATCAAATTTTGTTATATAATTATTTGATTTCTAGCCATCAGAATTGCTGCTGGGTTGTTACACACAGGTTACAACAGATGCATCGCCCACATAGAATACAGTAACATTTTATAATCAGCTTGACTAAAATTAAATTAAAAAGTACAACATGATGCAGTACCTTAGGCAAATAAATGAAACTGGGGAAAAAAAAACAAAAAAAAAAACAACTTGAAAATACTTGAAATACGAAACACAAAACCAGGTCACTGCAGTCTGGAAGCCTTTCACAAGTTGGCCAGAAGTTTGGAACCCATTGAATGTACATTTCATATACAGTAACTCAGAGTTTCCACTCCAGGTCTCCGGTTTGACCACATACACAATCTGCCGGAGGGGAGAAAAAGTTTGGTAGATTTTCCTCTCTCTCTCTCTCAGGCGGCCTTGGGAGTTTGACTTCTGCCCTGCCAGTGTTTTCCTCCTCTCCGGGCTTTGAGGGCTTTTCATCTCACCAAGGTGCAAGGGCAGCCACTTCTCTCCTCTCCCAGCCCCTTCTTCCTCACCAGCATGCACATACACATGCTGGATTTCCATTTTAGCTATAGCGTGAGATTAGCTGCTCCACCACCCCAAGGCTGGCTTAAGACAGAAGGGCAGACATCCAGCAGTGTTGGTGGGATGCGTGCGGGGGAGACGATCCCCGAAGACTTGTTTGAGGCCGCTGCGGATTCTGTGGATGAATCCTCAAAACACTCATGTGGTTGTTTAGGATGAGCCGTGTTGTGAAGTGTCAATTTGTTGTCAACTTGATGGCCTCACAAAGGGCGAGCGCTGCACTATATGGAAGTCAGACATATTTAAAAGCGTCTATTCTGCCTACAGATTTTTTTGTCGGAGAAAGCCAGTGACATCTTTGATGTGATCAAGTGAAACATCTTAAACCCAAGGCTGTTTTCTGCTTCGTACAGTGATGGTGACCGCACTATATAATCTATATCTTTTTTCAGGAAAGATTTGATTACATGTCTGTAAATGGCTTTCTTGTATAGAGTAGAAATGTGGATGCCAATTGTTTTTACCTCTCCTCATTCTTAATCAGCTGGAGCAGAACTTGCATCACTTCCTCCTCATCAGAAATCAAAACCTGCTTACTTCCAAAACATTTAAAAAAATAGAAATTCCTTGACCTGCTTTCATTGATTTTCTAGTATTGGTTTTATTTGACCGTATTTTGGCCTAACAGACACTATTTAGATGAATTCAATATTATTTGTCATGGTTAATGTGCTGAAATTAGATTGTTTTTTAAATCATTTTTTAGAATCTGTGTCCACTTTACTCTGAGCATATAGTCAAAAGCCTTCAAATGGACCATTTCTTCAGCAGTATTTTCTTTTACAACCAACAAAATTCATTTTGCATGTACTGATTTGTTGATCAAAATCCTCAAATGCGGTATCTCAAAACTCAACGCTAAATGTGTGTAAACGGACACTTAAAGTTGCTTTTGGGTTATTGCTATGTCTATGAGAATTAATGCAAATTGTACTTCAATTACCGACCAAATCATCGTATTGTTTTGAAAGGCCTTTGGCAGAGTTAAGCAGGATTACATGTAGGCCTGCATTAGCCAAACCACAATGGTCGGACAGCAGGCCATTTGACCACAAACATCCAACAAACCCGTCTGACAGATCCGGCATCCTGTGGCGTTAGCGCCCGTTACAACTGACCCGTAACATGTGGCCCAACTACAACTAAATTGTGGCTGAATTATTGATACAGTGGCGTTGGCCGCTTTGCAAGTGGGGGCATGAAAGGGAGCCAACATGGGAATGGTCTGCTAATTTTATATGGAAGCCTCAGGGCACATTCCTCCCAGTGAAGACCAAACATATTGACATATGTGTGTAGGGGGAGAGACTGTATATAATATCAGCCTGGTGTTGAAGGAGAAAAATGGACAGTTTGACTCCTCATATAGACTAGACCTCAGTCAACATGTGTTGTGTTGTGTTGTGTTTCCCATTCTTCTGTAAATATGGCTATACAATCTGAGCTTGTGGACGTTGAGATGATGCATGTATGGAGAGCTTGGCAGGTTTGAGTAAATTTGTATGCGATATCCTTTTCACTTTTGCCCCCTTGCTTTTAAGATTGCTCCCCTGGAATCATTACAGCTAAACCGTCTGTTTCACGTTCATTTGTCAGTGTAATATCAATACTGTACAGAGAAATGGTGAGATGAATTGTGATGTATGGGATCAAGTCGTTTAGAAGGGTATACCAAGGGGGTGTGGGGGCTGTTTGTAGCTAAGCCAAGGTTGTTGACCATCAGTGAGCTGGCTGGCTAATTTCTCCAGAAGTGTCCAAAAGCCTTTGTGTCCTCAGTGCACTTTTATTTCCACCTCTCTTGGAATTGTGATGACCGTGCCTCGGGGCGACAGAGACACCTTGAGGAGCGCCCACCTTTAAATCCGCTGCTCCATGACTTCAACCATGACCCCTCGCTGGAGGGATCCCTCAGGCGAGATTTAAACGAGCTCCCCCAGGTCCGCTGCGGCTGCTCTATTCACCGTCACTTTTTTAAAGACATGAATTGGCCCCCTCTCTGATGGTTGATTGTAAAATGTATTTGAATTAAAGAGAGAAGATTTGGATAAATTGATATAAAAAAACATACATATGTGGGTAAATGTGCCGTGACATGTATAAGTAAGTACTGTGCCCGAGAGAGAAGAAAAGGGCTGGTTTTGCAGCGACTGTGACAGAAAGACAGAAGGAATGCTGTGGGCCCTTGCGACATCCCTTTTCCCTTTCTTTCTTTACCCTGCTCTCTTTTTTTTTTTGCTTTTTTCTTTCTAGGCTTATCCATAAAATAGAAGGAAATCCCAGTGCTCAAAATACTAAAACACCTTTACTGTATTTACATTCATCAGACTCCTGCCTTTTTTTCTTTTAATGTAATCTTTTTTCAGATCTTCTTTTCTCACGTTTAATACTATCGCTTACATTTTTACAATTCTTTTCTTTCCCCCTCTCTCTCGTGCTATTATGGAGGACGAATGGCGAGAAAAGCATACAATATACAGGCTATTGATCCACGCCCATCACTGCAGAAAAAAAGTCAGTTCAGGGGGTGGGGGAACGGAGGGGGACTGGACACAGCGATCGATAACCTACTCTATCAGCCGTTTCCATGGCAACCGGCCGAGCAAGGACAGAGGGCTGCCATGCATTTTGCACCTGTCTATTTCATATACCTATTGTGATAATGAAAGTGTCAGGGAAACGAATGCAAAGGTGACGAGGGGCTCCAGCCCAGCGTCAACTTCCACAATTAAAGAAATTACATAAAGGTTAATAGCTCGCTGGAAAAGGAGATGTGAAAAATGGGAGCAAGGGCGGGGGGTTCTGGGGGGATTTCGGTGACCTCCTATTCTCCCTGATGTGGATTGAAGGACGCTCGGAGGCAAACTAGGTTGCAGCAAGTCGGATGTAAATCCGGATGTGTGGGTTCCGGGTTATTTTCAGAAAAGCATGCACAGATGACAGTTTGAAATCGGCAGTTGTTTCCTGATGGTGGAGACGGGGCCTCTTTTGTGGTTGACCCCAATTTGGAGGTCGAGCAAGCATGATCAATGTGCTGGCCATTAGCTCACCATGAGCAACTGTAGGCACAAAAGCAAAGAAATATAGCAGGGTAGATACAGAAAAGGGGCGAGGAATGGAGAAAGGGAGCGGCGCTGTTAGTCGAGGTTAGCAGAAGCTTCCTTCAGATCAAAACCCAGCAGGCTGAGCCAGACAGACTGTCAGGAGAACTTGACACCCAGACAATCACAGAGTCTCCGTCTGTCTGACCGAGGTGGGCATTGAACTTCCAACACTCTTTGAACCGGAGGCTCATTGGCTCCAGAGCCTTGGCGCTGAGCTGGGTCGCCCCTAAGTGAAGGGGATGGATATCATGATCTGGGGCCCGTGTTGATCATGTGCCGTATTGATCGCCAATCGAAGCTACTGCTGAAAACGCAGGATTGAGAGGGAGAGAGGCAGAGAGAGAGTGGGAGGGAAGGCAATCAGCTGTGGCTTCTTGCTACGGTCAGTGGCCCTGTATCAAGCTGCTGTGGTCACCAACACTGCTGCAGAGGAGGAAATGGCGGTTTCAGAAAGTGTTGTGAACTACGAGTGCAAGGTATCTAGTTTACATACATTTCTTTGAGGGTTCCCATTCTGCACTGGTTTATTCTGGTCTACTCCTATTGATGCAGCAGTCATGAATGACAAATCACAAACCGCAATGGATTTGCTTGAATGACAGCAGAGTGAAACTCGAGCTTGAAAGCAGCATGTCGGCGAGTGGCAAACTGCACCACTGTGCACAACACAGCGGTTCGCCTCTAGCACCAGAGGCACTCTGTGTTTTGTGAGCTGTGACAGCAAGCTATTGACGGGCACGTGGCTCTGCAGTGTTGTTCAGGGGCCACTGGCCACTGCACTGACCTTTGACACCCCATCCATGCACTGGTCTTCATTGTTAGGGGAGAAGGAGGAAGAAAGAGGAGCAGGAGGATGAGGGAGTTGAGGGGGGAGTGATTTCCTTGCGTTTGTATTTCTCCCTCCCCCACAACCTCACCCCTCCCATCACAACACCTCCATCCATCCCTCCCCTCTTCCCTTACCCCTCTTCCCCCCACACACTCCACCTTATGCCGATCAATGACAGTTTCATGTGGCTTCTCTGGGCCTGCAGTGACGTGTGTCCTATTGATTTATCGACATTACTCCAGGCAAGCGAACCCAGAAGCCCCCTCTCTCAGTAGGCAGCCAGGCTCCAGCCCAGCAAAGGCGTACCTCCCTCTGTGCCGGGTGGGCCCATGCCAAGTCATCCAACTGTACCAGGCTCTTTGGAGGCAGCAGCGCATTAGCTGCACACAACCGAACAGTATTTTCATGTGGATGCATGTCTGCGTATGTCACTGGGAATGCTTTTAAGCATCACCCCCTCCCTCTGCCCATCTAGTTTCTGCCTGTCCCCCCTCTTCTCCCCTGCACTCCATGGGACATGTAATGGGGACAATGAGTGAGACACCCTGGCACTCACAAACACATTTACTGTCGCCTCCGATTTCCAGAGGCGACTATTCCACTTTTATGGTTAAAAGGTTCTTTTCTTTCGCCCGTGTCAATGTCATGCCTCTGTGGCCATGGTTCATCCTTGTGGCTATTGCTCTCATCTGCCCCTTTTCCTATCTTTTACTGGGGTGGGGGTGCAGATCAGACAAGCCCATCCTTTTACACTCTGCCCCCACCCCCCCAGGCTCTCCTATGTCCAGTGAAAGGCCAGTGGATTCAGGGAGGGGAGGGGTAGAGGGCAGCTGGACACTCCCCGTGGCCTGGCTAGCCGCTGATGTGGGGGTCGTAGGGGGGGGGGAGATACAACACCATTAGGATAGGACTGCTGCGATGGCAGCTGGCCTTAAAAAAGGAGAAGGAGGAGGGGGGTCAGTGGAGACTCAGAGATCAGTGACCTGGCCACAGTGTCCAGCTGGGGGGTCATTTCACGGCCCACCTCCGGCCACGTGCTGGATGACCATCTGGGGATCTGGCAAACCCCAAAACAGAGCCAGCATCATCTTCTTAGTTGAAGGGACGACAACAACAAAAGTCAAGAAATCTGTCATCCTAATCTGGAGAGAGGTAGGAGGGGGCACTGCAGCTGCCTGTTGTTGTTTGGCATCAAGTGTGGTGCGCATCTGCTGTTTAATGCAATGCGGTGCAGTGTTTGCCCCTCTCTTGTGCTCTTATCTTGTTGATTAATTGCAGATATACTCAATCTGTCCCATACTTTTAGGTCGGGATGATTGTTTTCAACATCATTTTCCAAATAATTGTGTAGTCTACAGTGCGGCAGAAAATGATGCAAAATAATAAAAATGCCCACCATGATTTCCTAGATCTTAACATGACATCTTCAGATTGCTTGTTTTGTTGGACTCTCAACAATATTTGTAAAACTGAAAAAGCAGCAAATTTGGATTTTTATGTTTGCCATTTCTGCTTTGATTAAAATAGTTGTTTCTTCGGTCTATCTCATAGTAATTTGACGTATTGGTTAATCAATTAATCATCACAGCCGTACATCTGATTCTGCCCTCCACTGGTCTATATGCTGAAAATGACTAACTGAGATGCCTATAGTTTGAATATCTGCTGGACTGTACGACTGAAGTGGGATCCTTCAGAGGTGAAAGGTGTTTCTAAATGGGATTTCTCCTCTAAAGTGCAGAAGAGCACAGGGGGTCACTCAGCAGCCCAGATGGACCGCCAGATTCTCTTTTAGCTGAGACGTTCAGTTTGATGGCCCTGATCGGCGAACAGATTAGCACTGGTTTGTTGTTAGTGCTAACCTCACCCTCCTCCTCCTCCCTTTCCTCCTCCCCTTCTTTCTTCTTCTTCCACCTTCTATCCTCCCCCATCCTTTCATCATCCTCCCCTTCTCCCCAAGCCTTCTGTCTTAAACTGTTTAAGGTGATCGAATTTTGCCCATCCTCCCAATGTGGTCGGAGGGGATCAAGGGTTGCTGACCCCAGCCTGATTGTAAAGGTTCCGGAGGGGAACCTCCATAATAAATAGAGGTCCCGCTAAACAGATCTGACCTTCTAGATGTTTCTATAAGCTTAAAAAATCTCTGTCTTTATTTTTGGGGATTCTCTAATCCCTTTAACATTTATCATTGTTCTGCTAATGAAAGTGATCTTTGCGTTCATGTCTGATAGGTTTCTAATTAGATTCACATAGACCCATGTGGAAATGATCCAAAGGATGAGCCAAGGGAAGATTGAAGCGGTGGAGTTATTGCTCTCAGAAACACCAGAGTGCTCCAGTGTGCTGAAAGAAATTCATAAATGTGGTAGAAGGATGGGGTGGGCCGCAGTTGTGCACCAGTATAATCTTTGGTCAGCACTTCTTCATGGCCGATTCTGTGAAAGGAAAGAAATCCTCTTCTGAAATTTGATTAATTGCTGTCTCTCCGCCTCTCAATCCAAACATTGGTGGAAATGGAGGCCAGTTGACAGGACAGATACATCAGCCTCACGAGCTGCAAGCCCCTGGCAAGCAGAGGCATTTCTTATCCTGTAACAGGATATCCACATACAGCGAGGTGTGGAAAAGTGAGAACTGCATCGTCTTCATTTGGCCATAACAAGGGAGAGGGGGAGGCGGAGAAGAGGAGAGACGGGGAGGGGAGTCAGCCAGCCAGCCAGGCAGGCAGCTCGCTAGGTTGGGCCGAGGCGTATCGATTGATTTCCCAATAGCCTCTGGTCCATGAGCGGCGAACCCTGGCCCCGGTTGCTAGGTGACCACACCATCCAAGATGGAGAGTGGGGTGATGAAGGGTGACAGCAGCTCTGAGGGTCAGCGGGGCCAGTGGTCATTCTGCAGCCCCTTTGGGACGCTCCGGACATGCAGATAATGCAATGAAACTGGACCTCAGCACGCAGGGAGAGACGAGCGAAGCAGGAATATAGAAAGACAATACCGGAGAGGAGAGTGTTGTCCACCATCTTTGTTCTACTCGCCTGTGATCAATGCAGAGTCTGCGAATCGCTTTGTCACCGCATGTATGTTTATGACGTACATTACAGCAAAAATAAAATTGGAATGCGGCTGTTAGATTGGTTTTATGGAGATTGTGTTTGCTTTCAGGTTTCACGTTGTGGAGTTTTCCGCTAAAAAATAGATTCCTTGAAAAATGTTTATGACACCCGTGTGAATCCAAAGGGGCTGTTGACCATATATGAAAATATTGATTTGACAAACAAAGGGCTATTCAAATAGTCACTGGCCAAAACATATTGCCTAAATTTGAGGATGAAGGATATCGTCTTTTCATAACCACAGTAAAAACACACTGCCGCTCTCATCTCCGGACTAAAGCAATTTACTCAAATGTGCAATTGACTAAATCGTAAAAAGAAGCCGAGAAATTTATTGTCATAGTTCTGTCAAAATAAATACACAGCCCTGAATTGTTAGGGTCCACAGCGAAGAGTGAAATTGAAAATGTATGCAGAGTATGAAATAAGGTGCTTTATAGTGACATATATTTACATTTATAAAAAATTGTTCACAGGCATGTGAACAGAACATTTTACAGTTTTTTATTAAAGTATGACTCATGACAAGACCACTCCTCATAAAAAAAAGTATACGGTGTTATTTATATAATCTTCTGTTTTAAATGTTCAAGCCGATGAAACCTTTCCAGGATAAATGCTCGCTGAATGCACGCTCTCTCAAAAAACATCCGTGATCCGCACAGTACAAAAGAAAAATACTGTAAACATGAACTGGCCATAATCTATATCACATATTCCACAATGATACATGATACCGTAGCGCTTTTCTACATATCGATTGTTCCACTGTGCGAGTGAAAAATGATACGGAGGGCAAAAGAGAAGAAGAAGAAGAAGCAGGAGGAGGAGGAGGAGGAGGAGGTGGTGGTGGAGGAGGAAAAGAAGAAGAGGGGAGGGGAGGGGGGTGGTTATAAACTGGGAGACAAATGTAAAAGGATCTACATCACACTGTAAGCTCTGCACTGAGAGAGAAGTTACCAGAAGGCAAAAAAAGCAGCACAGAAGGGGGTGGGAGGTTTTGTGTGTGTGTCGGGTTGAGGGTCACGGGGAGAAACCCATCCAGTCGGCCCTGAAAGGCCACCTTGCATTCTGGCTGTTGCCTGTGTTCTTCCTGTATGAAGGATTTCCCTTCATCCTGTGCCATGCCTCTCATGTCCTCCTCAGAAGGAGCCTGAGCGTTTTCATGTCTGTTGGAGTTCCATATCCCGAGGAGGGAGGACTTATGTGTCTCTGTGTGTGCGCTTGTGTATTTTCCTCCATCCTATCTATTAATAATATTGGGGAGAGAGAGAGAGACAGGGAGATAGAAGTGGATGTTTGCTTTGGTACAAGGCAAGATGTTTCTCTGTTGCAGCCCTAAGCTGTGAGCATTCAGCTCTTAAATATTCCCTTCCCTTGTGACTCAAAACTATCTCTTGCCCTAAAGGGCTGCATGGACCTCCCTGGCCAAATATCCACATACCTTTAACAGCAACTGGCAACCGAAATTTTCAGATGGGGAGGATTTAGGGCCTGGACGGCTGGAGTAAGAGCAAATGAGGAGGAAAAAGGGAGAAGAGCAAAAGTACAAACTGAAATTGTGTCCCAAACATTTTGGGAATGGCCCAAATCTCAACCTGTGCTGACTATGTTTGATTCTGATCTCAGCTTTGAGAAGCGCACATTTTCAGCACTCGATCCACTTTTCAGCTGTGAGCAATTTCCAGAATTACGTCTTTCCTATCGTTCCATGATCCAGAGAAAGTTTCAACACCTTTGTGCCTTTTAAACAAGAACACTACGTTGCAGTGTATGTAGTTGTGCTGGATTCACTTCGTCTTTCTTGTCACCGCTGCATCTTTTTCTTGATGCTACTGCTTGAATTATCCAGCACCCACGAGAAAGACCGCATTAACCGTGTGCTGGCCTCTCTTCATGTGCTTCCAGTGCGGTATACAATTGATTTTTTCCCAAACCCTCTTCTCACTTCTCTGATCTCTAAACCCCTTCAAATATCTTTGAGGTCTCGTCTTTGGATCTAAAACTGCTGGATGTTCCAATGTGCGAGACTGAAACCAAAAAGTCCTCAAAACTTAACGAACAAAATCGTTGCCTCTTCATGATCACTGACTTCTGAAACAAAATGTATTTCTGTGAGCGTTGACTGATCCGCTGGCTCAAAAACGACTTAGTTAAGCGTCTGTAAAGATCAAAGTCAAGGTTAAATTTAACCAGCATTAAATATTGTACCAAACAGAGTTGCACTTTTTTGACCTGTCCATCCAACCGAATTCCTGCACGACAAGGTTTTACTTACTTCCACCTTTTGCCTGAGCCATAATTTGCATGGCCGCAAGATGTCCTTGAGTCTTTTTAGGCATTTGAACCAGCGATCAATGCTGTTGTTTTCACTCTTGAGGACAGTCTCGCTGCAGATGATAACTCAAAAGGGAATCGAGCCTTTGCTGTCTGTTAGACAGTGGAAATCTTTAGGGTTTAGGAGTGACCCCAACAGTTTAAATTTCTGTTCCTCTGTATTTGGACCTGCGATCGTTATTAGCACGCCACAATATGTCCACTGTTATCGATGTTGCTTGTTCTCTTGTTGATTTCTAACCTCGCCTTGAAATTTTTACATCTCCCTGGTTAACTTTTGCTCTTTTAAAATGTGCCTTTTAAATAAAGTGACCTGACTAAATTACCGCTGAGGGCCCCTTGCGCCCAAGACAATCCTCCAGCTGTGTATTTGTGTGCGAGTGTGTCACTCTGTGTGTGTGTTTAGCAGCGGAGAGCGAAGGGGGAGGTGGATGGAGATGGTATCAATCGCCAAGCCAGGCCATTGAATGTATTGATTAGTTACCTTTCTTATTAACATGCTGATTAAAGAGAGAAGGGAGAGAGAGAGAGGGAGAGGGAGAGGGAGTGAAAGAGAGGCTGCACACACACACACAATCCTCACCTCGCCTTGGACGGACGGACGGAGGGGAAGCAGCCGCCGCGGCCGCGAAGCAGGAGAGGATGCAGAGTGGATTTAACAGCCGAGCGGGGAAGGAAAATCAGGGAATGATTGGGAAGAGGAGGAGAGAGGGAAGCAAGACATGCAAGAGAAGAGGAGGAGGATGAGGAAGAGGAGGAGGATGAGGAGGGGGGTGTAGATGCAAAAGGGGGGGGGGGGGGCGGGGGGTGGTGGGGGGGGGCAACCTGACTGGAAAACCAAGGAAGGAAAAAGAGAGAAACCCTGCTGCCTTTGATCCCCCACCGAGTTACACTGGCTGACTGGCTGGAGAGACTGACACACACTTTTCGGCTGTGAGACACACACATTTACACCCACACTCACACACACACACCTGCACCCTCACTTAAGCACACACACACACACACACACACACACACACACACACACACACACACACACACACACGCTGTGAGGCTGACAGGCCGAGGCGAAAGCATGCATTATCGTGGCAGAAAATAGCTCAGTGTTTGTGTGATCAATACGGAGGCTTTTTAAACTGTATTTTTATCAGCAAGTGACCATGTTAAACAGCGCGCGGTGAGGGATTTCTTAAGATGCACGCCAAGGTTTTCCGAGAAGGGCGTGTTTTTTTTATTCCGAGAGGGACCGGAAGGTGCGGAGGGCACAGTGGAAGAGAGGGAGGGGATGCAGGGGAAGATGCAGACGTGTTTATTTGTATGTTTGTGTCGAAGCGTTTTGAGTGGGTGTGTCTGCATGTTTGTTTTTGCATGGGAGAGGAAGAGGAGGAGGAGGAGGAGGAAGAGGAGGAGGGATGATGGAAGATTTCACTAGACAGCAGAATCAGACCAGAATCTGACACGGTGTCTTCTCTGAGAACAGTTACATGCAGATTTTTTTAGAGGTTTGCTGTGTGATTCGGTGGCAGTTTCAGTGATTCTTGTTGTGTTTGAGGCGGTTGTGATGAAGGCGAGTGAAGCCTGCAGTGTTAAAGCTGCAGGCCTGGGAGTGCATGTGTGTCGTAGAGGCCTCGTCCTGTCCATGCTTGTGTTTTTACTTGTAAGATGTGTGCGTGTGTGTGTTTTTAATGTGAACTCTCTTTACTTAAAAATTGGCTCAGGAGAAGTCTCTGCTCATTATCTTTTCAGTCTTTAATTTAAAAAAACAGGATGAGAACAAAACAAAACAAAACAAACTTTTAGAATCACGATTGGGGTTTCTGTAGATGTTAACTATCTTTCAAAATTGCCTCGAGTGATTCTGCTCATGTTTAATGTAAGAAAACAACAAAAAACTCTTATTATTACAATTGGACGTCTGTGATTTCTGCTGCTTTTATCTCTATGTATTTACTTAGTTACTTCCTACCTTTAATTGTTTTATTTGACATTAATAATCTTTCAAAATGACCAAGAACAATTACCAGAAATGTTCATTATTTGTGTGAGAAATCTGTGTTTAAGAATGAATCAGAGAAACAATTATGCAAATAATAGTCATTGCCCATCATGTGGCAACATGTCGGTCTTCACTTAACACCCAATCCACCTCAAAAAATACAGCAGATTATTTCAAATCAGCCATTGTGGTTTCAGTTACTGGATTTAATGAGTTATTGGAGCGTTTATAAGTAATGTTACACTTGAAATTAAATGCACAATATAGCAAAAATGTAATAAAACCACCTGGACAGGAGCTGAGGACAATAAAAGCAGAATTCCTGCAGCTTTAACAGACTGTAAACTTTGTCACAGACCAGACTGGCATCTGGATGTTGCACATTTAAAAAAAAAACAACTTCTCCACCTGTGGCAAAACACAGGTGGATGGCTGGACTCCTTCCTCCTGCTGTGGGCTGGTATGAATAATGATGGAGAGCACTAATTGTTCAACTTTAAATAAAAAAAAAACTTGTAATGAGCTCTGACTCCGAGCTGAGAGAGAGAGAGAGAGAGAGAGAGAGAGAGAGAGAGAGAGAGAGAGAGAAAAGGAAATAAACTCAAGACAAGTTGGAAGTTATCGACCTCTGCGCCCCCTTGAGCTCCATTTTGCATGAATTAAAACACTTTTTCCTTTTTCCCCCGCGCGGCTCGGGACACCAGATAATTTCATTTGCATCAGGAATGCGGGGCCCAATTACACAGCGAGGTGTTTTACATTTTATATGAAAAATAGTTGTAGGGCAAATAGGAGGCTGATTAAAAATGCACGGATCGATACTGGCTGGGCGCGTGCTCGTGTGGGGCGCGCGCTCTCTCTCACACACACACACATGCAAACGCACACACACATGCACATATTTCTAAATGAAGAACTTAGTAAGAATTAAAGCTTTTATTTGTGTTAAAACAACAAAAAATGAGCCTGCAGCGATATTTTGGACAATTTAATGTATTCAGGAGATCATTAAACTAATGTAGCAAACAAACACTCATCAATTAAATATTCAGAAATATCCCCTCCTCGTGTAAAGGCTGGACTCTTGCAGGTGAAACTAGTTTTTCAGGAGTTTTTTCCTCCCTCTCTCTCTCTCTCTCTCTCTCTCTCTCCCCCTCCAGTTCTCGCCGCCGTCGCGCATTATTGGCTCATCTGCACAGGGAGGCGAATCCAGTGAATTAAACGAGTTGGAATTTGCATTAATCCAGATATGATCGATAATAAACATTATTCACGCTGCGAAAGTCAAGTTCCACATCAGGGCGCGCCACGATCATTACTGCAACTAGGAAAAAAAAAAAAATCTGCAGATAAAAAAATAATAATGTGATGATGATCATTCATTCACTGCTGCAGAGTCTGTCCTGCAGCACACACATACTGATCTTATAATTGTACTTTTTTTAAAGGGAGTTTTGAATTGGAGCTCATCCTGTAACTATAAGAGGGGGGGAAAAATCGATTGTCAGGCAAATAAGGAGCCATTCAGATGTTACAGCGTGAAATGATTTCTTTATTTATTTCTGCTTTTGCTTAAATATAGAATAGACTTAATGAGCTGTGCAGGTGTGTGTGTGTGTGTGTGTGTGTGTGTGTGTGTGTGTGTGTGTGTGTGTGTGCAGCAGGCCACACGCTGCTCATGCAGATACACAGCAGGCCTCGTGCGGAGACGTGTGGCTGCAGGTTACACGTGTGTTTACTTAAAAAACAAAACAAAAAACCCAAAAATCAGCAGATCCATCCGCCTCCTGTTCATCATTATTATTTTTATGTTGCATAACAGATCCGATCAGACTGATTAAAGCCTCTTTAACCTCCCAGTCATCAATATTTATGTCGCACACAGTCAGAGTCCTGCAGGTTCTGAGTCAATATCCTGCTTTCATTTATTTATTTATTTATTTATTTTTTAAGCATCGATGCTAATGTCTCACATTATTGTCATCATCATCATCGTCATTATTATTATTATCGTTATAATTAATTTGCTTCGTTTTCTTTTCTTCTCTTTTTATTCTCAGATGTAATCCGGTCAAATTAATTCAGGTATCGATTATTCACATTGTGATCTGTGTAACGCCAGGTCTCGTGGTAATAATTGATTTTATCGACTGGTTAGAGGTGGGAGAGAAATAAAAAATAAAAAACGAAAATAAAGAAAGATGGAGTTGACAACAAGAGGAGAAACAGCAGAGTGTCACAGCAGCACAGTCTGGGAACATTTTGAATTAGTTCACGTGGCTGATTTCGATTCGTAATAAAAAATAAATAAAAGCATTAAAACATTTTATTTTTTTTAATCAAAATATGTTTGTCTAATTTATATTTCTCATAGAATTTTATTTATTTGTCCACTTTAGTCTCCTCTGTAATAAAACATACAAACAAGTTGATAAATGTTCAAATAATGAATATTGACAAACACATTGTAGCACTGCTGGTTACTGTTTCTGTTTAGAAATGATCTTATATTTCATAGTTCATAGCGTTAAAATAAAGACTCAAATAATGATCCACTTTCAACATTATGTCCCACAGAAAGCCAAAAATAGAAATAAGAAATAATAATAATATTAATTACAGATATTTGACAGATGTTTATAACAATGTAAGAGTTTAAACATCTGTTTTAGTTTGACTTCACACCTGCAGCTCCTCCAGTAAACTCTTCTTCTATCTTTATATCACTGATTTTTCATTTTCTGCTGTAAAAAAATAGTTAAAGAGAAAATAATGATTACACACTGAAACAACAAAACGCTGCTACAGACTATAAAGTCAATATTATTATATATTATTAAATTAAAATTACTAATAAACCTCAAAGACGCTGCGAGAGACAGAATTTTACTTCAGCTGGTGAATAAAGTTCATTCTGATTTCTCTTTTTTCCCCCAATAAATTATTATTCTGTCATCGGTAGCAACTAAAACTGCCAGTTTAACTGGCGGACAGTGTGTGTGTGTGTGTGTGTGTGTGTGTGTGTGTGTGTGTGTGTGTGTAACACCTGTACCTGGAGGACGTGCGCGTGTTCTGAACGCTGATTGGTCGCTGACACTGTGCTCGTTACTGTCCTGCGTCACAAGCTGAACTCACACACCTGAAATCCGACCACGATTCTTTTTAGTTGAATGGAAAATGGGATCATTTGTACATTTGTCAGGTTTGTATGAAACCTGCTGATTACGTAGCTTTTCCGCAGCGACACGTGGAGGCTGTGAGCTGCAGCAGGAGTTCACAGTGACGGAGGTGAAGGTCGTCAAATTATATATAGAACATATCAGAAGTTATAAATTATACCGTCGAGGAATATCGGTGATTATAATGAGTTGAAACTATTTATTCAGCTCATCTTTGACTTGCTGTTTCCCACCTGGAGGTTTATTTCAACACTAATCGTATTTTATTTTATTTTATTTTGTTTTGTTTTATTGTATTTTATTTGATTTATTATTCCTCTTGAAGTTTTGACTGTGTGTGTTTGTGTGTTCAGTTGATTTTTGTCACGAAATGTAAAATAAAGTTTAAAACTTCTAATGATGTTTTTATTATTATTATTATTATTATTATTATTATTATTATTATTATTATTATTATTATTATTATTATTATTATTTAACTGCGCCAACTTTGCTTTTCAAAATAAGAGTTTAAGATTCTTCCAGTCACCTGCTGTATTACCTGTGTGTTGTGATGTGTGACGTAGACAATAAATAACGTGGGAAATTAACGTGTGTTCTGTGTTTTGTGTGTATTTGTAAGGTATCTACATCTGTGTGTGTGTGTGTGTGTATTTATAAATGTACTGTTCACACACACACACACACACTGCAGAGGCTGGAAAAAGGCAGAGTGAACCTGCATGATTTGGGTTTCAGATGACATGTTAACCACTCAGTACAGTGTGTGTGTGTGTGTGTGTGTGTGTGTGTGTGTGTGTGTGTGTGTGTGTGTGTGTGTGTGTAATTAAATAATGCAGAGGATATTTTCCAGATTAGATGAAAACAAAACGACCCATTTAGATGCAGAATAAAAAAAAAAATCCTGCAGCATCAACAACATCATCATTATCTTCCTGCTCGACATATAAAATAATAATAATTATTATTATTGTTATATTTTGAAAATAAAAATACAATTATATTGATATCTGGAAGCTACATCTCTTTTATTTCCCCTCCAGCTCAGTGAAGTCATCAGAAACAGAAGGAAGATCTTTATTTAATCCCTCAGATTAGATTCTTCTTCCCTGATGGACGCCGCAGAAAAGCCGTCATTTAGATTCTGTTTATTTTCTATTTTACTTATTTATTTATTTTGGGGGGAGCTGCTGCAAACAGGAAGTCAATACCTCATGCAACCCCGCGCGCGCGCCTCATCCATTATCATTTCCCAATAAGTGATCACGTTTGCTCGGTGATTAAACAGCAGATTTGAGGGGCGTAAAGTGCTGTGAAAGTACAGTGGATGAATAATGTTGCATCTCTCTCCTCCGTCCTGCTGCTGCTGCAGCTCGGGCATGTTTGCAGGCCTTTTGGGGGGCCCAGCATGCACCGCGCGCCCAAAAACACCACGCTCCTGCTTATTTTTTTTTTATTCTCCACGAATAGAATATGAATTTATGAATCTTGAGGAGCCACCGTCCTTCTGATCCTCATCTTTCTCTGCAACAACATCAAATAATAAAATAAATATAAATTCTGCCTCTCCTTCTCCTGATTTTTATTCATTTCCCTGCACACGAATGGTCATTTTAAGGTCACACCGATGTCCTCTGACCTCTGACCTCCTCGCTACTGGCCCGCTTGTAATATTGTGGGGGATTTGACGCGGCCGGACACGTCCCTCAGGAAGAGAGCATCAGCTAAATGGTTCGAAATCTAAACACGCTCAATATTGGCTTTAGATTAAAAGCTTATTCTGCGCTCACCATATACCGAAAGTCACTTTGGATGAGAGCTCCGGCTAAATGGCCCGAATGCGAAGTATTCCTCGGTTCATTTATTGGCCCCGTGTTTGGTAATGTGAGGTTTGAAGCGTCCGGCTGTCTCTCACTGTACAGTCCCTCTGAGAGCATCAGCAGTGAATGTCTGTAAATGTAAATGTTTTGGCTGTGATGTTGCTGATGCTGCTGAGCGGCTGCGTGGCCTCGCTGCACACGATCCTGAGCTCCGTGTGCGGTTAAATTCATCTTCTAACTGGGAAGAATGTGAATATATTTCTCCTCATTACGCACGAGGTGGATGTCTTTTTCCAGTGTTATATTATAAGTGGCTGTATGTTGACAAACCCAGACCCGCACACCCCGCCGGGTGTCAGCTTCCCTGCAGGCCCGCAGTGCAGAAAAGTTGCGGGGGGGCTCTCAGCTCGGGTGTCAGCCTTGCTTCTCGGATTTTTCAGCCACAGAAGGTGAACTTTCACCCCTACTTCCAAAAGGACCTTTTATTTTCGCTCTGTAGCCGTTGACCATTTTTTACCTCCAGCTACTCGCCAACCATACACGCATCCCTCCGTGCAGGCTGCGCGCGGGGCGGATCGATAGGGCAGCATCTGCTCCGGGAAGCCGGCGGTCCCACACCGCGCACCGCTCCGCTGTTTCCAAACGCCAGAACTGCTCATCTCTGAAAATTAAACTGACAGACAGATATGATTAGTATGCGCGCTCTGCCTCCCTGCTTCTGTCTGTCTGCGCGTTTCCTCGCTGGGGCGCGCGAACGTGCACGCACGGGCCCGACCACGCAGACTAGATGTATATTTACGCGTCTTTGAAGGCGGCGGTGCACGTAAGTTTACACCGAGATCATGTAAAGCAGAGGCGCACACAAAGCACGGGACACGTGTGCGCGCTGCCACGCACAGAATCACCATAAAGTCACGCACACACTCCAAAATCAGACACTAATTCAGTCATATTTATTGCGCGTTAAATGTACCAAAAAAAAAAATGGCTTCAATTGGACACTGCTGCACTTGCACACGCACGCGCCTCCAGCAGACTGGGCCTGAAGTGTGTGTGTGTGTGTGTGTGTGTGTGTGTGTGTGTGTGTGTGTGTGTGTGTGTGTGTGTGTGTGTGTGTGTGTGTGTGTGCTCGGCCCTGCAGCAGCAGGTCGAGGGTCTTCTGGAAAAAAAAATAAAAATGGGGTCGCATTGATCTGGCTGAGGGACTTTCCGGGCTGAAGTGTTTGTGTCTGTGCGAGTGAACGAGCTGAGTGCTGATTAAGAGCTGGGCTTAAACACGAGCGTCACTTCACAGCGTTTCATTCCTTAAAAAAAAAAAAGGTTCAACAGGAGCAGCCAATACTTAAATAAATGGACGGATAAATAAAAATGAATGCAGAATGATTGTGGGCTGGAAGGATGTGTCCTGGTGAGAGGACGGCGCACAGCACAGTGTGGATGGATAGATTTTTTTCTCTCCCCCTCTCTGAAGTCAATAAGTTACTGAGGCGATCTACATAATTGCATATTCACCCTTAATTCGTTCTTTAAATCATCTCAGGGCCTCCTGCTCCAGTCCCGCGGTGAGACCAGAGATGAGAAATTAAAGTCAAATTCTAATAATAAAACAAATCATCATGATGGAAACAAAATAAAAGCTGAATTTGGTGTGTGTCATCCAGTTATAACTCCCTCCATCTCCCGTTCACAGTGACAACAGCATCACTTGTTACATAAAGCAGAACCGGGCCGACATCAGCTGCAGCTCGTGACAATCCATTGATCAGATCCAATAAACAGCCGCGCGCAGCACAAAGACCGGGATGCGCGCACGTTATTCATAAGTTGTTGTGTGTTTTTTTTGGTTTTTTTGGTGTTTTTTTTTGTTGCATGCAATCAGCTGAAGAAGACTTAACCTGTGGGGTTATGAGAAAAGGGAGCATCTCCACCTCCGCACCTCCCCCGCCC
This sequence comes from Acanthopagrus latus, assembly GCF_904848185.1. NCBI lineage: Eukaryota > Metazoa > Chordata > Actinopteri > Spariformes > Sparidae > Acanthopagrus > Acanthopagrus latus. The sequence continues at coordinate 29,111,268 of NC_051055.1, forward strand.
AGTCACCCCCCTACTCCCCACTCCCTCCCTCCATCCCTCCCCCCGGAGAGAAAGGGTTAATTGGAGTAGGAATTTCATCGCACATCTGTCAGATTTTTAAGGCCGTGACGCACTGAAAGCAGAGAGTCAATGTGAGCAAGGGGGAGGAGGAGGAGGAGGAGGAGAAGGAGAAAGAGTTGGTGGTGAGATCGATGAAGTGGCAGGCAGAGGGAGGAGGAAAATCTCACGAGATAATGAAAGAAAAAGAGGAGAGCTGCTAGTGTAGAGCGAAAAAACGAGGCTAGACCCGGAGATTTCTGTTTTTTGGGGGGAGAGTGGAAAACAAAGACCGAGAAACGGAGATCGGAGAGAACCGAGAGAGATCCGTCTTTTCACCGCAGATGGTTATACATTTTTTTTTTCGGCACTCTGGTTTGTTTGGTGAATGTAGCACCCCGGGGCGCAGCGGACCAATTGTGTGAATCTGCAGGGCTGCTCGGCGACACAATCGGAGACATGCACAGGACGGACAACAGCCGCGGACGCGCTCTGAGAAGTGGATAATAAGAAGGTAGGATTTCAACAAAACGCACAGACGTCGATGTTTTTACTGTCTCTGTGTCGCCATCGTGTTTGGTAGTTTTGTTCGCGCATCGCTCAGATTCATTGCATGTGATGTAAATATGCACTAAAATGAAAATGCACCGGTGATGTCCAGCTGCCCTCGCATGCGCGCTGATGCGTTTAGTTGTAACTTTGCATAAGAAGATACAATCTTGATTAAAAAACGGATATCGGTGTTTTTTTATTTATTTATTTATTTTTAGTCTGTTTCTCGGGATGTGCGAAGTCCCAAACAAAACACAAAAATGCTTCTTTTACTGTTCCCGTTCGAGTGATTTAGTGTTGGAGGAACGTTTTGCTTCTCTGTGCCGATGAAAGTTTAAATGCAGCGGAGTAACAGCGCCTGTCTTGTCTCACGCAGGCACAAAAGCGAGGCTTCTGCCGAGGATCACAGCTGAGCAACCAAAGACACAAGAGAGCAGAGTGCTGATGCACAAGTGCGAATAAAAAAATAAAAATAAATCACAGCCAAAGCTCCCGATGCTGTTGCAAACTCGTTTTCTGGGAGTTTGAGGGAGTTTGAAGACAGTACTTAACGTTATCAGATAATTAATTAGACACCCCATAAGCCCGGAAATCAATTAATTCACAGATCAATAAATCCATAGTCTGGTGTAACAAGAGACCTTTCAGACTGTTAGCTGCTGAGCTACAATAACAAGAGGAGAGCAACAACGTGCAGGGGCCGCAAACACACATTTATTTGTTGAAATTGAAGATGGATGGGAGTCTAGAGGAGATGTCCCTCCACAGCCACTCGGATCTGGTCCACAGCCAGGACGGCCGGGCCATGCTGCACTCGCGGGACCTTTCAGCTGCTTTCCCCAGGCCTTCCCTCGGGGGTCCCTCCATGTCTCTGGAGCCCGAGACGCGTCCCCCGGGCTTCGACCACTCCATGTCGGCACTGGGCTACAGCGGCGACTCCCCGTCCAGCTCCGGCAGCACCTACACCACCCTGACACCCCTGCAGCCCTTCGATGACAAGTTCCACCACCACCACCACCACCACCCCTGCCTCCCAGTCAGCAATGTCATCGGCAGCTTTACCCTCATGCGTGAGGACCGAGCACACCTCAGCACCAACTTCTACAACCCATACGGCAAGGACCTGGCCATGACCCAAACCCTGTCACCCCCCACCACAGGTTCAGGTCTGGGCTCCTCCATGCACGGCTATGGCAGCTTGGGCAACAGCCCCAATGGCAATGGTGGCCAGATGCTCCACGGTGGGTACGACGTCCACGGGGGGAGCATCTTCTGCAGGACAACGGATTTTGGACGTGAGATGTCACCACCGGGCCTAGGAGGAGGCGATGTGTCAGTGGGGCATCAGCTCAACAAAATGGAGGCTCACCAGCACGCCCCCAGCCACCACCCTCACATCTACAGCCAGCACTACCAGCCCCACCATCACCCAAGCCAGCAGGCCTCCAAGATGGCCGAGCACCTGCACTCGTCGTCCGCCTCATCCTCGCCCGGCGATGGCAAACTGCCGGGCGGCGGAGGCGGCGGGGAGGAGATCAACACCAGGGATGTGGCCCAGAGGATCATCACCGAGCTGAAGAGGTACAGCATCCCCCAGGCCATCTTCGCCGAGAGGGTTCTGTGTAGGTCACAGGGCACCCTGTCTGACCTCCTGAGGAACCCCAAGCCCTGGGGCAAGCTCAAGTCTGGCCGGGAGACCTTTAAGAGGATGTCCCGCTGGCTCCAGGAGCCCGAGTTTCAAAGAATGGCCTCGCTCCGACTGGAGGGTAAGATCTGGCTTTACTCTCTATCTGCCTCACACACACACACACACACACGCACACAAACACACGTACGTACACACTCGCACTCATACAGAAACCACAACAACAAACAGACCCACTCTCTCCCCTTGTTTTCCCCAAACACCTTCCTTCTCCATGTCTTCCAAAAAAATTCTCCTCTCCAGCAATCAGTATGCAGCTCAGGCTGAGACACGAGGAAAAGGAAAAGCATCATACTGATGTTTCCCTTCTTCACACCGCTGTGAACGTGTTACTGGCTTGTCTATTGTCTCAACAGCCGGGATAATCAGAACTTAGCAGCATATTGAGGACAGTTTGAGTCAGAAAGGGCCATATGTGCCGTTCCTTTGTTTACTTTGCTCCCAAACAGCTCCTATTGATTTGTACAGTAGCTACAATAAAAAAGCCACAGACATTTGCCCTCCTCTCAAATGAACCATGAAGATCAGTGTGAGCATCGGTTGGCAATTTAATCGCTTTTGAGCCCACAAAATAATTTGTGCAGATATGCCATTCTGGAGCGATTGATTAATTCGAGCAGTGATTTATATCTGCTCAGCGCGCGGCTGAAGTTGAGTTGGCAAGGTAGCTGATGCAAATTAGACTTGAGCCTTTGCCAGACGTCTTTTATCAACGTCGTCACCGAGGCAATTACTGCGAGGCTAAATACAAATGTTGTCCTGCTCGGAGGCACAGCACCTCGCAGGTTGGTGAGATTCCTCATATCTGGATAAACAAGGCGCATGTGATCCTTAGTGCTGAATCGATTAGTCGAGGGACAGAAAATAAGTTGACATCTGTTTTATTGTCCGTCAATACAATTCACTCATGAAGCAAAAAACAGCCAAACATTTGCTTCCTTTTTGTGTTTTTATATAATTGTAAATTCAGTAAATTTGGGGTGTTGGATAAGCAATTTGAAGATGTCAATTTAAGCTCAGAGAACTTGTGATTTTTTTTTGATTTTTCACTATTTTATAAACCTCCACTTCTACGATTATTTGTGGGATGAAAAAATAAAGAAATGAACATATAGGCAGAAAAATCATTTATTGTAGGCGCAGGAGAATTTATACGGATTTAACGGGGTAAAGATTTTTTTCTTTCTCTTTCTTTTCTTTTTTTTTTTTTGAAAGGCACATTGTAATCTGCTGCTTGACATTTAATATTCTTTGGGGATGTGGACTGAAGACACGACAGCACGCTGTACAGTGCCGTGTTACAGTGTTGTCCCTCCACAGGGACCGAGGGCCCATCTGATACACGGAGCACAGAAAGAGATCCAAGTGAACACAGTAATATGAGACGAGCATAGACGAGTGTGTGTGTGTGTGTGTGTGTTTGGTGTGTGTCTGCAAGTGGTCTGCTCACTGCGGGGGTCTGTGAGCAGTACGTGTGTGTGAGCCTGCCCAGTTGATCACCGCTTCTCACTCTCTGTCAGCACCTCGACTGATTAAGCCCAACAACACAATAGGGTTCATAGGTAATGATTGTGCACTCTTGCAATCCCTTCACAATTATTGATCTTTGATTGTTCAGCTCTGAGAGCACATGTGTACATCCTCCATTCAGCAAAACGTTACAGCAATCACACCACCCGAAAAACCTCTTATCTAAAGATGACTTATCTCCCGGTTCTGTTCTGTAATTTGACAGAAAAATGCGGCCTTGATGAATCCAATCCCGCGACGTGCGAGTTTGCTTTGTATGCAAAATCGGCCTCCTCCTGTCACACAAAATCCTAATCTGCCTCATGATAAAACAGCCCTTTGTTCGTGTGAGCGGAATTCTAATCATCAATCATTCTTTCTTTCTTTTTTTTTATAACTATATATATATATATATATATATATATATATTTCCAGCATCCTTGTTTCTTCATCTTTTACAAACACAAACATTATTTTAACGAGCCAGCCCTTCCAAGTCAGAAGCAGCGGATCAATCAGCCTCATAAAAAATTTAAGTCCTTACACAGAGAAGTGTGCTAATGTTTGAAAATGCTCCTCTCTCGCTGCTCCCACACACTCTGAAATTGCATATTTAGTTCTTGGCAAAGCCACAGTTTGGACAGCTCGGCACTTTTCTACATAACCTACTTTCCGAAGGGGGGTTGTTGTTTTTTTTTTTTTTTTTTCCCCCCCCTGGCCAACCCCCTTTTGTTTAATTACAAGCCTCTATTGATTTCCATGGGAAAGAGCAGCACGCCTTGCCCACACACACCTCGGCCGCATCGGCAAATCGAGACTGGAATTAGAATGCGCGGTGCCCTGTGCTCCCCAGTCTGAAGATAGCTCAAGTGCTCTCTGCTTCACGCCTCAAGTTTTAAGATGATCCTCCTTAATGCAGCACTCGCTTAAATACATAGAAGGCCCCTTCAGTGTCAGCCAGCAGCCCCGTATTATTTCCATAACTGTGTCTCTTCTTATGCGGAGGGCTGCAGAGCTCTCAGCCAGATGCACGGTAATTATGGAATGAAGTTGCTGCCATTTTGTCTTTTCCAATAATTGTCTTTCTGCAGAGACATTTTGCTAAACACGGAGGAGGTGATCCCTGGGATTTATCCGCAGTATCTTGTGTTTTTGTGTGTGTGTGTGTGTGTGTGTGTGTGTGTGTGAGTGTGTGTGTATACTCTATGGATTACTGTGCTGTATATGAGATGCATCTCTTGCCCAACCTCAGGCTGTGGAGGAGGCAATCAGGATTTAGTCAGAGAAGAAGGCAGGATAAAGACTACACAGCCATGCTCCGACACTTAAAGTCGAGGAGAGGTGGAGGAGTGGTGGGGGGGGATCAGAGACTATAACTTTAAAGATGATGGCCGAAGCCCTTGACTAAAGGTCTAAATGAATAAGAAAGGTCAATGCGGTTTACGTGTCGGCTCCAGTGCCTGCACCACCCCCACAGTAATGAAAGCCACAAAGCCTCGTCCACCTCTCGCTGCGCGTACAGTTCGCATTCTGCAAGCGAGGCTCAAAGGTCAAAGCCGATTCCATTTGCATATCAGGAATCGTAAACAGGTCGACGTGGCCCGAGCTGCGCAACACCTCACAAACAGGGTTGTTGTTTCTTTTTTTTTTTTGGTTTGTTTGTTTTGTGTTGTTTTTATCTGGCTCATGCAGCTCCCCCCACTCCGGCGCTGAAGGGGTTAACCAGCCTCTGTGGGTCGAGGAGTCTGAGCTGCACAGATTTAATCAATAATTTCTATCAGCCCCTGGCCCAAGAAATCAGCAGGGGGTGGGCTGGGGGGTGGGAGGGGGGGTGCTGGGAGGGGGTGGGGGGTGTGTTCTGGCTGGGAGGGGGGGTGTAGGCTGAGACGCCGGGGGGTAGGGAAAGGGCTTTCGATCACGTTTCAGCAACACGAGACAGGGGCATACATCATGATTAGAGGCTGTTCCCACGATCATAAGAAGCCTATAGGGGAATATTTATGTCTGCAGGAGTAGCCCCAGCGTTGGGGATTTATAGCATGGTAATTGTGAGCCTTTTACACATGATTACAGCATAAGGAAGCATTTACTTAATGGCCGGCGTTATGATCGTCAGTAAGGGAGAGAGCCGAGGATGGGATGGAGGCGAGGAGGAGGAGGAGGAGGAGGAGGAGGAGGAGAGCGGCAGGACACCCTGACTCCTCCAACAAGCCATAAATCCACACTACAAGCAAGCTAGCCAGCACTATCATGTCATTCCTTTCATTACTACATGAGCTGAGAGTGCACCGCTGTATATACCCCTCTATAGCTGCAGCCCACCTCCCAACCCCCAGCCCAGAAATATTGATGGCAGCGATGGTGTAACGCCCGTGAAAAATGTAGCATTTGGGAAAAAAAAAAAGAAGAAGAAGAAAAAAAAAATTTATTTCACTTGTAGTGATATTGACATGCTGCTGACATCTCGGCCTGTTCAGATTTTAATGAGACGTGGTTCGATAACTCTCAGAAATGCAAACGAGCTCTGGATGCCTAAAAGCTAACAGGCACCTGTAATCTCAAGTTGACAAGAGTGCATCCCCGAGTCAAAACATTTCCTTCTGATAATGATTCGAGAGGAGGACGTACAGAGGGAAATCACGGTCAGATTTATTCATGTCCAGTTGAGTACTTAAGTTTCAGAAACTCAGCTGGATGTCAGAGCAATCAAAGTCTGACGGCGCCGCACACACACACACACACACACACACACACATGGCTCTGATGCTGCTGTTGTGATGGCACCCGTGTGGAAAAGACGGCGGTAAGGTCACACTTATTTCTCAAGCGCCGCGCTAATGAGGGAAAATTTGCTGCTGTGAGTTTGAGGAGCGAAGAGCCGGTCATACAGTAAACATCAGCAGCAGCCCTCGCTGTGTGAGATGTTTCTCAATGGGAACATGTAAGCCAATCAATTGATCTTGTCAGTGCTGTTTTGAGAGCAAACGGCAGCATCTGTGGTTTATATAATGTATGTTTGTAGCATGTGTGGTTTTTGATTGAGTCTCTCTGTGCGTTAGGCTTTAAAGTATGGGACTTTAAGGTTATTGCGAGATGATATCTCCCTCTAATCAAGTCATTTTTGTCGATAATGAAGTTCCATAAACCCTGTTTTCTTAAAACAAGTGAAGAAATCTTCCAGTGCGGTGATATTACTTCAGCCTGTTTTATATTTCTCGGTTCTTGAGCCGTTTTCTGCTTTTTTTGTGTGTTATTTCAAAATAGAAACATTCATTTCTGGATCATTTCCTGAGGAAAAGTTCATTTGAGTAGGAAAAAAAATCACACCATTTGGCACATTTCCTCACTTTTTGTATGAGCAGATGAAATTTGAGACTGTTTTTCTTTCCCAGTGAAGGATTACTGGATGTTTTTCAATTTTAAAATCTTGAAGTTTTACTCCCAATTTGTATTCTTCTGAAGGTGTGAAAGCTTCTGAAACATCATGTTAAATATCATGGATGTTACAAGTCCTAATTTAAAGATGCATTAAATTAAAAAAATAGTGTTGATATTGAAAATATTTTTAGCAAAAAGAAAATGAACTTCTGGTTTGCAGCTTCCAGACCTCCAGGCCAGCATTCAGTAAAAGTCTAGCATCGGCAACACTGGTCCTCCCTTCGCGTGTGTGTGTGTGTGTGTGTTTATTTGTGTGCACGCCCTGTTGTGTTGTGTGCTTACACTTAGAAACGCATTTGATACCATCAGCAAAACAGTCGCTCAACCGCACAGTGCTGATTGAAACCTCTTAAAAGTGTGCATTTAGGTAATTGCACGACTCTCCCAAATATGTTTTAGTCCACTTAAGGCTTCTAAACACCCCGGGCAATGCCGACTCTGCTTGTTTCACTCACCCCTGACGTAACCCGCCTTTAATAGAAAATAAATTAGTTCCCCCTAAAGTGATTATTACTCACTCACTACCGCCACATGTAAATGACTTTTATGAGAAACTAATGATGTTGAAGTGTCCACTAAGGGAAAGGGAAGAGATGAAGTGCACGGAGAAAGAGAGAGAGAGAGAGAGAGAGAGAGAAAAGGGGGGAGGAAGGGGATGGGAAGTTGGCTCGGTACACAAAGGCAGAGGTTGGTGTTGTGTTTCCTGTAAATACAGAATTACAGTGTGTTAGGGGTGAAAGGTTCAGCGATGGATATGCAGAGAAACATGCAGCCTGAATTCAAAATGCTCGTCTGATTCTCAAAATGGATCTGAGCTCAGCCCACACACGTCAGGCTATTTTTCCTCCTCACTGAACAAAACTGGCTTTTTTTTTTTTTTTTTTTTTTTTTTTTTGCTTCTTTTTTTTCTGCACGGTAATTTTTTTTTTTCAAATTTCAGACTTTTTGTGAAGAAATATTGATTATATAATTGGGCTGGCTGCCGCAGTTACAGTGGTGTTTAACCCAGACCCTGAGTTTATATTCCGTGGTTGGTGTAAGCGTGACTGACATTAAAAAAAAAAAAAAAAAACCACCAGCGGACTTCATCACCTCTATTGCCGCTTAAAAAGCTTGAACACGGCTCTTTTTTTTGACACCGAGCTAATTTAGCAAGAAATAATGACTGTTGTAACAGATACATTTACTGTATATGAAGTGAAGCAGAGTCTTAATAAAATGTGGTAACTTTAGCGATCAATCTATTTTAGATGCACTTAAAACATTTAATTCATAGTTTTGAGTTGTTAATGTGTTTTACTAGTCTGGAAGTAAACGGTTTAGTGTTTCCGGAGTTTGCCTCTTGCTTCGGCCTCAGTGACGCTGTCTGTCGTGCCTCTGAATGTAGATTGCAGATTAAAAATGTAAAACAGACGTGCACAAATTCAAGCCAGTATCCACTAATACGCTAATAGATTTAACCACCCCCTCTTAGGACAAATAAAAAGCAGAAATTACATCACAGCAAAAGAAAAAGAAGATGAAAGATTTGGGCTGAATATAATGTTTGAATGTGATTAGTTTTTCTGGAAGACAGCCATTGTCAGTGGATGACGACACCGGATTTTGCACTTTGTCTCCGGGCCAGATACATGTAAAAATATACACTGTTATCCAAAAGGGAATGAGCATAATGAAAACCACAAAGAGCTTTGGCCTTGATGTAGTTATCTGTTTTATCCCAGCAGCCTACAGCCGCTCACTGGCAATAAGATGTGATAGCTTGAACATCTTGATTCCTTTACTGCACAATGAAACAAGTTGCTGATTCATCTCTTTTAACTAATCAAAGTTGCTTAGCTAATCTGTTTTCTTTCAGCAAATCCACTTTCCTTCAGCTTAATCCATTTGTCCTAGTTAGCAAGCCAGTCTGTTAGCTAACCTGTTTCCCCTTTCCTTTTTTTTAAATTTATCTTTTATCCATGTGCCTGCAGCCTGCAAGCGGAAGGAGCAGGAGCAGAGCAAGCTGGAGCGCAACCAGGGCCCGAAGCGCACCAGGCTGGTGTTCACGGACCTGCAGCGGCGCACGCTCCTGGCCATCTTCAGGGAGAACCACCGCCCGACCAAAGAGCTGCAGGTCACCATCTCCCAGCAGCTGGGCCTGGAGCTCTCCACCGTCAGCAACTTCTTCATGAACGCCCGCCGACGCAACCTCAACAAGTGGGCAGACGAGGGCCGTCCCTCCTCCACGGGTTCCTCGGGCTCCAGTGTTTCCTCCTCCGCAGTGTCCTGCAGCACGGCATGATGACGGACCGCCGAGGAGGTGCGGTGGGGAGGGCACTGAGGGAGCAAGGGGGCACATAGACTGGTCTAGGCAGAGATCAGCCGTAATAAATGTCCTCCTCGTTATCAGAAGGAGCGACGGAGCCAGCTATTATAGATGATTTTATGAAGATGAAGCATTTTCCCAAACCAAAGTTGATCGCTCCCTTGAAATAGAAGGGGGCGATACCCAGAGTGATATGATCGCAGGATGTGAGGTCCTGCTTGTATAGACAAGGGTGCAAAGATGATTTGACTCAAAGAAGAGTCACACCCTTACATAGACACCATCTCATTGCATTATTTTGATTATCTAGATTAGAGATAATGAGGGTATTACAAATCAGGAGAAAGCATATTTTGGTGTACCTTCAAATCTATAGTCATCTCTCCAAACGTGAAGAATCAAGAGGTGCCGTTTGCTCACATCTGGAGAGCTCCATTGTGTAACTTCTTAATCAAAAAGTGTTCGCCATCATCCAAAGACGTTTATCCTCCCCCATTGTTCTTACGGTCCTGTTTCTCCTCAAGAATCAAGGTGAAAGAGGAAGAAACAGCATTTTTTTTTTTTTTTTACATCCATTTTTTCCTGAAGAACCTAATTCCCCTTTCTTAGCATGTGTTTCCATGGTGATAGTTCCCAGGACTGTATGGCGTTGTTCCAAGTTCGGAGCCTGGAATTATCTCGAGGGTTCTGTAGCGTCCTTGACTCCCAGCCGTCAATCATTTACCATCAACAGGAGCCTTTCCTGTATTTTTGCGAAGAGGGTCCCACCTTGAATGAATCAGAGTTTTCAAGGGGGAACCGCAGTGCATCTCGCCGTACGCCAGGACAGAATCAATAAACACAAGCAGGAACGCAGAAACAGACTCGTTGGTGCAACTGTCTAGCTTTAAGACTCTCACTGAGCTTCCAGTCGAAAGCTCCACAGCCATGTTTTTGACTCAGAATCAAGCCAAAAAAAAAAAAAAAAAAAATGAAAATGAAAAAAATGAAAAACAACCTTTGAACACAAAGGCTCCATGGGGAAGAGATACACCTGACACAATGTATAGTGACATTGTAGTATTTTTTTCCACTCATTTCCAAACAACTGTAAACACCTCTGCTCCATTATGAAATCTTTTTTTTACAGATGTCTAGAAAAATGGAGGAATGTGATTCTTTCAGCCCTTTTTGTACAGATTTCAAGCACATCGCTCTATTTATAGAAACACGTTGGAAGTGCAGGGCAGTTTGTTTCCGCCCTGCTGACGTACAAGGTCATTTTTTTGGTCCACAAAGGAAAGGCTTTAACATGCCTCCTTATAGCCAATAGTTAAATCAAACCAAGAACGTTTCAAATGCAATTGCTGATCTGATCAATGTATTTATTACTGCATTTGTGTATTTATTGTTTTCCCTTTTTCTTTTCTCTCTATTTATTTGGTTATTTATTTATGCTATCTATATACTGTAAGTATTTATTTAACAATGCTCTGTATGTCTGTGTGAAACTGAAGACTTTTTCTGATGGGCACTTTTAGCTGTAGGATCCCATCGTAATACCAAAGATTAACATTGCCTCCCTGAATGTACGGCCTGAATCCCTAAACCCAATACCCGATCCCAACCTGATCCAGCCCGACCCACCCAGTGATGTTACGTATCGCTTTCTATCTTCAAGGCCTGGCCTTCATTTTTTTTCCCTTTTTTTTTTTTTTTTTTGTAGAATAACGGGGATTTCTTTACTCTTGCAAATGTCTCTGCGGTCAGCTCTTAACGCCAAGGCCAAAGCTTGTTTGAATGTTGTGATAATATTTATAATTAATAATACTATGAATAATGACAATAATAATAATAATAATAATAATGATAATAATGACGATTATGATGTGGCATCCCATAGGTTCACAGGTTGCTTGTAAAGTTGTGTTCAGACCAATGCCATCTGACGGAGCCTGTCAAGTGTCTGGGGACCCACTTAAAGCGCCGTCTGAAGGCCCCATAGAGTGCGAGTCCTTCAGGGTCACATGCAAACATGCGTACTGTGGTTCTGCCTGGGGAAATGCATGGTTGTGACCCCCCTCATCTCCCTATCTTGCCCCCCCTCCCCTCCCCAGTGCAGTGCAGACACTCCTGTCTATGTCCAACTCAGTGTGATCTCACCGTCCTCCATACGCCAAGCCCTTCTGCCAGTTGTCTCAGTTCCAAGAGGATTCTTAGGGTTCGTTCCTGGACCTCCGGGTGTGTTCCTCATCTTCCGAGGATCTGGGGTCTTTGTTCCATAGTTTCCAAAGACTTGAGGTTTTGTTCGTGGTCTTCTGGGTTTTTTTTTTTTTTTTTTTTTAATGGTGTTTCCCTCATCTTCAGGGGATCTCGGGTTCATGCACCCAGAGTTCTGAAGGTCTTCCTGACCTTTTAGGGTCTTAGGGTTTGTCCTCGGCCTTCTGGAGCTCTCTGGTTTATTCCCCATCTTCTGGTGATCTTGGGTTTATTTGCAGAGAGGTCCAAGATCGTAGGGTTTGTCCCCGGCCTTCTGGAGTTCTTCCAGTTTGCTTTTCATCTTCTAATGATCTCTGATTTAATTGCAAGGCCTCTTAGGGTTGTAGGCTTTGTCCCTGAATTTATTAGGGATCTACGAGTTTGTTCCATATTCCATCTTGTAGGAATCGATCAGATTTGTTGCAGGGTTTCTGGAGCTTGTTGGGTGTGTCCCTGTCCCTCTTAAGAGCACTGGGGTCCATTCTTGAGCATATGGGGGTTCTTGTAGTTTGTTCCAGGTTCTCTAGGGATTCTTAGGGTTCCCCAGCAACTTGCCAAGACACGGGTGAATTGATTTGCCGGTGTTTTGCATTGTGAATGCCTAAATCAGGAGCAAATGTGCCAAGATCCGATTCTCTGACCCCTGTTTAAATGCTGCCAAAGGCTGGCAAGGATTGCTTGGCCATTTTCCACCCTCGCTCTCTCTCTCTCATATATATATGTATAAATATATATATATATATATATATATATATATATATATATATGTATATATATATATATATATATATGTATATATATATATATATATATATATATATATATATATATATATATATATATATATATATATATATATATATATATATATGTATCTTGTTCTCTCTCTATCTGTCTTTAACGTTGGAAGGGGCGGATTGCCGGGGCCCCCTTCACAGCGTGCACTTGAAAGACGGGCGGTCATGAAAGAGGCCATCGACTTTTTCTCGGACTTCAAAGGGGAGGCTTTTTTCATCCCGTCTCCTCTCTGGGTATCTGGTCTGGGGTCCGCTCTTGGCCAGACCTGTGGGCTTTAGGGGGCATTCAAAGGGGGCGGGGGAGATCAGAGAGGAGGCTGAATCATCCAGAATGAGGATGGTGGTAGCGGTGTGTGTGTAGGAAAGGTGGGAGGGGGGTTGTTTGAGGAGTAGGAGGTGTTGGAGTAGTGGGGCATGGAGCTGAATTAAACTTTAATGAGCAACAATTGTAAGCATGCTGAGAGCGAAGGGGGCGGTGGTGGGGGTGTGCAGTTGAGTCTGTACAGGAGGGAAAAAAATAAAAATAAAAGAGCTGGGAGGCTGGGAGGCTGACCCCTGCTCACTACTGTCATTGTATCAAAGCTGAGGTGACACCTTTCAGGTTTCCCTTTGTCTCTCTGACTGGGTGCCTAAAATGGAGACAGAGCTTTTTGTATTGAGCCACCTTCTGCTCCTGTCAAGCAGGGAAGCTCTTCCCTTTCTTTACAGAGGGGAGGCAGGAGGGAGGGAGGGATGAATCCAGTTGGCTGCTGCAGGTGATCTGCATTGCCATCTTAGCCTGCGGCACCCCCTAGTGGGTTTACCACAAACTTGACCCTGAAACAAGTCTGGCAGCCGAGGCCATCGCAGAGCAATTCTGAGGGGAGTGGAAATAACGAAATAGCAGAACTGAAAGCCAAGATATACTTTCAGAATAAAAAATTTTTAAAAAGTTCATAAAAATTACATTTTTTTTTTTGATAATGTTTAACCAAAAAAAGAAAACAACCAAAGATTGATGGGTAACTGCTGAATCATTATGTATCATGGGTAGTTTTAGCAGTTCCCTATCAGAGCTACCGTAGCACTCAGAGGATTCAAAAAAGCACCAGTGGGATTCCGCGTGCTGATTATTTATGTTGCATAAAACAGTATTATGTTGAGCTGGAACTGAGAAACTGACATGAGGCAGTGTCTTCAGATGGAAGTCTTTTGACTCTGTAAAACCCAGTGTCCCCCTGTCTGTCCCTGCCCTCTCCCCTGTGTGTACATGAAGACTTTACCCATCTACCTCAACTGTGTGAGATGTTGTGTGGCAAAGATATTCCTTAACCAAAGAATCCATCCTGTCAGGGTGTCTGTCTTATCTATCTATCTATCTATCTTGTCTGTCCATCCGTCTCTTCTTCATGCCTTTTACTCCAAACCAAATGTGCTGGAATCAATCCGTTACAGGAGCCGAACGAGGCCTCCGTCCAGCCAAAGCTTAAATCCAGTATGCTAGAGTGTCCCATTGATCCATGTTCTGTATATAAAAGAAAATCATTCTCAAGACCAAAAAAAAAAGAAGGAGGTGACAATCCAAGCAAGGAGGATCTTGCTGTAATCAACGTTGCCTATTCCTTGTTTTCCGAAACACCTGAAATCATGTGACTTGCTGTAACAGAAAAGCCCAAGAATCAAGCACTCATCCCAAAATAAAAAATGGTCGGAGGAGACAGAAGCTATTTTTCCACATTTGTAAGCCACCCCTCCCACCCCTGTTTTTTCCAAAATGTTTAGTGTAGTTGAAATACTGTTCGATCCCACTGTTGTAAGTAGGAATTAATGAAATCCATACAAAAAGCTTTAAACGAGGAAGAGCTGAGGGAAATATTATATTTGAGTCTGAGTTTCCTCAGCTACGACTCGACCCACCATGCTTTATCGTGCCATTCTTGTCCATGTGTTAGACTTACTAATGAATGTGGCTAACCAACCAAAGGCTTTAAAAAAAAAAAAAAAAAAAGATACACAACACTTTAAACGTCAATCATGGTGGGACATTTTGTATCAACAACTAAAGAAAATCCCTTTGAATACCTCATGTGAAAATTGTTTGTTGTGATGTTGCACTAAAAAAATAAAAATGACTCATTTGTAACCCAACACTGGTCCCTGTTGACTTTGTTCCGACCTTGGTGGAGGTGTTGGCGTGGACGCTCTTTGGGTTTTTAAAGGCCAACACTGACACCAATGTTTTTTTAAACTACTGTTACCCAGTATTCAACTATACTCTTCAATTAGCTTACCGCCCAGAAACTACGCCAATGAATCCTGCTGTTCTATCCAGTGTTCACACTGTTTCAGCAACTTTTGCAGGACATCATAGATTATATTTAGTATTCAGCATCTATTCTGTCAGCTCTACAAATATGTTCTATGAAATATTCAATCCCTAGACATCTTTCTCTCGATATATTTTATCCAACATCAAAAGGAAGTTTTCCAGATCCTCTGTTCAAAATGTAAGGGTTGTTCCGATGCCGTCCCCATTGTCGGAAAGCTCTCCGAAAGTGTTGCATCGATCAGTCGATAATTTATATAATAGAAACAGGACTCTGCTACTTTGCAGCAGCGTCCTGTACACCTGTATGCAAGTAACAGATGTGTTACTGTACAAGTGGAGTGTACCAGTATCCATGAATGACGAGTGATTTGTGTAACGTTAAAAAAAAAAAAAAAACTGGTATCGGTTGCTGCACAAAGTTCAGGTATTGGAATTGCCCTCGGGAACGAAAAACAAATGGTTCGAGTGGATGTTTCAAATTTTATAAATGTTTTTCCCCAAATTCAGCTCCAAGCGTTTGGTATTTTGAGATGTTTTGGATGTCCAATACAATTTCATTTGAAGCTGTGTGGGTTTAAATAACACTTACATGAAAAACATGGGTTTCTGAGGATGGACTGCTGGTGGAACTGGCAGCATTTAAGAGATTAAAACAATCCAATATTTTTCTCTTTCCAGGATAAAAAAAAGCCTTTAAACTTTTAGACAGTAAAGCTTTAAATCAATATATTGAACAGGGAAACGGCTCACTTGGCACAGTCTCAGGGTTAACAAAGAAAATTTGCAGCAGCTCTTGCTGCACATAATCTATTGGTAAAACCACAAGCTTTTGTTTTTTTAAAAGGTGTGTAACTGAAATATTACATGTTCATTTGCGATCCTACAGTATTTTGTTTGGACCCCCATTTCCACTCTTATCAATATGTTTTGCTAACTCGCCGCTGGCTGTAGATTTACATTTAATGGGCAGATAAGAGTGAGTCTATCTTCTCATCTTTGCTCAAAATAGCTTATTTTCCAAAATGTTAAACTATTCGTTTGAAGGACTTTCTGTAGAAGCAGCTCAATGTTTCAGTGAGAGGGTCTGTAGGAAGCTACCACAAGGCTTCTCTACTTGCTCAGGACAGTGTAACTCGCCTGCAGACATGCTCGTACAGGATATTCTACCACATCAGCATGTGCACAGGACAGAGATATTTACCAGACACACCGGTATTGATTTTGGCGTTCCTTCTGTGGTAACATGTAAAAGCTAAATTGACCAACAAGCCAATTTCCCAAAGAGTCGATGGAACCCTTTCAGACGGTTTTCATGGCAGATTTAACAGACTGAAAACTGCTGGTGTAACGTCAAATCTTCACCTTCATCGCATCTACGGCACAGAACACAGATCTGATATTTACTGAAAGGCCGACATCAGACTGATCGATAAACTGATATATCGACCCAGACTTGGCATGTTTCACTGTGACTGAGCCTCAGCGAGGAGTACATCTGTCTCTTTATTATAGATTCGTACACACACACAGTCAGATACAAACAAACTCACAGTCTTACAAGACAAGGCCACAGATGGTAAACTGTAGTATTTAAAGACATTTTTGTCTTCTGGCAGAAGGTACATAAAAATAGTTTCTAAAAACAAAACTAAAAAATGTTTCAATCAGTGTGAACATAAACCTTAAGAAAAAATTTCTGTAGAAAAGAGAGGGGAACCTTTTTTTAAAACAGATTCAGTGCAGCTACATGGTGGGGTAGCAGGGGTAAAGAGCGATGCCACACTGGTCGTTCTTGTTGCGTACCATCCGGATGTAGCCCTGATCTCCAAACGAAGTTCCCCAGCTGCACGAGAAGAGCAGATAGAGTGAATGAATTAATGCAAAATCACTGGCACCTCAAACTTATAGTTAAGCATAAACTACTTTCTGTGTTAAACAATACAGAATAGCACAAAAGTAACAGTAGCCTTTTCTCCATTTCTAGATGAAGAAGTGCTTATGTAAAAAAGTTTCTAGCTTCCCAGTTTAAAGTTAAGAAATGCACTGAGTGGCGAAATAAGGAGGATTCAAGAAGCTAAAAACAGGCCTGATGCGTTCAGCAATAGAAGACTGGGAAGTTGTGTTTTTCATGCAATAACTGATGAGAAAAGAAACTTCTTCTTTCTCTATGACACACAAATGTTTTCATGACACCGCCTGGAAACCTCATGAGGCAGATGTTTGTGGCATTTTCAGTTTATCACAGCACTTCATCTCTGCTCATTGACACAGCGAACCACCCTGCAGAGCTCCGACTTCCCTGTTTCACTTCCCCTGTGTCCTCAACTGCAGCCAGTAAATACCACACAGGGGGGACCAGACGGGGGGGAACATAAAAAGGAGCTACAAACAAGCTCAGTATGTGTCCATGTAGAAGGTTTTGGGTCAGTAGAAAAGTCTCACCTGTTCTTTACCAGCCAGTAGTCTTGTCCGTTCAGCGTGCCGTAGCCCACAGCTAACACAGCGTGGTTCACATTCTTGGTGCAGGACGGGTCGTCGTACACTCCT
This sequence comes from Acanthopagrus latus, assembly GCF_904848185.1. Classification (NCBI taxonomy): domain Eukaryota; kingdom Metazoa; phylum Chordata; class Actinopteri; order Spariformes; family Sparidae; genus Acanthopagrus; species Acanthopagrus latus. Next base: position 29,128,706 of record NC_051055.1, read on the forward strand.
GAAAAGGCAGAGGTCAAAATAATGATGTTGTTATATTCATGTTTCATTATTATTCATTTTCTAAAAGGAACAGTTTACCCCAAAATTAATGTTGAATCATCATGCAAAGTTTCAACATCTATTTATGACCTTTTCGATCTCCACCCTAATCCTTCTCAAAAAAAATATCATGTAAGTCAAAATGAATGCTGATGATGTGTGACGTACCACTCCTGTAGAAAGCAAATCTGGGTCGTGTGGCGTCAATTGCCACTGAAATAGGTCCGATGGTGGCGAGCGCCTGCTTCAGAGCCCCCTCGTCGCCCAAAGGCAGGAAGTCGTACCGGGAACAGTTGGCAGCACGGTAGCTGGGGTTGTAGTTGCACTGTGACGCCTGCTGTAAGAAGATGAACTGGGTTTAAGCTGATGATTTACACAGAACCTGTTCTGAATATACCCAATGATTTCCTAATGAGGTGATCTTTTTAATACCAACTAATTAAAACTGATACGAGACAAAGTTGGCTCGAGGCACAACTTTACCAACCAACTTGGGTGATCATGTCCATGTATAAAAACTGTTAAAAGTTAACATTAATTATCTCGGCTCTTGGCAGAGGTGAGCGAGAAACTGAAATCCAGACACAGAGACGCTCGTCAGTGAGCCGATTAACAGAAATATTTCACATCACACAAAGTGTTTTTTATTTGGTTTTTTTTTTCGGGTGAATTAGAAAACTCAACACCTCCGCGAGGCTGCAGCAGACTGTCGGATCCGCTCAGAACTGCCCTCCTCCACACAAACACGAACAACGGCGAACCAGATGAAGCCTGGAGGACAAACAACGTTGTCCGCTCCGATTAATTTATTGTTGCTCCAAAGAGACATTAACTGCAGACCACAGACAAGTGAGAAGAGTGCTGCTGTCTGCAGCCCGAAGGGTCGGACTTAACTTCTTGTACACCCACATCGTTGTCTCATACAGGAATTTCTTAACTGTAAAACTGAGTTTGCTCTAAATTTCCCATATACACCATGTTTCCCCTTAAAAAGCACCGTGTTTCAGATTCTTGTAAACTGGATCATAACAACACAGTAATATTCAGTGCTTCCTGTTTTATTTTTGGGCTGACGCCCTGCAGAGAGAACAACAATCTTCCTTCTTTAAAGTTGAATTACCCATCAGCCCCTCATGACTGACTACAGTATGAACTGTTGTAAAGAAGAGTTACCTCATCTCACGCTGCAGTTTCTAGGGCTGCAACTGCTGACTGTGTTTTAAATGTCAGATAACAGGGACAAATGTCCATCACAAGTTCCTCTTTCCCACGATAATGTCTTCAGAAGCCTTGTTTTGTGACCAACAGTTCAAAACCCCAAATATTCACCACAAGGACATTTTCAACTGTTTGGAAGCACTGGTGTGTATACTGCAATATTACTGACATGTATTTAACTCATTAACAGTTGTCTCTAAAAGTTCAGCATCAATTTTGGGCAATTTTGAAAGATTTGGACTTGGCCTAGACTAAGGATGCACCAATCCGATATTAGGATCGGATATCGGCCCCGATACTGACAAAATAGCTGGATTGGGGATCACAACCAATTCACATTTTTTTTTCTCTGTTGCAGCACATCCTATGTCTTCGTCAGCAGCACGTGTCGCATGTTGGAAGACTTGAGTCAAGTGTTAAGCAACGTGGGGCGAGCCAAAGAGTCGGCTGTGTGGAGATATTTCACACTTGCCACGCCAACTAGTTTGACGGCTGTTTGCAGTGTCTCCAAACCAAATGAGCAGGAGACAGTACAGCCCAGAGGCCAGAGTGCTGGTAAGACCGTTATCATCTGTGAGTAACAGCAACTTCTAATGACGTCCTGACACAGACGATCTACAAGAATCTGACCATTTGTTATTGTTTTTAATGACCTCTCACATTTGTCTCCCCTTCTATAACCACAAAGCGATCAGATTTGTTTCCCACACGCCCTAAACATACTCTCAAGAATCCAAGTTGAATGGATTTTCCCTTTTCCCTCCCTTTGATGCATCTTTGAGAAACAGCAGCAGGATTAAACCAGTGACTCACCCGTCCTGTGTAGGGATATGAAGCGTCAGAGTCGATGCCCTGGTTGTCGATGACATACTGGAAGGCTTTGTGCATGTAGCCACCGTTGCAGCCGAGGTTTCCGTATCTAGATGTAGACGAACAGTCCACCAGGTTCTGGGGGCTCAGGTCCACCAGCTTCCCCGTCTTCTTGAATAACTGGCCCTCCAAAGCTCCAACGGCACTGAAAGCCCAGCAGGAACCGCAGGAACCCTGAATACAAAATGAGTTAAACAATACAAAAAAACAAATTAAACACTTTTCACATTTCCATGTTTGGCAGCACAATATTGCAGCGGTTGGAGTTGAAGAGGTTAAAGAGGTCTACTGACTCTTTGGGGATTTTTATTGTTCGTCAATTATATTTAACATGTTGCACAGAACAGAAGGAAGTCAGAATCAATACTTGTGTATCTCTGGTTGAATGATACTCATCAGCACAGCACAAGTTTGTAATAAATTGAAAATGCCTTTTTTTTTCTCTTTTGCCTTGAGATTCTTTTCTCCATTTCTCTGCATTGTAAAGTTTTAAACTTCTACACTTCTCATTTATTTTTCACAACAAGACCTTCAGATTTCACATCAATCATCATGTCTTCAACTTCTGTCCACTGACATGTGTCCGCAACTTCATGACTGAAGCTTTGTGAAGAAAGAATGAATGTGATAAAAGGTGTGAGTTGTACGCAGAGGTGGGATGTAACAACGTACAAATAGCTCAATCAGAGCACATCACGCACGGCAGACACAGCGAGATGAAACAAAGACGTAAGAAGCCGTAAACAGACAGAGAGGGAGGCTGGAATGTGGAGAAAAGGCGTGTTAGTGTCTCGTATCTGCAGAGAGTTTCTGATTTTCTCTCTTTGTTGCTTTGTTACGCTTTACCAACCCAACATGTGTCTGTTTGACGTCCTGGGAATGAGACTCAACAATCAACTGTCTTTGTGGTGCGTTCAGGAACAACTGGGACAAAATCCTACTGATTCTACCTTTAACTTTAATAGTCTTTTAATTCTATTAATATGACGTGAGCTTAGGAAACGATGCAGCAGTCTCGCTCAAAGTGTGGACGGGACAAAAGGTGGTTGTGGCGACGACTTCCTGGACAAACGAGATCCGACTGGACGAATGAGGAACAGGAGGATTGAGGTAAATCAGACTCGTGGGATGATGACACTGTTGACTGCATCATTGAGACACTGCATGTTTCTGCTCTCACCAACAGCACCGATGAAACCTGATGACTGATTGGAAGCACTGAGGATAGTTTTTTTTTTACCTGCATCTTGACTTTGGTGACGTAGCCCTTCTCTCTCCAGTCGACGGTGTCCGGTACAGCAGCACCTGACGTCCCAGCGAAGGGAGATGGTGCCCTCTGGATGTCGGTGGGAGGAATGTATGTGGCGTAATACTGCAGGATCTCCTCCGGTGTCTATAAGGAAGCAGATAACAGCTAATGAAATGAGCAGCACTCAGTGGACTGTATTTACTTAAAGGTCAGACGTTTTGTAAAAGGGTGAACGGTCTGTTTCTGGTTCCGATTAGACTGAAATGCATCATCTGTCGTCTAAAGAATCATTTCCATCACTGATCAATCTGCCTGTTATTATCTTGATAAAGAAACCTTTGTGTAAAAAGGTTTTAATTCTATGCTGACACGTATAGCGACTCTAATAATCAAAAATATAGCCCATAAATATATCAAATTACAGATGCAACCAGGTGCTACCATCTATATAAATGGCTGCGCGGTTAAAAAAAACAAAGGTTGCATACAGGTGAGTCCTGATTCTGATAGATACATGATGTGGTATTGGATCGGTGCACGTACGATACCAATCCAAACATTTCAGACTGTATCAGAGGCCTTTACAATACTGGTATCTACAGCGGAAACACCCCAATATCAATTGTGCAACATAAAAAGTGTCACTTGTAGTGAACAACCCTCCACAGAGTTGTCATCACATCCTCTCTACATTGTTTTGATTTGATTTTTCTAATTATAGTCATTTCCATCTGAATCAAGCATCTGTTTTAAGTGAAATAAACCTTCAACACAGTTGACCGAATGGCTGTTGGACAAACATCTCGGACAGGTTGGAAACACTTAAAAAACTCAAACCTAATGGTGAGTTTTTGGCCAAACACTTCCTCAGTTGTCCTCAACACTCTTCGTATATTTTTATCTGCGACACACAACATCTCAGGAGAGTGATCCCTCCTCTGCGGCTCTTACGAAATATCCTCCAATTGTTCCCCACCCCAACCTTTGGACTCGTTGGCCGGCCCTGTTCTGGCACATCAAGTGTCAGTTTTACTCAAACCTAAAGCTAAAAAGGAGATTCAACATTTGATCGACATTTGTCAGGCGGACACAAACATGACTACAAATCAATGCTAATGTTTCTCATAGGTAACTTTTTGCTGACACATTCACCATAATAAGGTGATATCATGTCCTTTCTGGAAAAATGAAACCCTTGCATTGTAAAATGAACAACAGTAATATCAAACTTTTAGGAGCACATTGTCCCTGATAACATTCCTGTTAAGCAGATAAACAGGCCTCATCCTGTGCTTCAGTAACTCCCTGCTCTCTGAAACTCACTTTACTTCCTTCTTCAGGTTCCCAGGAATCAGAGTCAGTGCAAAGATACGATAAACAAGAATCAACTGTCGTCTTTTTATTTCCAAAGAATCTCTGACACAAACTAAAACAAAACAGGTTAGGACACAAACTAAACACCACTTAGTCTGTAGTGACAGAGTTCACTGAACACGACCTGCTTATCAGTGAATGTCAGACACAGTTAGCAACTAGCTGGTGAGCGTAGTGGGACATTTAGCGTCTGAAGAGGCAGATAGTTTCCTCAGAGCTTGTCAGGAGACAGCAGCAGAGCTCAGAGAGACTGTCAGACCTAAATTCATTCAGCAGCAGGTGTTTTTTTGTGTTGTTGCCAGTCGGTCATAAAAGGTTATCAGTCAAGCTATCGATGGGTAGTTAAAATATAAAGTTTTATAATTTTCCACTGACCTCCGATCAGGTAGTAAAGATTACAAATAATTCTGTGGTAATTTTTCACCATCATGTAGCCGATTTAACTCTTCTAACTCATGAGCCTGACTGACCTGAAACTGCTGGCTGTTAATCGTCCATGTTGCGTGTGGTCAAAGCATTAATACAGAAACTCTTGCAACATGAGCTACAGATTTTAAGGTGACTTGCAAACTGAGCAGCGCTGCCAAGCTGCATGTTTTAACTCCTCTGGACTGATTGTGTAGATTCAGGTCACCTGTTGCAGTGTGTGTATGTGTGTGTGCGCAGACCAGCTGTTCATTAATGACTGAGAGAAGCTTGGGGTGTTCCTCTCTCAGCCGATCGGGGTGCGATGACACCACATCTGGGTCATTTTGATGCCGTGCTCGACCCACTGCAGGCGTCAAACCTATCAGATCTCAGCCAGAAACTCGGCTCTGTTTAGAGCCTGTGGAGATTTCTTTCCCGTCTTTTGTTCTTTTGTAAATGAGGGATGATTTGTGTGGCGATCAAAAGTCAACGTTCCTGTGTAGGTTACTTAGATCAGGGCCGTGCACAGTTCTATCTATGACATTTTTTATTAAGTTTGGGACAGGATCTCAGGTGTGTTCCCACCAGAACCACCACCACAGTAACAGAGTTCAAGACGCCGATCTCTGAAAATGGGTCACACGAGTCAAGTTTCATTTGGAAAACAAAAGGCCTAAAAAACCACCAACATCCCTGCTGGAAAACCCAGCAGAGATCCAGCAGCAAAACACAACATATGCTGGTCTTGCTGTTGATCAGTCACCAGCAACACCAACAAATGTTGTCCGTTTGTTCCATTTTATAATCTTTGGAGGAACTTTTAAATCCTCTGTTGTTGTTCTGCGATCACCTAAACGTGTAAATCAGAAGCTCATCGTTTTATTTAACTTTGCACTAAAACTCTGGAGCTCCAAACTAAAGGCTATAAAAGATGCTATTTTTTTTAAAACAACCATTGGACACTTATATATTCAACACTGCATTAAACTAACTGGCATTCAGCTGTTGTTTTCATTATGAAAACAGACTTGATGTTCTTGTGAGGATTGTATTTGTCAGCCTTGCTCCACATCTTTTACATTAATCTTTAACCTTTTTTAATGTTTCATATCCACAACAAATTTGCATCACGGAGCCTCTGAGGCCAAAAATGAACCAGATACAATATTTCATTATGATGATTAGCTGTTGAGCCTCACAGTTCGAACTAGTCACGATGCATCTGATCCGTATCCTCCTGACCGATCATTAAATTCATGGTGATTAGTGAGTAACAGTGATAATCATAAATCAATTAAAATCCTTCAGTTTAAACCAGTAAACGAGTGTCTCACCAGGTCTCCCATGTGGTTCATGCCCAGTTCGTACGTGTGAATTCCCAATGAAGCCTCCAGGTTGTGTTTGGTAATGAGCATCAGATTCTGCTCCCACAATTCCCTGCGGCTCCCTTCCTCATCCTACAAGACGTACAGAGAGAGAGCGCATGAGGTCAAATACTGTATAAGTTGATGATAAAATCGTACATATGGATTTTTAGGGGCCGCCTAACAGGAAAAACTCTCACATATTTACATCCACTTGATTTTATCACATACCTCATTTCTGTACAACTTCTCGTGAGTCTTCTTCCACAGATTCCAGTGGAAATCCAGCCGGCTGTCAAACGTGGCCGCCGCCCCGAGACACAGAGAGAAGAGCAGGACGCTCGCCAACATCAGGCCTGTAGACACAGAGACACAGACGAGGGAGGACATGAGACGTCAGGATGTCGTCTGCTGGCTGACACACCAAGACAACAAACCACCTGGAAGACGTCAGAAACATACGAGTAGTTTCCACTTCATGAAAAAACCCCACAGAGAGAAAAGACATCTGAGAACAGAGATGACTCAGCAAAGAGGAAAACTTCTTGTTTGTTAATTCTTTGAGACATTTATTTGTTTTAAGCGTTGAGGGTAAATGTTACAAATTCTGAATTCTATTTGCAGATTGTGCTTTTGTGGCTAACTGGCACAGAGGATGCAACAGTTTTAGATTTTGATGGTAAATTGAGTCATAAACGGAAAAAATCCCAGTTTCAGTATTGACGCATTCATTTATTTCACACCACTATGGATCATTTGAGCATTTTTAATTTGAGATTTTGTTTTTATTTTTCTTTTATTTATTGGCTGTTTTTTAAAAAAACTCTTTCTACTTTCTACTTCAATTCTACTTTAACTTCACTTCAGATCTTTTAATGTTGCAGTAAAGTCAAGGTGTTTGTTGGACCTTAAGCAGTAACTTTATTCTGCAGAGTTTTGTAGGATCTGCCTTGAAGAAATGCTTTGAAAAAAACCCAACAGTTTGCATCGTTAAGCATTGCATGTATCTGTGCAAACTGTTGTTATATAAGCAGGAAGTGGTTTTCAGGAGTTGGCTGCAGGTATGTTGCAGTTACCTAACTGTTCATCAGTTGGGTGAGAGGTGAACAACAACACAACACAACTTTTCACACCCACAAGGTCCAAGTTCATGCTCTGTCTGTTTCTGTGTGTGGGGTCGAGTCAGAACACGAAATGGAAACGTTCAGCAAGTATTCATTAAATTAAAGATGAAGATTCAAAAAGATCACCTACAGGCCTGATTCACAAGTGCCTTCTGTTGCATTTTACATTTTGATTTCAATAACACTTCTGTAACGTCTTCTGTAAAATCCTTGGACTTTTGTTTTTATAATTAGAAAAGTTACAAATTTCTGTAAGTTAGTGATAAATAAGAAAAAAAAACAAAAAAAACATGACGTAGTGGAAAATGTTGGCTGATCCTGAAAGCTGAACACTTCCACTCTTCTATATGAAACTGATCCTCTTCTGACCTGAAGGGAGTTTCGGGTCCTGTGACTAATGTGGGTCAGTGACGTCATCATGAACACATTAAGGAAACTCAAATTGAATTTGAAAAAGTACAAGCACAGCCCGGATGTTCACTCTTCAGCTGCAGGAAGGAAGCCAACATGAGTCACGCTGAAAGAAGCTGAGTGTTTATTTTCTAATATTCAATGTAAAGTTCATATCTTACAGATTAAAGGAGAAACATTATGCTCATTTTCATTCCAGCTCCCGTCTCTTTAAGGCTCCTCCCTCCTGAATACTCAGTCTGCTCTGATTGGTCGGCTGACACATGCCTGAAACCACCACTGACTTCTAACAAAGACAGAGCAGCTGTGCTAATCGATTCCTATTAGTCAAACCAGCTGTGAGGCTTAAATAATGCAAATACGTGATGTGGTGATGTAATGTGATGTCACAATGTCACAGAATTAAAGGCGGGGCTACTGGCGAGGCGTTTCAGGGGCTGTGTTTTCTGTGGGAGAGAGGAGCTTCTGTTGGTGTCGACTTTAATCTTTCTGGCCATATTTCACAAATTTCACACCTTCTTTTTAATGTAGGCAGTTATTAAGTTAAAATACTGAAAATTCAACTATTAAAACAAATTGTTTTGAGGCTCACCATTGGCCCACAGGCCGTACTTTTAGAGCCCCGCTGGTTTAAATAGTTTCTCATGCATCTTAACTCATACTGTCGAAAGTGAGTGGCTGGTGGTGTTACAGATCTCAGTCGATCGGTCAGCAGCAGCGGAAAGTATCACTTCCACAAATTTAAAGCTATTGAACTGTACATAAATCCCCGAGTGAGGCGACTGTCACAAGACCAGAAGTGAAACCGATGAACAAGCAAGAAATTTAGTCCAACATAAGCATCAGTGTGAGTCGTGGTTCAATCAGACGGTCGTGAAAAGGGCGAGTTACAGCAGCTTCAGACAGAGAGAGAGAGAGAGAGAGAGAGAGAGAGATCATTTATAGACAGGAAGTGAACAGAGCAGGTGATGTTTGTGGTCGCTTCGGTCTCATGTGAGTGTTCAGTATGTAGATCTGTAAGTTTCACCTGATCAACAAGAAATGAGACCAGAATAATAAATAATAACTCATGTGACAAAAGTCTGTCTGTCAGTTTCTACATCTACATAACAGGAACATTAACCGAAATCTGTCCTGTCTACATTTATTTATACACACTGGTGTATAAAGTGCATTTACTCCAGGACTGTTCTTAAATACAGTTTTAAGGCATTATTTCCATTTCCTACCACTCTGTACTTCCATTACTACATTTAGGAGGTTTATATCGCACTTTTTGTTTCACTACACTACATGTATTACATGTTACTTTGCAGATTACATGGTACAAGTTTTGTACTTCTTGATAGATTCAAAATCAGATACTTCAAAGCTTTTACTCTGTTTCTGTACCATAAATATTTATTTATACACAGCAGTGAAATGTAACTAAGTACATTTAGTCAAGTACTGTTCTTAACTACAATCATAAGGTATTTCCATGTCCTACCACTTCACACATTTAGGACTACGGTACTTTATTTTACTCCACTTCATGTGTTTGGTAACTTTTTTGATACTTTGGTACATTTAATATCAGATACTTCCAGGTTTTTACTCAGAACTATTACTGAGGATGACTTTCACTTTCATCAAAAGTAATATTTTGATCTTTACTTTTACTCGAGTATGACTTCGGTTACTTAAATTCATACATGAGCTTTAGACTTTTCAGAGACTATCGGGAGATAAGTTGAGTATCCAGTCGAAGAAAATGACGTTGATTCGTAACTTTTATTCATCTCAATACAGTTTAAATACACAATGAGTACAGGAAATAACTCAAGCCCACACAGACTGTTTGTTAAAGGGTAAACTGTGGCAGAAATATGGCTTTTATAGAAATACAGCTTTTTATAACATGTTATAGAATGAGCGGATTAAATGTTAAAACAGATAGTGTGTCATTAATAAGTCTACAGTTATATAAGAACATTATTTTATGTGTTTCAAAGCTCTTCACCTGCTGCCTGAACACAAAAGATCTCATGTTACATGAAAACACCAAAAACGAAACTAAAGGCGAACACGAGCTTCAGCTTTAATAAACGAACTTTACTTTCTATAAACGTCTCGACTCTTATTATTAGAATAATTTGAACCAGAGCTGAATTAGTTGTGATGGAGGTGAACTTACCTTTGTGTGTCGGTGTCATCGCTGCTGCTGCTGCTGTGTTGAACCCACCCTCACTGTTCCTGCTCGATATTTAACAAGGAAACATGTCACATGATCCGCTCTTCCTCTTTTGAAACTCAGATTTTCATCACGTCGCTCGTGTTTTTATAATCACCTGCAGTAACTGCCTGTACAGCCACTGCACCATGTTATATGTATCTGTTATATGACCGACGAGGAGGCGGAAGTTATTAATGTGTCTGATGTGAGAGTCTCAGAAACGGAACCAGAGGACCAGAACCCGTCCACTGAGGACGAGGAGGAAGGTGTCTCGTCTTATTTCGACTCTGAATAAAGTAAAACATTGAATTCATACCTGAAAAAATCAGTTGTAAGTCTCACTAGCAGCATCTAGAGGCTGTAATGTGAACTGCACTTCACAATATAAAACTGTCCTGTGAAGCAAAAGCAGGATAAAATCCCGCCAGATGGAATGTAACTAAGTACATTTACTCCAGTAAGTATTTTCATTTTCTGCTCATTTACACTTTAATGAAGGCAAATATTCAACCTTTAGTAATACAAAACATTAGGTAAAGTTATTTGATTGCGAATGAAGCAATTATAAACCACGTAGAAGTTATTTAATGTAAAGTTGCACATTATAAGTATTCTATTACAAATTTTATACAATTGACCTTCCGATATTATTTTGAACCTTGCAAATTCAATATTTTTCCTGACATCTAAAACTTTCATGGTTTTATAAGAATTTTTAATTAGATGGAAACCTGGAACTCTTAGCTCAGACTAATGAAAACACTTTTAATAACCAGATTTTCATCGGTTCAGTTCCTGCCCGGACCAGGCAGGAGGATTCTGGATGGGGGAAAGTGAAATGCAGTGCTTGATCTTCTCTCGTTACCAACACTGAGGCGCCCTTCAGCCCTTTTAACTCCGACCGCTCCAGTGGAGCTGCTCAGTGTCCGGCGGATCAGACTGTGGCTGTACTGAGCAGCTTCCAGGTGTGAATGTGATCAGCAGATCCCTGGAAAGAAAAGAGAGCTGCACCTCCCTGAATGAATTAAAAACAACAAACTATAAGAGGCTCTTTGAGGTCGGGTGATTCCTCCGAGCTTCACACTTCACATGATGTGGCAGCTGGTGAGGCTGGTGATGCTGCAGAGGTTGCCATGGTTGCGTGTCATCAGGATGTGGCCTTGTCTGGCCCAGTTCTCGCTCCAGCTGTCAGGTGAAAAGACAAAAGACGTCGACGACGACAGAGGAAGAAACACATGTGAGTTGTTGAGCATCGCCAGGAGTCAAACAGCACTTCAGCTCATCAGTTTGTCACCAACATGGTGGACAGAAGGCATCAAATCAACGCTACGCCAACAGACAACCTCCCTGTTTCATTTCGGCCGGCCTCATGAGCCACCTGATGCCGCTCAGACAGGTGATGTGACCCACCTGTTCTTGACGATCCAGTGCTTCTTCCCCTTGACGCTCACTCCATAACCCACTGCCAGCACGGCGTGATTGATGTCACACCTGGGCACATGACAGAGAGGAAGAGTGAGGAGAGAATCTGAGCTGGAGGAATCAGTGAACCAACATATATTCATGATGTAGCTCATTTTAAAGCTCATTCCACATTGCTAGGATGAACATTTTGGTGGAGAAATCCCAAATGACCTAAATGCAGTCACGTCTAAAGTTGTTATCAGTAAAACTTTAAAGAAATCAGACATTTTTGACATGACTTTTTTGGGAGACGTCTCCACAAACACAGCTGCAAAAGTCCCAAAGTCTTGTAAACTAAAACCACGGCTGGTTATTTTCCTAAAGTATAAAAAAATCAATTGGTGTAATGCTTAAAATATGTTGAACGTCCACAGTCCCTCAGCTAATATATCCACTGGTTTCTCACTTAGAAATGTTGAAGCACTGCAGTCACTTGCTTGGCATGAAAATCGGGTCATAAACATGTAATGTGAAAGTGACACGGAGCAGAAAAACAAGTCACGCATGGAAGTTTTACATCATGTCAGAACCGTATTAAGTTCCTGCTCATGCAAACTGAACATGCTGCTGCTACTGTGAACGTTTTTGTCCCCGTGGTTGGAGCTAACATGATCATTCATCAAAAACACAATCTACGAATGAGACGACAGTCAGTTTGGTCGTTCTTTTGTCAGTAGATCAGTTTGAGATCTGTCGGGGAGAAATGGAACAACAGGTGATCTGTTAGCTGAGCAGCTGCAGGGGACGGGCTGCACACCGTGTCATCAGGTAAACCACTGAAACCTGAAGGATCACAGCTTCAAGGATACCGGCCCTAAGAATACCTGGACCATCAAGAGATCAATAGAATACAACTCAAGTATCAAAAGTGAGTGGTAAAAAATATTCATCATTGATAGACTAAATAATATAAAATCTGTAAGTTTAAATATTTTCTACAAACCTGGAAAAAATGAAAGAGATGCAAAGATGCAACAACAGATTTATTAATCAGTTCGTTTATTTTATCCTTCAGGTCATTTTTCAGACAGAATGATGTCTCCAAGTTCTCAAATATGAGAATTTGCTGCGTTTATTTGTCTTGAACTGCAATCAATTACATATTTTCGAGTTTCTAACTGTTTGCAAAAAATAAGATGAGGTGATAAAACTGGACTGAGAACTTTCCTGTTTTCTGATGATTTATAGATCCAATAGATAATCGATTAACAAAACAAAGGTACATTTTGGATAAATCAATAATGGAAATAATGACGTGTGCATCGCGCCATGTGATTTTACTGTCACGTGCACATTCCACATGATGTGTTTGTGCAGAAAGAATGTACCGCAGCTGTGATTAAATAACAGTGAGGCTGCATCATCGAATCATTAACAAGCACTTCTACTTCCTTCTCGCACCAACAGACGACTGAAGAGGAAACGATGCATGTTTTTTTAAGACAGTGGGAGCGTTTCTGCTTAGTCACCCTCATTTACTGATGTTTTAACTATGATTTTATTTTCTCTGTCATGTGACTGGAGACCCTGCCACACAATTGAGGAACAACTGACCACTTTGGTTTCAAAGCGGTAAACAGCTGATTTCTGGACGCTGTCCGCGTCATTGAGTTTTTAGTGTCATTATCAATATCAGTCTCGTGCTTTTGAGTGCGATATGAAACTGGAACCAGCTCAGCTGTAAAACTTGAAACGGGGGGAATATCTGGCAGGTAACAAAATCTGCCTGTTGTCCTTTTTAAATAAAAAAGTTTTGTCTAGACAAGCTCAGCTCATGGGCCAACTTCTGTTGTGACTTGGCTCTGTACAAATAAGGTGGCTGATTTTTGCATTGTTTTGAGCAAAGTAGGAAGTTAACCAAGGGCCTCACACAAAGGTAGGGTTAGTACTCTTTTGAAACGGGCCAATTATTTATAGATTGTGTGACAATACTTCATATAGATCTTCACGTATACCAGTCTAACCCATCAGGATGTCACTTTGTTGGGCTAAGTGGTGGCAACAACGGCTCAGATGGAAAACAAGAACAAGAAATGCAATGTAATTTTAAAGGTCTTCAACATACACAATGTCTTTAGGGGATCATATGAGATCTGAGTAGATAATCATGTCAGGTAAAACATGCAAAAAGGTTATTTATTGTAACTTTGACCATGTCTTCTCTGGCCTGTTCTAACTGAGAGTCGACAGCAAATATAAATCAAAATATAAACAGAACTACTTTTTCATGTTGCCCAATAAATGTATGAATATATCCTGGTCATTGGAATAGATGAGGATATACTGGGTGTTTATTGTCAGACCAGTTGGTTGAAACTGACTCTGCTTGTCATTTGTGTGGACAGAAGAGGATGTCACAACAACAACAGAAAGAGAAAGAGTGTGTGTGTGCAAATCTCTGTAAAAACCTGATAACAGTGAGAAGAAACTGAGTGCAGTTGCAGTTTAGTTTATGTAATCTTCTCGTTTGTCCACTCGGGGGCAGACTAGGACAACTTTGTCTGACATTTCTTGATTGTCGATCATTGTCAGTGTTTTCTGTGCAGGAGGTTTGAGCAGTGCATGCTGGGAGGAGGAGTGTGTACATGTTACACAGTGACACACTCATGCAGCGTTTTAAATTAAGTCAGGAGAGACTAGCTTAGAGCTTGGAGTCGGTGGAAATGCTACCTTACCAGCATTTAAAGCAGGATAAACCAAACTGGGGCCTGCAGGACAAAGTTTGGCCACTATGAGGAACATTTATTCTGCTCTATTCATGCGATAAGTAAACAAGGTGTTTGTTTTTGGCCCTTGGCCCCTCACTGTGACACTCCTGAGTCAGAGGACTGTAGGACATTGAAGCGCTCCACTGAAACTCAGAATAATAACAGTCTTAGGAGCCCTTTCAGTCAGTGTTTCACCAAAAAAGATCCCACAGTGAGGTAAAACGTATGTAGACACCTTCATCAATACTCTGATCTGGGGCTGGTCTTCACAGTTTGTTCCTCACAGTTTTGAAGTTCATGTTTTCATTCCAAAGAAAAATATCAATTCCTGCATTTACTAAAACAAACAAGTCAATGTTTTGTTGATAAGGAACTTTTTTTCTGAAGACATATCAGTCCTTTATACAAAGTATAGGCTATAAACCAATCAGAATATATAAACTTTGGTTTTGGATGAGTAGAAAGCAAACATATGATCTACTCTTCATACTGGTCAGTGGTTTGTGTTTGTCTCTGTCCTACTGCAGCATGAAAAACCCTTTTTTTCCCTATTTAGTTTTGTTGTGCTTTATGCAACATTAATAGGGAGATTTTGGATAAACTTGGCTATCAATGATAATTGCTTATTGATGATTAACTCATTTAATCACCTAATTCATCGGATTGTCTAGTTAGCTGGTAAGCTTTGCTTCACAGTTTCTGTCACTTTTAGCACTGGCCAAATTGTCCTGAAGTTAATATTCCATATTTATGAATGACTGCCAACAGGGCACCATATGTGGTGCTTCGTGTGCTTCAACATTATTTAGGTAGTTTTGTGTTAAATTTGGCTAATCAATAATAATTCATGATCATCAGGGATAATTATTAATTATGGTAAATAATAAGATCCAATTTTCATTAAATCACCTCGGTGTACCAGCCTTGAAGTCAGGAAAAGATGCTGCTGACTGCAGATTTACATCTAAGGGGCCCCCCCTTAACCCGGACCCCAGGTTGGGAACCACTGATTTAAAGGACGTTCTGTAGCTCAATGTTTCAGCGAGAGCATCTGTATAAAATAGGAAGCTACCACGAGGCTTCTCTTCTTGCTCAGGACAGTGTAACTCGCCTGCAGGCATACTTGTCCAGGATACGCTTCCACATCAGCATGTGAGCAGGACAGAGATATTTACCAGACACACTGGTATTGATGTTATCATTCCCTCTGCTGTTACATGTAAAAGCTAAATTGAGCAACAAGCCAATTTCCCAAAGAGTCAAAGGAACCCCGTTAGACTGTTTTCATGGCAGATTTAACAGACTGAAAACTGCTGGTGTAACATCAGATCTTCTCCTTCATCGCATCTACGGCACAGAACACAGATCTGATATTTAGTGAAAGGCCGACATCAGACTGATCGATAAACTGATATATCGACCCAGACTTGGCATGTTTCACTGTGACTGAGCCTCAGCGAGGAGTACATCTGTCTCTTTATTATAGATATCAAACACGCACAGTCAGAAACAAACATGTGAGGCCAGAGATGATGAACTGTAGCATTTAATGACATGTTTGTCTTTGGTACATAAAAAGCAGCAAAAGTAAGAAAAAAGAAAAATATTAATGAAATCAGTGTGAATAAAAGCTTTAAAAGATATTGCTGATAAAGAAAAGCAGAGCGGAGTCAATGCAGCTACATGGTGGGGTAGCAGGGGTACAGAGCGATGCCACACTGGTTGTCTTTGTTGCGTGCCATCCAGATGTAGCCCTGGTCTCCCCACTTTCTTCCCCAGCTGCAGAAGAGCAAAAAAAAAAAAAAAAAGAATATAATTAATATGTGATTCATTAGTAAACCTATAGTTTTTAGTCTTGAATTTGGAACGGTTAGGAGGATCTAAGGCAGCGAGCTGGCTTGTAGGGGATTAAAATATGTGTAATATAGCTCAGAGCCAGACCTGAGCGTGCTTTAAAAGTGATCAGTAAAATCTTAAAATCAATTCTAAAATGGACGGGAGCCCTGCTAATAGTTTGTTTCTTGTTTTATACATTATTTTATGCAGTTTGATATTCAATCAATGAACTTTAATGCACAGGAATTTAAAAATGAGATGAGACTATGGACAGAGGTCACTCAATCACTAGAACCCCATACTAATAGTTTGGCATACGCTATTTTCAGCGTTCGATATAGAATAACACAAAAATCGGGGATGGGGTGGAAGATAAAAAGGAGCTACACATGAGCTCAGTATGTGTCCATGTAGAAGGTTTTGGGTCAGTAGAAACATCTCACCTGTTCTTTACCAGCCAGTAGTCTTGTCCGTTCAGAGTGCCGTAGCCCACAGCTAACATAGCGTGGTTCGTTTTCTTGGTGCAGGACGGGTCGTCGTACACTCCTGAAAAATGTCAAAATGATAGTAATATTAAATCACTTCCATTATATTCATGTTTTATTATTATTATTATTATTTTTAACCAACAGTTTAACCACAAAAGAATCCAAATCATCGGGTGAAGTTTCGTAGTCCAAACAAATCTGGAGCAACTAAATAACTTGAAAAACAAAATAAAATGGCTCCATGCAGCTTGTCTGGTGTAATCCAAGTGTCTGGAAGAGCTGAGATGTTATTTCCACCTGTTGCTAAGATAAAAACTTCACTGGGGCACAACGATCTGAAGTGGGTGCACGCTGTACAAGCTGTATGGAGACATTTTATGTTTTTTTTCTCTTTTCAAGGGCTTGGTACCCTTACCTATACAGATACCTTGATTTCAATACTGGTTTCTGAGCTAAGTTTTTTTCCAATACCAATTTTATGAAATTCATTGAGCAAAGGATTACATTACACATACACATCTTTGGGTCTAACCTGGTGTTTTTTCCTGCATGCCTCGAGACAGCCAATCACCAGCATTGTTAGATATTGGCAGAACAAGTATACCGCATGCTTATTGGCTCACTGACACTGATGAGATTAACTCCTTAGGTATTGAAATTTTGATATTGAATGACAAGACAGTTTTTGTATAGCAATGTATAGCAATTTGGTCAGTGCCATGACAGTATCAAATTTCAATACACAGTGTTGAACATTTTGTTGTTTAAGAAAACTTTAAAGTTAGTGAACATGATGACTCTGCTATCATCAGCCTCATCAGGGGCGGGGATGACGGAGTGGACTTTGTGAACTGGTGCCAGCAGAACCACCTCCAGCTCAATGCCGGGAAGACCAAAAAACTGGTGGTGGATTTCTGCAGGCACAGACAACCCTGCACACAGGTGAACATCCAGGGAACAGACATTGAGATGGTGACATCTTACAAGTATCTCCAAGTATTTCCAAGTTATCAATGAGTCTATGACTCAAGCAAAGAAGAAGCCTGTGTGGCTGATGATGTGCAACGTACCCCTCTTGTAGAATTTAAATCCGTCTCGCGAGGAGTCCACTGACACTGAAATGGGTCCGATGGTGGCGAGCGCCTGCTTCAGAACCTGCTCGTCCCCCTTAGGCAGGAAATAGTACCGGGAGCAGTTTGCAGCACGGTAGCGGGAGTCGTAGCGGCATGTTGATACCTGCAGTAAGAGGACAAACTGGGGTTAAAGTTGATGATTTACACAGGACCTGTTTTTTAATATACCTGCTGATATTAAAAAAAATTATTCAGCCTTCCCCAGGATTAAACCAGTGACTCACCTTTCCTATGTAGGGGTATGAAGCGTCAGAGTCGATGCCCTGGTTGTCGATGACATACTGGAAGGCTTTGTGTATGTAGCCACCTTTGCAGCCATGGTTTCCATATCTAGATGTAGATGAACAGTCCACCAGGTTCTGGGGGCTCAGGTCCACCAGCTTCCCCGTCTTCTTGAATAACTGGCCCTCCAAAGCTCCAACGGCACTGAAAGCCCAGCAGGAACCGCAGGCACCCTGGATACAAATGAGTGAATTTAAACAACGCAATACAAGATTTATTAGCTTTAAACTTAAATTAAACACTTTACATTTCCATGTTTGGCAGCACAACATGAGTTTGTAAAGACGGAGCAGTTGGAGTTGAAGTGGTCAAAGAAGTCTACTAACTGACTGACTGACTCTATTGTTTGTCAGTCATTAAAAATGTTGCACAGAACAGAAGGAAGGTTGTTTTCTTTTTTGTTTTTACTCTGGAAGCAATTCACCCTGAGATGTTTTATTCATTCCCCTGCATTGTAAAATTTTAAAATACTACACCTCTCATTTATTTTTCACAAGACATTAAGATTTGTCATTAGTCATCATGTTGTCAACTTTGTATCGCTGACATTTGTCTGTAACTTAATGAAATGAAGCTGTGAGAACAATGAATTATGTGAGAAATGGTCTTTGTCATAGAAATAGTATTTTTATACGAGTAGCTGTACAGTTCTTTAAATATATTACAAAAGTACAATGAGTGTAATATCATTCCTTCAGGACGAAGCTTTGACAGCTGACAAAACACCAGAAAAAATAAGATTTACAGACAAACACATTTTTTAAAAAAGAGTAAAAAGTTAAAATATATACAATTTCTTGAAATAAAAACTCCATAACTGAAAATCCAGATTATTTTTTAAAGGTCCCATATTATGCAAAACACGTTTTCTTTGGTCTCTACACATATAAACTGGCCCTCCATGAGCCTACCAACTCCCAGAATGAGGAAAACAAGCAATTCATGCATGGTCCATGCAGCCCATGCACTGGTAAAACGGGGCTCCTACAGGCTGTTCACCTCCTTTCGTTACGTAACGAAAGGAGTCATTTACGTAGGCCGGCCTCCTCTGCACGGTGATGGGAGATATCCGAGAGGGGGTGTTCATCCCCGAGGTGAAGTTTGGTGTGTCCAGCGGTAAGATAGCAGTGTTTCACAATGTCGTCGCTCAGAGTTAGACACACAAATTGCTCAGTTGTTGGTTATAAAAATCACCATCAGTGCCTATATGTCGTGAGTACCTTCTCCTTCGCTGTGGTGTCCTGGGGTGTGGGCATCAAATCGAAGGATGCAAACAGACTAAATAAACTCATTAAAAAGGCAGAGTCTGTTGTTGGCTCTAAGCTTGTCACCCTGGAGGAGGTGGTGGACGACAGGATGCTGGCAAAACTGCTGGTGATCTTGGACAATATCTCTCACCCCCTCCTCGAAACTCTGGACAAGCTTAAGAGCAGCTTCAGCAACAGACCCATTCAACCCCGCTGCCTTAAAGAACGGCTCAGGAAATCATTCCTACCTGGTGCCATTAAACTGTACAATGCTTCACAGCAACGCTCACGCAATACACACACAAAATTTAAATGACTTATTATTTAAATCTTATCTTAAATCTTATCACTGTAATTAAAACTACACCTTATCTCTCTTTATCTTGCACCTCCTAAATCCACGTTCCATTTTGCTCAGTATTTAATACTATTTAATATCATCCTGGAACTATCTATCTATCTATCTATCTATCTATCTATCTATCTATCTATCTATCTATCTATCTATCTATATTCTGTCCCAGCTACAGAACAACAGATTGTCATTTTTAATGACAACGTGCCGGCTGCTGTTCGTCTTAGCTTGTATGTGTGTGCTAACAACTTCACATCAGACTGCTCCAGTAACGAGAGTCACGCTGACCCTCGTATAAGGATCAGTCCCAACCACAACCAGACCCAGCAACTGCACCTGAGCCACAGGTAAGTGTCGCTGCGGTTTGATAGTATTTACAGTTGCCTACAAGTCTGGTGAAGTCAGCTTGAAATTGGCTAACTAGTTAGCTCTGCTTCGGTCCGCTATGCAATGGCATTTGAAGCTAGTTTAATGTTAATAATATTACGATGGAGCTTGTTTGTTACAGTAAAAAGACTGTAAACGTGCAAACTGGAGACAGAGACGATGTCAACAGTGTCCAAGAGTTTGGAAATTGTGTTGGACACAAACACAGCTTTCGCTAGCTGTTAGCCATTAGCTACATGGTAGTAAATGTAACAACACATAGAACAAACTAACATCATTCAGACACACTAACCATTCTAAAACATCCTGCTGCAGCCACAGAGTCGGTACGTCTTCAGGAGCCTCTCCTTCTGGGTCCCATTCTGGGTCAAACTAGTATGGTTTAATGAAAGCATCTCAGCGGGCCATTATACATCCACCATAACAGTAACGCATGCTACCACTAGCATAAGAGGCATCGTCTTTCTGAGAGGGGCGTGTAGCAGGCAAGTGGGCATTGACAGATGGAGCTCATTAGCATTTAAAGGGACAGGCACAGAAACAGCCTGCTCTCAGTAGAGCTCACCTGAGCTACTTTCAGACAGCTGAAATTCAGGACCATGGATGGGTTTGGCGTACTGTACATATCGAATACAGTGTTGTTGGACCTCTGACAGCTTTGTGAAATTGATGAAAAACAGTATAATATGGGACCTTTAAATTCATTAAAAAAAAAAAAATCTTGTTCAGAAAAAGCTAAGCTATTTACTCTTCTGCTTTCTGGAGCTAACGTGTGTTGGGCAGTGATCTCACTCAAAGTGTGGACAGAACAAAAGACTTGGTGGCTGTGGTGACGCCTTCCTGTGCGAACAAGAGCCAATTGGATGGATGAGGAAGAAGAGTGAACAAGACTTGTGGGATTATCACAGTTTTGACTGCATCACTGAGACACTGCATGTTTCTGCTCTTATCAACACCATCAGTTAATCCTGCTGACGTGTGAGTCACTGATTGGAAACGTTGTATATACATTTATTCATTGTTTTACCTGACTCTTGACTTTGGTGACGTAGCCCTTCTTTCTCCAGTCGATGGTGTTTGGTACAGGAGGGCTTGATGTCCCAGAGAAGGGAGATGGTGCCCTCTTGATGTCAGTGGGAGGAATGTCTGTGGCGTAAGACTGCAGCATCTCCTCTGGTGTCTATAATAATGCAGATAACAGTTAATGACATGAGCAGCACTCAGTGGACTGTATTTACTGAGCAGGGTTGTAAATTCAGCTTTAAAGGTCTTGTGAAAGGGTGAAGAGTCTTTTTTGCCTATTAGACTGAAATTCATCGTCCAATGACTAAAGAATAAATGCCTGCCTGTTATCTTCTTGATAAATAAAACCAATTCCTGGCATGCAAGCCCCTGCTCACATCCCGGGTCAGACAGTTTGGCTCTCCATCAAGGATCTTCCCTCCAAACTGACTCTTGTAAGTTGGCATTGGTCCTTTTGAGATTGTCAGCATGATTAACCCTGCGATGGCCCAATTCAAACTCCCTCTGGCACTCAAGATGCACCCCTCCTCCTGTAGCTTCTCAAGTCTTTGTCTTTTAGCCCATTGAGCCCTCCAGCTTAGCCCCCTCCACCCCCTGGCTTGTGGCCATCCAGTTTACACTATTTGTCGCCGGGGCTGTGGTTTCCAGAACCTGTTGGACTGGGACAGTTATGGTCCAGAAGAGCGCTCATGGATTTCTCTCTCCTTTATTCTGCAAGTCATCCACTCATCATCCTCTGCTATTTAATCCTGGTCTCATCTCTACTATTCTGCCATGTATGGTAATTGTATCAACAGTGCAAGCTCTTGTCTTTAGCATCTTTCAAGCATCAAGATATATATATCTTCTGTATAGCTCAGTTTGATTTTCCTTTTATGAGTTTTTGTCTCATGTTTGTACTTTGTTTGCTTCAGCGCCTCTCTGTTTTACTTTCTGCTCCGTTGGTGTACCTGAGTTCCTCCCACTCTGTCCATGGACCAATCTGCCTACCTGCCTGTCTGCCGAGCTGCCCAATTCATCTGCTATTTCCCTCCACGAACTCTGTTGCAAAATAAATTCCTTTACTCCTTGACTTCAGCCTCTGATCTCTGCATCGCTTTGCTAGAGAAAAATCCCAACATAAGACTTTGGAATGGCCAACATTACCAGCTTTTGTTCCTTTTATATTGTCTTTTGGAGGCACTTTTAGCCCTCTACTGTTTTTTCAACATCAAGTTTAATTAACTGGCATTCTGCTGTTGTTATGAAAAACAGACTTTATGTTCCAGTGAGAATTGTATTGTCAGCCACATCTTTTATATTAATCTTTAACCTTTTTAATGTTTCTTGTCCACAACAAATTTGCATCACAGAGCTTCTGAGGCCTCTTGCAACCTTGTCAGTATTGTAGCATATTAAAATGAACCAGACTATATTTCATTATAATGATTAGCTGTCGAGCGTCAAAATTCAAACTAGTCCTGATGCATCTAATCCGTATCCGTCTGACCTTCGTCTGTCATTAAATTCACGGTGATTCAATAAATATAAATAAATAAGTGAATAAAAGTGATAATCATAAATCAATAAATAACTTTTTTCCCTCTTCATTTTAAACCAGTAAATGAGTGTCTCACCAGGTCTCCCATGTGGTTCATGGTCATTTCATACGTGTGAAGTCCCATCGAAGCCTCCAGGTTGTGTTTGGTGATGAGCATCAGATTCTCCTCCCACAATTCCCTGCGGCTCACTTCCTCAGCCTACAAGACGTGCAGAGAGAGAGCGCATGAGGCCAAATACTGTACAACTTAATGATACATGTTACATGTGGATTTTATGACCAACAAACAGAAAACTCTTAAATATTTACATCCACTTGTTTTTATCACATACCTCATTTTGGTACGTCTTCTCGTGAGTCTTCTTCCACAGATCCCACTGGAAGTCCAGCTTGCTGTCAAGCGTGGCTGCTGCCCCGAGACACAGAGAGAAGAGCAGGACGCTGCCCAACATCAGGCCTGTAGACACACAGAGACACACAGGAAGCACATGAGATGACATATTTCATGAGCCGGCTGCTGTTGCTGTTCATAACTACAGTTGTAAGTTGTAATTTCTTTTTGAGTTTTTCCATTTTCTGACCCTTTATACTTCCATTACTACACTTAGGAGGTAAATATCATACATGTTCCTCTTTTTTAATACTATGACTGGGGTGATTTTATTTTTATTTCTAGCAAAGTTATATTTTTACACGATATCTTTACTTTTACGAGTATGATTTTGGGTACTTTTTTAATACTTGAGCTTTAGACTTTTCACTGACTAACAGGAGACACATTGAGTATTGAGCTGAAGAAAATGACCTTGATTTGTTTCTTAATTTATATACTCATATTTATAGATAATAAGAACATGAAATAACTCAGGCTCATAATAAATGTTTTTTAAAGAGTATACTGTGGCAGTAATAAAGCTGACAGTGAATCCTTTAAAACATCTTGGAGAATTAGCAGATTAAATGTTAAAATAGATAATGACATTAATAAGTCAGAGTTATAAGTACATTAAATTTGTCTTTTAAGACACAAAAGACGTGTTAAAGCATTGATAAATGGATTCTGTTTCTTATAGATGTCTCGACTCATCAGAATATATTTTGACTAAATCTGAATATTTACTGATGATGCTGAACTTGCCTTGATGTCTCGGTGTCATCGCTGCTTCTGTGTTGAACCCACCGTGACTCTGTGCTCCTGCTTTATATCAAAGAAGGAAATGTCACGTGATCTGTTCTCTTCCTCTTTTGAAACTGAAATCTGCATCATGTCGCTAATGCTTCTACAATCACTTGCAGCAACTGCATGTTGCACCATATGAGGCTGTTATATGACTCATAAGGTGGCAGAGGATATTTATGTCTCTACTATAAAAGTCTCAGAACTGTACAAGAGAATCATAACTAGTCTTCTGAGAATAAGGAGGAAGGTGTCTTGTCAGTTGTCTATCAAGATATAACTTTTGTAAATTTACTGGCAGAAAGTTACTTTTGATACTTAAAAATGTACAACGATTCTTTCTTAGCGCGGACGAGTCAGATAACATGAGTGAAGGACGTGAACAATAACATGAATGAGATCAAATACAAAGATATAAAGAACTTTATAAAGGAGAAGGAGATCATGTATCAAAAGACTTTTTCTCAAGTGTATTTTAAATGGTATCTTTACATTTACACCAGAATGACATGTGGGCAGGTTCTACACCACTGACTACCAGTCTTATTGTTTGATGTGCTTTAATATTTAATATATGTTGTGATAATAGTGAGATAGATAAGTTAAAAACATTCCTTTATTGGGGAGAATACATATGTTCAATAAACTTGAAGGCAAGTCCCTTAACAAATGCAGTTATTTCTGGTGAAGAGGGGTATGATGGTGCTGTCAGGTCAGGAAGGTCACTGACAGTGAAAGTGTGTAGTTTTAGGGAACGTGGTTCTGGCCAACAGTAGAGGTCAGGAGGTAGTTTGACCTGTCATGAGGCTGGACGGGAGGCCAACGTGTTTTATGGCGGGCTGCCAGATGTTGCCAGAATGATGTAAGAGTGATATAAAGTGTGAACTCTCTGTTTTATGTTTATGGCCCTGAACATATAAATTATGTGTTTGATGATATTATATTGTACATGCTAACACTACACAATAACACACTTTGTTCATGCCATGCAGAGTGGTACTTTGAACCCGAGCCACCATTTTGCTTGTGTTCTGAAACACTACATATGGGGCCCCATGTGAGGTAACACACTGTTTTTTTTTCCAATTCATAAATGAGCAATATTCATTTCAGCACAATTTGGCCAGTGCTATAATTTGAGATTCAAATCTTGAACTCTTTAGCCAAGGTTTTTACATTTCAACTCCACTAGTCTACTACAGGAGCAGACAGTGATTTATACTTTTTCACTGAAACTGTAGTGTGGTGAGAATTCATTGTTCAGTCAAATGTATATGCATTTGATTAACCAAAATGTTTTGGTTAAGTGTTCCTGGTGTTAATCACAGCATGTATCTGGCTGTTACTGCCTTGCATTTCAACCTTAATATGAGGTTTAGCTGTAGATAGAGCAACAGCATGCTACCAGCCCTGTAATACAGATATTTTGTTCTTCTGCTGTTTCTACCACGTCTTTCAGCCCGACTTTAAGAGACATTCCTCTGACTGTTACTGCCCTGCATTCCAGTTGGTGAATGTTTAAAGTCCGGTAAGCCAACTAACACTTGCAGACCTGTGTTCATCTTTATTGGTCCCAACGACTCCTCCACAGGAAGTATTAAATAAATCTTCTTGCACTCAATTCCCACTCATTGTCCGCTTTTGGGTCCTGCCTGTTATTTATCCTCTGTCTTCATTAGACAGAGTATGACTCTGGGATTGACAGGATTTACATGAACATTGTATTTACATGGCTACAGTAGATATATGAAAGTACATTTTAATGTTTAAAACCAAGAAAAGGAAAAATTAGTCTTTCTTAATCTATCTCTCTTTAAAGTAAGATTTGGCATCAAGATAATTATCACTGCAATATAGCATATATATACTTAAAAAGCAACTGATACTTCTAGTATGCCAAAACTAGATTAATTTGACAAACTGCTGATACATAGATGTATGAACCAAATCAACCACTATCTGTACTGCAGCAGGCGTGAGATATTTACTGAGCTAAATACAACACATTTAGAAATTTACAGGATCTCTAATCTTCACACTGTCCTATTTTAGGCTGATAAGCATTTGTTTTCAGAACAACAAACTGTTCAAGTGTAAATATCTGTCATCAGACTCGCCACAGTAACATAAATTAATGACTAAATGTCAGTTGCTCTTTATTTGCTGAACTTTGTGCTCTTTTCTCTTGTTTAGTTTGAGGAATAAAACTGATGCATTCAGCTTCAAAATTAGAACTTTATTCAGTTTCATAGAAAACATTGGTTAACAATTTGATCATCAGAAAAGTGCTGAACTGAACAACAACAAAAGGACACAATTGAGAGAAACAACAATTATGATTTTAAGGACTCTGCATCGACAGGAAAGGAGGAGCTCCCATTGCCCAGCAATGTTTCCTGTCGCACTGAACTAACACTCTGTTAGTTTTCACACAAACTGTATTAGAAAAGTAACATTTATAGGGACTGAAACTGTCATCAACTACCTGCAAAATACTGTGAAATGAACTCCAGAGTCCTTGTATGTGTACACACTCTGATTTGAAATGCTGGTTTGTGTGTTTGACTCTGGAACTAAACCAGCCTGTGCTCTTGCTTAGCGTTATGTGCTCTGTTGCCTGGGGGTCTTAAAAACTGTGTTTCTTCATCGACGCAACCACAGTGGAGATCTGCTGGTTTGGAGATAAAACTATGAAGACTCGAAGGGTTTAAAGTGCATCAAACAACTCAAGGTAACCAAACCTCCTCATCAGAGTACACATACATTTAGCCCTTCGCTGGAGGAGGTTCACTCCAAAAACACCAGTCGGAATTTATTTTTCTTATGCTGTAAATCGAAAATGTGTGTACTGTGTAAACAAAGTAAAATCACTGATATTTGTAGTGGTTGCTGACTTGCTGGAAAGAACATTTCTGTGTGTAGTAGTCTAAGCAAAGCCCCTTCGTCATCCCTCATCTTCCTCCGAGCTTCACACTTCACATGATTGGGTAGCTGGCGAGGTTGGCGATGCCGCAGAGGTTGCCACGGTTACGTGCCATCAGGATGTAGCCTTGTCTGCCCCAGTTCTCGCTCCAGCTGTCAGGGGAAAGGACACAAGTTGATGAACGTCAGAGGAAGAAAGACATGTGAGTTGTTGCATATTGCCAGGAGTCAAACAGAACTTCAGCTCATCAGTTTGTCACCGACATGCCGGACAGAAGGCATCAAATCAACACTTCGCCAACAGACAACCTCCCTGTTTCATTTTAGCCGGCCTCATGAGCCACCTGATGCCGCTCAGACAGGTGATGTGACCCACCTGTTCTTGACGATCCAGTACTTCTTCCCCTTGACGCTCACTCCATAACCCACTGCCAGCACGGCGTGATTGATGTCGTCTTTGTTACAGTTGGGGTCGTAGTAAATACCTGAGCACATGACGGAGAGGGAGAGTGAGGAGAGAATCAGTGAACCAACATATTGTATTATCAAGTTAAAGAAATCAAAATGGTGGTGTGTTCAAGGACATTTCCGTAAGTTTAATTTCCCAAGTCAATCCAGTTTTAAAGCCACATGTCACACATTTAAAGTTGTAATCCATAAAGTTTTAAAGAAATCAGACATTTTTGATGTGATTTTTTTGGTCCGTCTCAAATTGTTCACTTACGCGGTATGAAAATCGGGTCATAAACATGTAATGTGGAAGTGATATGGAATATAAAAACAAGTCACACAGGGAAGTTTTACATCATGTCAGAACCGTATTAAGTTCCTGCTCATGCAAACTGAACGTGCTGCTACTGTGAACGTTTTTGTCCCCGTGGTTGGAGCTAACATGATCATTCATCAAAAACACGATCTACGAATGAGACGACAGTCAGTTTGGTCGTTGTTTTGTCAGTAGATCAGTTTGAGATCTGTCAGGGAGAAATGGAACAACAGGTGATCTGTTAGCTGAGGAGCTGCAGGGGACGGGCTGCACACCGTGTCATCAGGTAAACCACTGAAACCTGAAGGATCACAGCTTCAAGGATACCGGCCCTAAGAATACCTGGACCATCAAGAGATCAATAGAATACAACTCAAGTATCAAAAGTGAGTGGTAAAAAATATATTCATCCCAATCATCATAAATAATAATGAATCTGCAGATTTAGTGAGCAGTGTTACTGACCTTTGCTGTAGAACTGGAAGCTGCTCTGCGTGGCGTCGATGCCCACAGATATCGGACCGACTTTGTAAAGCGCCACAGCCAGCGCGTGCTCGTTGCCCTCTGGGATCTCCTTGTAGCCTCTGCACTCAGCTGCCATGCCTGATGAATTGTAACGGCACGGCTGGTCCTGCACACGAGACAAAGGAGGAGAAAAATCTGTTTCTGATTTCTGTATTTTCTCTTCTCTCTGGGAAAAAAGGTATTTTTTTGCTGTCCTAAAGTGCAGTGCTTGAAATGTAAGGAATTCAATTTCCATAAATCAATGAAATGGTCTTTAACGTAGGTAATGCAATAAGGGAATCGTAACAGAACTGCTTTTTATGTTGCCCAATAACTGTATAAATATATTTTGGTCACTGGAGTAGACAAGGATTATTTGGGGAGTTTCTTCTGACCCAAGTGTCAAACACTTGGCTGAAACTGGTTCTGGGTGTGGTCTCTGTTGACAGAACAGGATGTGATAACAGCAAGAGAAAGAGTGTGAACACATGGCAGGAAAGACAAATAAAATGTTCTTAAAATATTCTAACCTCAGCTCCTCTGGATGCATGAGATAGTTTATTAAGATGAGACTGATGGCACAAATTTAGTTAGCAAGTCTTTCTTACCACTCCGACGTACGGGTAGGCCTCCTCAGAGTCGATGCCTCCGTTTTCCTGCACGTACTTGAAGGCGTTGGTCATGTATCCTCCTCCGCAGCCTTGGTTCTCTGAGACGCAGTCCACCAGGTTCTGGGGACTGAGGTCCCTCAGCTGACCCGTTGTCTTGGCCAACTGGCCCTCGAGGGCCCCGACCGAGCTGAAGGCCCAACAGGAGCCGCAGGAACCCTGTCAGGAGTGAAGGAAGGTGTTTAGTTTGATGATACAGTGTGCACACATCTCTGTCAAAGCCTTCCTGATAACAGTGATAACAGAAACTGAGACTGAAGGAGAGAAATAATGAACAGACATGCATGAAAAACCAAATTGTTTGTCGTTTAGAAGTTGCACACTATTGGTTAGGAATAAAATTAGAATAACTATGTACATTTCAAAGGAAGATCTATAAATATGAAGGGAAATCAAACCGATAAATGAGAGATGAAAATAAAAAAGCAAGTTAGTTTGTGTCTTTCTCTGTGTGTCCACTGGGGGGCAGACTTGGACAACATTGTTGGACAATTCTTGCTTGTCAATCATTGTCACTGTTCTGTGCAGGAGGTTATTCATATTATTTCACAGTCTGGATCCCTCTATTCCAAGGAGGGGAAATCTTAATGTTGAATTACAATCAGGACCCTCTCAGGTGTCACAAGTTGAACAAAGAGCGGTTGTGAGAGATGATGATGACAACAGGAACTTGTTGGAACCAGCAATCATGGGTAAGAAGGCATTCCACTGTTTTTAAAGGCCATGAAAAGTTTGAAATTAATTGTTTTCATTCCAAAGAAAAACATCAATTTCTGCATTTATTAAAAAAAAATAAAAATAAAGCAAGTCAATGCTTGGTTGATAAGGACATTTTTCTTGTTCCAGTTGGGTTTAAACCAACCAGTAAAATATATAAACCATGGTTTTAGATCAAACATATAAACTACTGTTCACACTGTTCAATGGTTTTTCGCCTTCACTTTGGTGTGAAAGCAATACCTACACCTGTATTGGACCTTTCTGATGCTCTTGTTGTCTGAATGGGAGTAAATCCCTGCAGCAATGTTTCAAAAGCTCCTTGACTTTCATATAATAGGAGAGCGGAGCTGCTGTGTTTGTGCTCTCTCAGTCTATAAGTATGAAACTCCATGAGAGCATTAGAGCTGTTGTCTGACTATAAACTGTCTTTGAGCCCGGCTTTGAACCTCCCTCCACTACCCGCGTCCTCAAGGAAAGCAGTCTGACAGTCTGCTGCTCTGAGCTGCTGCAATTTTTAAAAAAAAAAAACTGTGTAAATGTGTAATCACGTCAGTTCACTGGGGGCTGCTCTCCATGTGGCTCGGAGCTCGGCTATAACAGAAAATTTGCCTCAGACAAACAAAACATCAAAAACACTATTGAGTCCTCATGAAGGAGCTGCGGAGGAAGCAGCAGAGTTGTTAGTATGCAGAGCGTTCAGGCAGCCAGCTGCATAATTCATGAACAGCAGGAAGCAAAGGAGCCGTTCAATAAATCCTGATTAGAGCCGCAGTTGGATTTACACCCACCAGAGGGCGACGACGGCCTGCATATAAACTGACACTGTATTTAAAAGGCAGAGAGTCCTCAACACTTTCTGAAATGGCTTTAACTTTAAGAGCATAAATTGTTTCGCTACTGTGACCTCATATAGTCCCATATGTTAAAGACTGTGCTGTCTGGTGGTGGGTTAGTTCTCAGTTATAAAACACAGTGTCCCTGGATAATTATCTCATTCTTACTACAGGAAAATGAAAATCATGTTTAAATGTTCTCCATCTACTGAAATCTGACATCAGGATTTTTCAAAAGGTCTGAGGTTTTAAGCTTGCAGGGGCAAACATAATTAACACACTCTGACAAATTAACTGGAGATCAAAACGTTCAAGTTGTATGTTTTTAGTCTTTGCGTCAAATGAAACCCCCCAAAAAACATACAACAGTAGTTTATATTCCCCCCAAAATGCAAAGGCCAGACATCAGAGTCATAAACCATCATTATGTAATATCTAATTACAAATTCAGGACTGTTACTGTTTGTTGAAAACTTGTATCTGATTTTAAGGTAAAAACACATAATATCGTTTTAAACAAACTCCGTGCTTACGGATGTCCTGACTACAAATAAATAATATTGTGTATCTGTTGTATTATAAGTATCTTTTGATAAGGGAGTTAAACAAAATGATTTCTGCACTGAAATGTAAACATAAGATTCATATTTATGCTTCTGTGTTGAATCTACGACGTTGCCGACTGCGTAGCCTCGTTTGCGTACGTGTGCGGCCAGGATGCGATTTGCATCCAAGCAGTGCACGAAAAGGTTAAAGGTGATGTATGTTGTTGACCAGAAACACTAAGCTTACACCTCAGTTTCAATGAAATCAATTAACACCATACAGTAAAACTAAACACTACATAAAAAGATGAATATTAACCGCGCTGAGCCTCCAGTGCTTCACCATCAGCTCTCATGTTCATTAGATAACATCACATCAATCTGCTGCTAATCTGCCTGTTGGCGCAAAGCACAGATGTACACCATATTTGCATCATTGTACTTCCTGTTCTGCTCGATCCTTGTTTACATAAATAAAGGCCCGGCTGGCCCGTCCTCTCATAATAACTAATTAACATTTGATTATCAAACACGTTCTTTTGTTTTCCAGGTCTGTTAGCAGCAGTGAGATCGGGCTGTTTCCCTCCGGCTGCTCATGTGGTCGCACTCCGACCGGGACTGTTCGATTACTTTTGTGAAACCGGAGAAGAATGAAGGTTGTTTTCATTTTTCTGAAAGCCTTCATCTTTTTTTTTTTTTTTCCTTGGCAGCAATGACAATATTTACCACATAATGAACGTCATTCAGCCTTTTCTGAGCCCGTTACACCTCTCACACATGCTGGAACAGTTTAAAGTATGTGGTCAAGAAGTGACATGCATCCAAGAGCCAGAATTCAGGGATAACATCGAGACGCATCTTGTTTTCGTCCTCCTTCAGGGAGTTGGAATATTGTCTAAACTTGAAACTGATGACTGGAGAGTCTCACTCTGAATATCATCATATTTTGGTTCATATCTTGGAATATTCATGCAGTAAAATATTAAAGATTAAGTCAGATAACAGAGTTACAGCAAGAAAATGATATGCTGATTATTTAAGGTTTATGATTATAAGTTAATAGAAATACTTGCTTAAAATATAGACTTGGTGTAAACATAAATACAGTGTTTGTTATTTATTTATAACATGTATCCATAGTTTTCCTTTCATTGTGTTGTTTCTTTATGTGTTCCCTGCAGATGTCATTATTTTTGCTTCTGCCTCCTCACAGAAAACAATGAAGTGTGTTTCTCTCTCAGCATTTTGCCTGAAAGCAGCCCTGGGAACTTTTGCTTAGTTTTCCCCTCCAAAACTCTCAGACAAACACCATCGCACGCCTGAAAACCCGACAGAACAGCTGCTGCATTCTGTATCTCAGTAACCTCGAAACTTTTGACAGGAATGTGACAAAATTACCGGCAGGTTCTTCAACTTTCCTGCCCGTAAATTTATCTTTGAGACGAGCTTCCTGTGAGACTCAGCAGAGTGGAGCTGTGGGAGTTTCCAGCCTGTTGTCAGACTGGATCCATTCATGAGTACATTTGTGTTTGTGCATCTGAGTCTCACCCATCTCTTTCTCTCTCTGTTCACCAAACCAACACGATTGTTTTCATCCGTGATGGATTTCCTCTTGTCAAACTGACTCAGTGTAGAAAACACTTCAGATGATGCATTAACCTCTCGGAGCCTGAATGGGCTCGTTTGTGCTCTCTGACGCCGGTACCGGCCCGTTCCTCTCTCCAAAACAAACTTGGACACGCCTCTCTCATGGAAGACATTTTGATGCCGTGTCACAGAAGGAAAAGCGCTGATTTCATCTAGATTTGTTTGTGTGGCCTTCTGCAGAAAACTATCAAGAAACGACCTAATCTTAAAGCTCCATGAGCTGGATCTTGTGTTATAAGCCTGGATGATGTCTGACCTGGTCCCTCACTGGAGTCACCATGCCCCTCTTGCGGTAGTCGATGTATTTGGGAAGCTTGGTCACGTTGTCGTCCAGATCCATGGTGAAGCCGCGCTCACGGTTCACTGGGATCTGCAGGCCGGTCATCTTCTCGGACACTTCCTCCGACGTCTGCATGAAAAAGAGTTAAAACAGTCAACATCTAACACATCGTGAGATGTTGAGTTCAGAAGTTAAAGGAGACGTTGTTTACATTTTTGGGGTCGTGGTCCACGACAAACAGCTCAAGACTGAATCTACAACAGCTGTAAGTTTTGTTGTGTTCAGTGTTTTACTGATTATTTTGAATGTTTGGAGCGATGTCGGACTCATGCTGTAATATTAAGAGACATTCATGATAAAATATTTAGAACAAATAAACTAACACAACCTCGGTTTGCATTCAAACACAGTGGGCGATATCGAGGTCATGCGTATATCGATGAGTTGATATCATGGCGACAGGTTGTGCCACCTCGACAACAGACGACGTGAACCTTTCCTCGGTTCCTGGAATAATCTTGAGAGATAAAAAATGTTTTGGGACGGGAACAAGAGAGGAGAGGAGGAGAGGATTTATTTTTAGACTTGAGACAAGAACGAGTAAGAGCAGATTTGGGAGCGGGAGGATTTGATTCAGCGGGGCGACAGTGAGGATGAAACGTGTTTCATGAGGACGGTTTAAAACAGTTTACTCCAGAGTGAAATGTC
Organism: Acanthopagrus latus; assembly: GCF_904848185.1. Classification (NCBI taxonomy): domain Eukaryota; kingdom Metazoa; phylum Chordata; class Actinopteri; order Spariformes; family Sparidae; genus Acanthopagrus; species Acanthopagrus latus. The sequence goes on from NC_051055.1 coordinate 29,162,211, forward strand.
ATTTATCTGCACTGTGCCGCTGTCAGAGAGACGCCGGGAGGTGACGGCCTCAAGATTACAAGAACAGGGACATAAAAGAAGAAGTGGACGAGTTATTACAGTAGTGACTCCGGTTCTGTCACAATGAAAGTGCTGGTTATACGATATTTAGACAATCATTTTTAAAAAAAAACCTGCCTTCTATCATCATTAGAATTCCCTGGTGCTTTCATTACAGCTCATTCTGCAAACAGGAAGATCATTATCGGAAGAAAAACAGACCATCTGTTAATTTCTTTCATTTTACTTAAGTGCTTCCAGTCAAACTGAAAAATGGAAATCCATCTTTCATCTCCCGGCCACCTGTTCCTACGTAAACATAAAATTGGCTGTTTATCCAGAATCCGCATGTGGATACATGTTCCTGTCATTAATAAACCAGGCCAAGCACCGGCGGGCTGTACTTCACGCATCGTGCTCTCTATTTTTTGACGTACAGCTTGTTAAAGCCGACATCCTGATGCATAAAACAGCCATCAGTCACGACCCGCGCTGACGTACGTGTCGCTGACTGCAGCTGATTTAAAGGGACGCCAAACCTCCATTTTGTTTCACCTCAGTGGGCTGCAGCATTCATGAGCGCGGAGAGACGACAGGAGCCGAGAGGAGAAACATGAATCTGTGACACTGAGGAGGAGCGAGTTTCAATTCACACTTCGGCGCCTTGTGTCTTGTAAAAGACGTGCGGCGCTGGTGGGGAAAACTAAACAGGATTCTCACTAATGAATGCACTTAGCACACTGATCAATTATCGCTCGCTGCACTTGCTAATGACAGTTGTGGCTCGTGTGACTGTGTTCAGACTGTAGCTGAGAGTGAATCCATGCTGATGGATTCCTCGAGTCGAGGACGGGAAACTGGCGACTGTTTTCTTAATCGAATGATCTTTTATTTGATTTATCGTAACCTTTTATTTAAACTGTCGTTCTGAGTCCTGGTGGGACGGAGGCAGCAGCACGAGACCAAAACAAGTGACTCTAAAGACATGCAAAGAAAAAACGAAATATTTACAGTCAATATAAACACAAATCACAACCTCTTGCTTGTTCCAGCCAATCAAAAAGTGAGGATCTGATGTCTATGAACACACAGAAACACAGCAGACTACAGGGAGAGTTGCTCCCCTGAAAGACACAGACGATCCCCAAAAAACCTCTTCTGAGACATTTAAAAAGCAGACAGACAAAAATGTTTTTGCCAGATTATTAAATGTTTATCATCCTGTACTTTTCAGTTCCGAGCCTGATGGTAACGCACTTTTTAACAGGCGTCATTATGGGATGCATCTAGAGCTGCAACAATCATAACAGAATAACTGTCAACTGTTTTGATAATTGATGAATTATTTCTGTCAAATTTAAGGAAAAAAATGTCAAACATTTGCTGAGTTCAGCTTCTTGAATCGAAGGATTTTTTTTATTTTTGCAACTAAGCTCTGGTCTGTTTAGCAAAGTAACACAAACCGTTTCCTGGCCACTGTCAACTGTTTCTTTCTCTGTAGGAAGCGATTTATGAAACTTAATCAGACCAGAATGTAACTGAAGGACTGTGTACAAGACAGTGAACTGAATCTCTCTTGTTGTTTGGACAAAAGATGTTAGACGACGCCTGTGGCCTGAGAGACATTTCAATAATCATTCTCTGACTATTAAGAAACTAACTAACTAGGTATTTATTGATAATTTAAAGTTGTTCGTAGCAGCTTGAATGCGTGAAAAGACGAACAGTTCCCGCGGCGTGTGACTGTAGTGACAGGTGGTGAATTTGTACTTCATTAACCTGAGACGAGTGGCTGCTGTCTGCAGCGCAGCAGCTGGCCGACGCACTGATATCATGGAGGAGAAACTGATAAATGAGCGTCTTGTTTGTTTGTTATTTGGTGGTTAAGCCAAAAATACTAAAAAACTGAACGTGCTGGAGACAATCTGATGTGTGTCAGTGTGGACGGTGTGTGTGGCTGTCGGTCAGCGGCGACCATCTTGAAAGACAAACGTTGTCTCATCTGATGTGGCACAAAATGTGAAACTGGGGGGATTATAGTGCCGTGATTTTATAAGAAACATGTCAGCGTTAATAGTCTTTTGTCTTCTCGTGAGTACATTAACATGCTCGTCTGTCAGGGCTTCTGTAACAGCTTCTGTCTGCTGGACTGGGATATCGTTGGGCTCATATCGTGGATTCTGGTTTTACACGTGGTAAGATGAGCTCTTGAGCCTGCAGGACGGCCTCAGACTCACCATGTCTCCCAGGTGGTTCATCCCCAGCTCGTAGGAGTGCATGCCCAGCGCCGCCTCCTGGTTGTGGGCATCAATCATCCGCATGTTCTTCTCCCAGATGGCTCTGCGAATCTCTTCCTCACCCTGAGTACAAAAAAAAACAAAAAAAAAAACAAGTGTCACATTGAGTCAAAAACAGTCAGGATCCAATTCTTCTCACCAGACACTGATGGGCCACCACCTTCATTTCTCCCTCCACTTAACTTCCTTTATCCTTCCTTTCGTCATTAGCACCTGACAGCAAAAGGAAATTAATCTGGGCAAATAGGGCAAATGTGTGTTTTAATTAGAGAGGAAAGGAAGCTAGTCTGTGTTACAACCCCATTTCATTAATTAGGCCAATTAAACCAGTGCATGTTCACATAACAATGTTCCCTAGTGCGGCTAATACAGCAACATAACTGTCCGGGGCATCTGTAACGTGTTACAGTATGACTTCAATCTTTGAATATTTCAGCTATACTGCACGTGTCTATGATGAGCTCACACAGTCTTTCATTTGTATGCAAACTGTTGTTGTCCGTCACAATGTGAGAGAAGAAGATGGAGCCAAGTGTCTGGTTGGTTACCTTAAAGACACGCAGGCTCTACTTAGTATTCGCAGTCTTAACAACCATTAGCATGACTATAATCACCATTTCTATCTTGATATCCATTCTCAGTAATGGAAAATGCAAATGATGCGAGGAGACTTTGATTCCATTACATTGATGTCGGTTCAAGGAGGGCTGAATTAGAGGAACTGTTGGACGAATGCTGATTAGAATCACTGCGAGGAGGTAAAGCTGCACGCTTCTTTCTGCTGACTACACAGGAATGTAAATAATACACCGCCAACGCACACGTTCACGATAAATACATGCATGATAGAGATGAAAACAGCATGAAAACACACTGAACATGAATCCAGGACACACGGCGTACTGTAGATAAACTGAGAACACACACAAACAAAACACACTCCGCAGCTGAGCAGCGCTGACCTCTAGCCGGAGGTGAAGAGCAGAGAGAGAGCAGATGCTCAGGAAGTGGAAAAAAAAAAAAATTAAAAAAAAAATCCATGGTCAACTCTGGTTCAACACCAACTAAAACCACATTTTCCTTCCTCCTTCACAGCCAGGAAATTAGAGCAAGAAGAGAAGAAGATGACTGGGAAGTTGTAGCGACAGGAAACAGAAGAACGAGAGTAAAACGGAGTTGAAAATGATTTTATTCCAGGTGAAGAACGACTTCTTCAATCAGAGACACTCGGTTTGGTGAAAGTGGGTCTGCAGCCTTTTGGTAATTAAACTTTTCAGAATTACTGGCTGACGATGAGAAAGACTACGCCACTGTAAATTCTCATTGTGCGTGTCCTGCTTTACTTTCACTTCTCCGTTCTCCATCTGTCCCGTTTCTCCAGGGCCAAAACAAGGAAGGAAGTAGAGCAACCGGTGCCGGCCTCGCATCTCTTCTGTTTACACAGTCGGCACTGTTTCCTCTATTGTCTGGTACAAAATCAACACGACGCCTTACTGTGTGTGGACAGTTATTGACATGAGATAACGCTCTGTCAGCAGCAGTTGTGTTGTCAGACTCAGAGGTCGAAGAAACACTCAGGTCTTTTAATTTAAGTAGAAGTAGTAAAACCACAGTGTGGAAATACTCAGGTAAAGATTTAAATGCATTACTTGTATGTTTAGCAAAGAATGTTTTTCTTATTGATACATTAATAAGCATCAGTGTTTATCTACCAGGCAGATTTTTAAGTTCTCCTCTGAGAGATCATTAATAATATTATTATTAATCATTAACTACAACACGACATTTGCCAACATTCAGCGTTGTATGTTTGTCACAACAGCAGAATGAATCCAGCTGAATGCAGACGTGTTGTTGGCGACAAGCTACTTGACAGTCGATGAGAAACATCTGCTCAGTTTTAACGCAGCCTCAACAGAGCTGCGTCCTCCTGAACAAACACCCGGCAGACCGGCGACAGCAGAAACAGGCCGCCGACAGAGAGAGAGAGCGAGGAGACCGACACTCAAATAACTAGCTATTAAATTGAGTCAGCTGGAGACAGACGGTGAGTCGAAGCACAAAGACGTCCACGTGTTGATGAAATGACTGAAGCTCGGAGAGAAGAGGCTGCAGAGAGCCTGAAGACAGAAAAACGTAACATCTGCTCACGTACGTGCGACACAGATCAGAGGGAGAGACGGTGGAAACTTCTCTCTCTAGACCAACTGAGACTCCAGCTGTAATTAATATTTGACATCCAGTCCCATGATTGCACTTTAATCTTTTCTCCTACTGCCGCCTGTTTCTTTTCTCCTCTCATGATTAAAAAGAAAAATGTAACTTGGTGCAACTCTGCAGTTCTGAGTAATCTGTGTACAAAGTCAGATTTGTAAGTCTGGATTGATGAACTTTCTTTAAAGAGGACAGCTTGGTTTGTACAAACCTCTTGGGTTCAGATGTGGTCCGTCAATAAGATATGAGGCCACAAAGATACACAGGTTCATCGAAGTGTGCAGCTTATAAATTAGTTAAAGTTGTTTTTTTGGGGGGTCTCTGACCTTCTTGCTTTCCTCTGTCAAGACAAAAGAGACCGTCCTCCCCAGAAAACCAAACCAAAACTTTTTTAACTGTGAGAGAAACCAACAACTGCTGCGACTGGAGCTGCTGTAGCTAGCTGCCATTAGCCAAGCAGCTCATTAAGCTGTGGAGCTAGTGGTCTTATTGCCCTTTAACCTTTGCTCAGCCGCCTCCCAGTGAACAACATTAAGCTTGTCTGAGCTTAATAAAAGAAAAAAACACGGGTTCAAGAGCTGTACGGTTGTATTTTTCTGTTTAGTAAGAAAAAAGTGTGTAAATATCATCTTTCTTGACATGTTAAGAGGCAGATCCAGCCCATTTCTTACGTCACGCTCCCTTGAACACTTCAAGACATTTTTGATTTCATTCGACATCGTAGAAGCCTCTTCCTGCAGACACTCACCAGGCCGTTGTATTCCCTCCCGTGTGTGAGCTTCCACTCGTCCCACTGGTGGTCCAGAGTGGTTTCATCCAGGTGACCCAGAGCCGAGGCTGCCAGCAGCAACAGGCACACACACTGCAACATCCTGCAAGAGCAGCAAGAACAAAATGTGTTTTCTTGACACCAAAATCAGGCCTCAGATACACATTACACCTGAATTTGGCTGCAGTCGGGTCAAAGCAGCAGGAATAGATAAAGGATATAAAACAAAACAGCACTTTTGAAATAATTCCTGCAGACTGATTCATCGTCACATGATGGTTGCAGTCACTGAGTCACATATGCTTGTTTATGTTTCCAGTGAAGCCCTCAAAAAAGTGAGCGATGGAAGCCGTCCAGCGGTCGGTGGCATAAAACAGACAACTGCTCTGAGAGCTGTTTCCATTAAAGTCTGGGAGGTCCTTTCTGCAGATATTTGCTTTTCTTTGTCACCAACATGAACAAATTCGACAATAATGGACACAGTCGACATGCAAGTAGCAGCCAACAGATAGAGAATCAGTTTCCAGTGAACTTAAATAGGTCAACTTCTCCCCCTCCTCACTCTGACATCAGGGATTCATTCCCTCTGAACATTTTCAAGTCCAGACTTAAAAAAAAAAACAGTCTGAACTTTTTTCTCCAGCTTTGCTTCGCTCAGCTTTTTCCTGCCGTCTGTCATTCATCAGCCGCCCCCCCCTTTTGTTCCTCGTTTGTTTTACTACATCCTGCTTCTAATCTGCATCTGTGTCCAGTGTTTCTAGTAAAAGCCGTCGAGCAAAACAAAAAAAAATAGGAAGCAAAGTGTTCGCTTTATGTCGTCACCCTCGGATGATTCTCATCGTGATCTATGCAAATCGTTTACAGTAAATCAGAAAAAAAGTGCCTTGTTGCTGTCTGAGTCAGAAGAACGCTCCTCATGGGAGTTTCTGTTTTAAAAATGACTTTTTGTACATGCAGACTCAATACTTTGAATATGTCTCATGTCTCTGTTAAAGCTGCAGCTCTGACTTCCAAAAGTCTTTCTATTAAAAGGTGCAACTAGGTCAAAAATCATCCTCTAATCCTAATCCTATTAAGACTAATTACTTTCTTAGCTGGCAAAAAAAACCCCAAAAACATTTGAATTCATGTGAGCCTAAACTCAGAAGAGGAGAAATCAAAGTCTTCACTAGTAAATCAGAGTCTGTAAAGATGTGAAGTTCAAAACCTTCAGTGCAAAACATCAGTATTAGTTGTTTTAGCAACCCTGAAACTAAAACCATTCAAGAGAAGCAATTCACAGGACTGAAAGTTGAGCTCAGCAGCAGATAATCAACACTAAACTTTACCTTGAATCCAGAAGGTTGAATCCAAAAGTCGGAGAGTTTGGTGAAGTTTTCTGGGTCTGCCGCCGTCTTCCTCTACTGTCAAAGTAGGTCAGTGTTTGAGTTTATATTGGATGCATTTTGAGGAAGTACAACGGGAGCTGCAGGTCCTGGGAGGGGTTTCTTTTTTTTTCTCTCTTTTCTTTTTTTTTTTTTTTTCCAGTCAGGGGAATTACATCTGGTTTCACTCAAATAGCAAAGATGCCTACGCCAGATGATGTCAGGTGTCGGATTACACCGGCACCTCGGAAGACTTCAGACTGCTGACGGTGAACTCGGAGCACAGACACATTCTGGGGAAATGTTTAAAAGATTGAGAGGGGCCTTGGATTTTTTATAAAAATGGCATCTCAGACTTGGATTATTTATCAGGCCGTCGTTAAATATGAACATGTGCTTAGTTCCAATGATGTGAAAGAGGGAAAGACTTTTTATTTTGAAGTAGTTTGCTTCCAAATCTGCAGAACAAATCAGTGTTTGATGTAGATTAAAAGATGGATCAGACGCCTTGACAACATGTTTTGTATTGAAGAAATTACAACTGTGTTGAAGCACATCTAAGACAAGTCTAGAGACTGAGGTTTGGTTAAGGATCATGGTTTTGATTAGTTGGTAAGAAAGTAAATATGTCCTGCTTCAGCCTCTGAGTACAGATGCCACGACTGCTTAACACGCTGCAACTTTACATGCGTTCAATAAAACTCAAATTAAGAAAACTCCAAATACAGAAACACTTTCCAGCACTAAACAGTGATGAACATGTCTCCGACACACATTTTGCAGTAATGGTTTGTGTCTTTTTTCTTCTAAATGTGGCTTGTATTTGGTTTATTTGTATGTGTTTTCTTAAACTGCAATGTCTTGTGCTCATTTCAGATGATTTTTAATGTTACAAAAACGTCCAGTGGGGAGGATTCAGCTGCATCTAGTGAGAAGATCCAACTGATTACGCCTTCACTCCCCGTCCCCAAAGATAAAAAAAAGCCCTCTGCAGATTGAATGTTAAGTTTGTACGTTCTGGGCTACTGTAGAAATATGGCGGTGCAACATGGAGAAGGAGCTGCTCCATCATCTCACTCCACGACTGTTAGTTTCAGGTTATCGATGAAAACATAATTACTACAGGCAGCTATTGTCCTACAATAACAGATATTACTGAAAAACAAATTAAATATATGTTTGCTGCCATGTTCAGTATCTACTTTGTCATTTCAGTTTCATTTCCATGCACAAATAATATAATACAGCCACTGCAAAAAGTAATAATGATTGTCATGATTTGATAAGATCAGAAAGTGTTTCCTGATGTAACAAACATGTGAAACATATTTAGGCTTTTGTTAAACACAAATTTATTATCTGCATTAACTGAAGACCGAGCAGGGAGTCGCTGGAAAGGGACACATGGACACATGGTGGACGGTCGGTGACGTTAGAGTGGAAACGATGATGAAGGCGACACCAAAAAGAAGGAAAACACCAGAGATTTTCCACTACAGACACTGTTGGTTAATGTTTTTTTTTTTTTTAAGAAACAAGGATACTCATCTTATTCTGACGTACAAAACACGCAGAGAACAAGTTAAATTATTACACTTTTCAATGTTTTTTCCCCAAATTCAACTTACTTGATTTAAGCATTCTTGACTCACATCTTGAAAAATGTTAAAGTAACTGATAGAACATATTTCAGAAGAGCAGAGTTTTAATATTGATAACGTGTGAACACAAATGCATGATTCCAGATCACGAGCCTTTACTCGTTCAACTAATCTTCCCGCACCAGAACCAGAATAGATCTTTATCTTCTTTATTTTCTGTGGTTTTCTCATGGAGTCGTACTTCCTCATGCAGTCCGTCGACAGTCATATGTGTCACGTCTGTGTGTATATATATGAACATGTCGTGTGACTCCTATAGTCACACAGAAGTCTAGCATATGTAGTCACTCGTCTAAATATAAAGAGCGTCCCGTGTAGCTCATATGTCCAATGATACATGGATGTGTTGCAGCAGATTACTCACACATGTAATGAGGTCTGAATGAGCGACCGGGCCTCAGCGGCGCTTCAGCTGGGTTTTTTTTTTTTTTACTGCTGATTAAACTTTTACCAGTTCTACTCTCCGCTGCTCATAATTCAGTAACGACGAGCTCTTAGCTGCTTTTATCTCAAGTGCTGATTAACAACAAGACGAGCGTGACTGAGCTCAGCGCTTCGGATCTGTTGCAGAATTTAAAACCAGTTGGTGTTAAATCAGGTTTGACCACATTGAAGCAGTTATTCCACTTTATTATTATATAAAAAAAAGAAAACTTATGAAGTTCAGACAAAACTAATGAACTGCAGTTTGTTCCCAAATCACTCACACTGAAAAATACATCAGGCCTTGATTTCTTCAGCCAAGGCCGGTAACGACGGGAAGAGTGATCACAGCAGCCAGCAACTCTTTTTACATACTGACTCATGGGCATGTGACTGACCTGAAAAATGTCCTCAAATCCTTTAATCCATAAAAATCTCCACAACTTTTCCCCACATCTACATGAACTCCAGGGCAGATATTTGTCCAACAACAACAACAACAACAACAACAACCACCACCTCCGGTTAAACTCTGCATGTTATCGAGGACGGGTGAACGATCTTATTTGACAGATGTCACGAGCTTTATAAGTCGTCTGTTGTTTATCATGGGAGCAGAAGAAGAGCAGGTCGTCCCGTAATCAGAAGGTTGCTGGTTCAAATACCCGGCTCCCCCAGCTGAATGAGCAGGAGAATGGAAAAGCAAGTTCCTGTAGCTGTTTGTGTCCCATGTGAACGAAACAATCAGCGCTGAGTTACTTGAACTAATCCAACATGCTTAACTTGTGTCGTTTAAGTAACTTTTACATGACTTACGTACTTCTTCTAACTCCTAAACTGCAACCGTTGCACAGTTTTAACGATGTGATGAGGAAGGTTCAGCGCGCCTGCTGCTGGTGCTGTCCAACGATCATACAGCCGTCTTAGGAAACATGGTAGTTAACTTATTGAGGACGTGTTACAAAGTCTGACTGCCACAACATCCAGGCTGAAGAGAATCAGTCATTTTGCTGGATAAATGCCACTGTGTGTGTAATCAACCTCTGTCTGGGTGAAATGAACACTGTTGCCTCATGGGGGCTCTGATTTAAACCCTTAAGTCTGTGTTTTCCCCTAAATGTGTAATATATGTTGTTCGGATGACACAGCTGCTCAACTTCGGGGACATTAAAATGCAGTCGGGGCTCCTAACGACGTGAATTGATGAGGATTTCACATTAATCCGACTATTTATCTCTGAAGTTCGCAGCTTCAGCACACCTCAAGAGCGAATCTCTGGTGCTGTGCCGAGATCTCCGCCGTGTTACGATCTCTGGTGTGTTAAGTGCAGCGCAGGCGAGCACGAGGCTGCAGGCCCGGGCCTCTCATCACCTGACAGCTCACTATCTACCTGATCGATAGCCGTTTCTTCTTCTTTTTTTTTCCTTTCCCCCGTCTCTCTTTTCCTGGAGAGTCCTCGCTGGATTTTCAGCGGCAGGCGGAGTGCATTTTAAGCCCCTTTAAGACTCTTCCTCCAGGTTCCTCTATGGCCACTTTAGATAATGAGTCTCAGGGACGATAGCGTCTCGATTGATCCGCCATCCATCGCTCCAGCCCCCCACCTCAGCACCGAGGTCACGACCTGTGTGTAAATGCATGTGTGTGTAGGCTTGATGAAAAGGGGAATGGCTACAGGCGGTGATAGATTTATAATCCAATACTCCTTACTAAGGTGGTTGCCAGGCGGTCGATGGCACTATTTTTATCTGCCGTGTTAGAAAATCTATTAATATCTCTATATAAGCTGACGTCGAGAATGTATTTCTATAATCCAAATGCTCTCATGTGAGCAGCGGCGGCCATTATCTTAATGTTGGGATTGATTTTCTCGTCATTGTGCCGGCTGGAGAGTGATCGGAGGCCGCGGTCTGATGTTGAATTCCTGTTTTTTCCTTCCCTCCACGAGGCCGCATCTGTTTCCATTTTTGGTGAAAAGCCACAAAAACTGGAACCTGCCAAGCTCCCAGAATCCTCTGCTCCTGTCATATGATCATCCCCGCTGACTCAGACCGTCACAGGATGTTCGCCTCTTGCCATTACAGATCCGAGTTGGGCTCTATAATGGCAACAAGTAATCTTACATCACGGCGGTGGCATCCCATTTTCTATATGCATCCTCCATCCTTATGACTGGCGCTTACGTAAGTCCTAATGCTGTTCCTGGTTGAAATGAATTGTGTTTAAGCACCAGAGAAAAAAAAACATCGGACAGACTCTTTCCCCAATCTACCGAGAGAGCCAGAGAGAGGCTTTAAATCCTGATGTGAACTGTGTGCACTTTTTCCACTGACCAGTTCAGAGATTAGTGCAGCAGACACCAAAGAGGTTTTAAAGGCTTGTTTTGATTCCAACAGATTAGACTGTGTTGTCTTTTTTTTTTTCTCCCCACTCCAGGCTCAGATTGTTTGTTGCAGAGAAAAAAAAAAAAAAAATCAGGGAACTGTGGTGGTAAAAGTTGTTGCTGTTTGAGGGCACATGTTTCTAGTGTTTCTCTAAATGTGTGTGATTGATTAACATGTTTTATTTTCCAATATAAACATTAAACTCAGTTCATCAGCTGCTTTTTCTTTTCGTCGGCACTTGAGATAGAAAAGCCAGGTAAAGCTTGTTTTTTTGGGGTTTTTTTTTTATACAAACACAAGCAATAAGTTAAATTATCGTCTTTAACGAATCAATACTCCTGGAGGAACAGAAACCTAAAATGCTGCTTTATGTGCATTGATTAGTCATTAAGGTAATCGATGAGAACACCATAAAAGTCCTAAATAAACACAGGACAATTTGGATGAGTGACGGAGATATAAAGTCAGTTTTAAAGGGCTGGTTCAACATTTTGGGAAGAATCTTTGCTCACATCCGTCTGTTATGCACCTCGACATGGACATCACATGTTCGGTAAGAGCAGGTGAACTTTACAGGTGGCTGGTAGGCAGAACTTTACCTGCAGGTTCATTATCGTCACAGATATGAGGGCGACAGTAATTTTCTTATCCAGCTCTCGGCAAGAAGACAAGAAACCCTTCTCTTCTCTTCAGGTTAATCAAAACTATTTTAGGCTTCAACAACGACATGTCAGCAGTGGAACAAATGAGCCTGTTATCGCTTGTCAAATGTTTGACAGTTGGGCCGCCTCATTAATACTTTGGGATTTGTCAAAATACTATTATCAGTATTATTCTGTTATTATAGTCGTGCCTTTATTCGACAGTGCAGAGGGATTCCAGGAGTACGACGTGCAATAAAAGGTCTCCTTCCTGGAACTGAAACACTGAAGTTGCAGTTATCAGCCTGAGCATCTACTGGGTAAGTGCCTGACTAATTTTTATGGAAATTGGGTCGTTAATATTATCAAGAGCAGGGATGAGTCAGGCTCCTCTGATGAGCACGATGATGATGCCCAAATTTATATAAGATCATATTCTTTACAGATGGGCCCTTGCCAAGAACAAATGTACATTTCTGCCAACCATGGATTTGCTAAAACTTATAAGTACATTTCTTGAGTTTTCAAGTGTTTGTTGTGAAGATCTTTGCTTATTATCTGGTTAAGTTTAGGTACAAAACACATTCTTTGGCTGGAAATACCCAGTTTTGTAGCCACAAACATGACTGGAAAATGTCCTGATGCCTTGTCAAAAATATCCAGTGGTTTCACGATCACTCCTTCTCACTCCTGACATTAAAGTCCGATCAAACACATTTAATATGGATGTGACATGACACATATTGTAGAGGTGTTTAAACATCTGTTGAACACCAATTTAATTGATTGTACAACATTTTATTCTGATTCTGTTTATGAACATCCAGACAAAACCATCTCTGAACAATCAATACTAAGTAATCCTTGTGAGCTGCTGTATTTGCTTCTGCCAGGAGATCTGGACCTCAGTTTTGAAAGACCAGCACCAGCCCATCACCACGAAGTGGCAGATGGAGGATGGAGACGGAGTGGAAGAGCCGGGTCGCTCTGCCAGGAGACTCTTCAGCTCCAGAAGAGGTGGAGGAGATCGACTGAAGTGTCGAACAGTAAAACCTTCGACCCTCAGCAGCAGCATCCGACCACTTTATGTCTTCAATACGCAAATCGGATTATTTCTGAACGGGACAGTTTGTTCTGTCCTGTGAGCAGTTTGTCCGAGAGCAGCAGACATCAGCAAGCCTTTTAAATTCTTTTACTCATCCAAACAGATTAGATCAAAATTAAAGCCTTTGATTCTGAGCGGAGACTGTGTACCCGGAAGATCATCTCATATCTGTTCTGGTGGAAAACAGGTTAGTTTTTAATGCCGCAGTACTTTGTTCTTTTTATGGGAATACACTGTGCAAAGTGACCCCAGGATGCTTTATTTGGAAAAATGTGACCAGCGGCTCTGTAGGAACATTCAGACAAACTGAGGTGAGCGCTGCCGCCGGGTGAATCGAGGTACAACCAAGAGGAAGTTGAAAGTGAACAGATAGTGGTTTTTTTTTTTTATTGTCAAAATGTGTTTTTATTCTGGGTTAAGAGGAACTTCCCCTGAATCTGAAATGAGTTTGACCAAAACTCATTATAACAACGTAGGCGAGTTCGCCCAGAGGAGATCCCCGAGTCCTCCCGGTCAAAAAGTCACTGTGGAACGAAAAAAAAGAAAACAAAAACACAGATGGGAACAAGAAGAGGACACACAACAGACAATATACTAAAACACACACACACACACACACACACACACCTCTGAATCACCGGTACTTCTATGGGGGTTTGGTTTCAGACACTGATTTGAATTAAGGTTAGGAGGTCAGGTGAAATTATTCAAAGTTACGTCCAGTGTTGAATTGCTTCCAGACAAATTCTGATAAAATTACTTGTGTTTTAAAAGTCAACAAAATTTCTTTATCGTAAACTATTTACTTTGCTTTGTTTCTGCTGCCCCCTCATGGCCAAAAATGTCTAAAATTTCGTCCCGGTTTCCCACCAACGGTCGTAAACTTACTCCAATGTAAACCCGTCCATCCAAGGCACGGTGAAACACTTTTAGCAAAGTTGGCATCAGAAAAGCCTGAGACGCACCGAGCAACGATGAGGAGCTCAGTCTTCAAAAGATTGTAAGAAACAGGTTCTGGACTTGCTTGATTGGAGGGATTCTGACGCAATCATGAGGCTCCATTTTGTATGATTTATCAGGCCTATTGTTATATTTAGACAATTCAACAATAGACTGGACATATTGGCAACTAATTTGGATTCCACTCAGAAACTCCCTTAGCTTCCTCTAGCACTGCACGCTAACCTATCCTACATGCAGCATGATACTCGTTTCAGGGTGTAACCTTTGAATTTTATCGATATCTCTGCCAGTTCAGGGGTTGAGATATTTTGCTCTCGACAGTCGGACCATCGTCCGTGTAACTAGAAAAAGACAAACAGAAAACTAAGCAAAATACAAGCAAAATACAGGAAAACAGGGATGTGATGAACAACGTGCTGGCTGTGTTTACGGTGCTGCACATTGATCCTGTCGTCCTCTTTAGCATTCACGCTTCAGGGGGTCAACGTATCTAAGCTTTACATCCAATATGTTTCCCTTCCATCTACACCATTAATCAGTGTCTCGTTCCTCTCTGTTGCTGCCTTGTGCCAAAATGAAAAAGTGATTTATCTTCTTAAAAAAAAAAAAAAAAAAAGGGATGGTGGTGACGAGTCTGCTGCTCATGGCGTTATTATTTACGGCTTCACACGCATAAAACAAACTGCACACAAGCACCTGATCACTTTAAAACACCGAGATGTGATTTATACTCTTCTTTAAATCGATAACCTCGAGAGACGGCATGAAGAAGTGTTTCATGCCTATAGAGTATTGACACTTACTTTATAGTTTCCAGTTAAATGGGTGGAACCTTTTTATTTTTTTTTTTAATTATTCCCCATCAGATTTTTAAAAAAAACAAGACTGTCTTTAATGTTCTTCCCCAGATTCTGTCAGTGTGGGCGTTTGTTTTAATTCAGAGCGAGCTGGTGGATCTGTGCCTGAAAGGTGCCAGTTCTTTTTCTCCTCATGCCTCTGGAGTTTGGCACGCCGAGGTGTTTTTTAAGCCGAAGTGAGGGTCCTGTGTTTTTTTATTTTAATTCCAAGGCACATTTGTGACTGCACTTATATTCTTCAATCTCCATTTTTACCTTGTTGCAGCTTATCTAATATAGTTAATTAACTCCTTACTACACTGACAGACTTATAAAAGGCAGGAGGGTGAAATCAGTTTGTGTCTGATGTCTAGATCTCTTTCATAATAACCACAGATAACGTTTACTGTCAAGATGGCAGTCATCTCCTCAGTTTGCTTCCTGTATGTTTGAATGCAGACTGCTTCACTTTGAAACTACATTTGGGAAAAATGCAGTGAAGCAATTCTGCTCTTCACCTCTCCAACAAATTAAATTCAGACAATTATGTCCAAGGGGAAAGTAAATAATATGTAAATTTATTTGGATTTGCTGCATTTTTTTTAATGTGCTTGGCTCTTAAAAAGCAGAGTCCAGCTGCGTATAAGTGTGTATGTGTATAAATAAATAATTGACTAAATACCATTTTAAATGTATTTCCACAGGAGGATTTTCTCCCGATGTGGAAATGCCCGATGTCCTGTAGGCACTGAAGCAAGTTCCTGCCACTTTGCAGCATAAATGGCTTTACTTACCACACACACACACACACACACACACACACACACACACACACTAAAGTTAACAGCAATATATCTAGAGGTCTGGAGTGAGTACTTCATGGTTATGTTTCTATAATAACTATGTTAGCTGTGAGTGGGAACCTGCATCCAGATTTTCAAAACTGGACAAAATTAACAGTCTGTCCTCTGCAGGAAAACAGCCACATAAGTCGTCATATATTTACATTTTCTGTTGGCTGTAGTATCATTATGGCAGCGAAGGACGAAGCTAGGAAAAGTATGAGGAAGTGACAAATTCAGTGACGAGGTCTATAAACTTACTGACAATGTTAAGTTAATTCATGTATATATATAAAGTTACATGCAACTAAAGTTACAGTAGTTATTTCAACCCAACCAATGATGTAGTTTTAGTGCCTCAACCCAACCAACTGCATCTGTACGACGGTGGTTTTGGAAACATTTCTTTTTGGAAGTCCTTAGAAATTAACCTTGACAGAAAACCCACCAACACCTGACAACACCTGTACTTTTTTTTTGTCTTCAGTTGGGAGGTACCAATAAAAAGCGTTAATTCTCATGTGTTCCCAAATGTTTCTGCACCAGTTACAAGTACTCACTGACTTCTAATTGGTAGCAGTGGAAACATGGCACCCCAGTGGACACCTCTTCTTTTCCCGGTGCAAAGTGGTAAATACTATTTCATCTCCATTCCAGTTGGTGTTGAGTTTGACAAACGGACGTTTCACTCCTTAGCTACTTAAATCATAACCTTGGAAAGAAAGAAGAAAGAAGTGGAAATTCAAAATGTTATGAATACTGTAAAAATGAGTTTCAGCATCTTCATGATTTTCCTGCTCGTTCTTACAAAGAAACAAAGAAAAAAATAAAGATAAACGAATCTACTGGCCAAAGGAAAAAAAACTGGAAATACATGACAATTTCAGTGCTAAGTTGATATTATGATTATCAATCCAGACACCTGAAGCCATCGTCACCTGTCAGGCAGGTGTGATGTAGGCAACCAATCACAGGTGAGGTTCTATCAAACAATAGTAAACCATAGTAAACAAAAACATGATCCTGTGCGTTCGGATGAGAAGCGTGACCGTGAGGATAGAATCCAACACTGCCATCTGTACAGTGTGTGTGTGTGTGTGTGTGTGTGTGTGTTGTCCACTCCAGGCCTTCCCCTGTTGGCTTCTTCGTCACGTGCCGACGAGAAAAATCATCAACGAATCTGGTCAGAAACTGGCAGCAGAAACAAAGTCATTCATGGTTCCTGGCATCTAATCTCTGGCCGCTGTGCATCTGTGCCTTCGGTGGATGCACACATGTGCTGCGACGTTGAAGGGATTAATATTTATTTTAAGCAGACAGAGAGAGAGAAAACCCCTCGTATCACGCACACTGAAATGAAATGAAAGCCCCTACGATTCACAAACACAAGCTGGCGGCACACATTCATAATTTCCCTGATTGGTTGATCTGTCACGTGTTGATCCGTCTCCAAGTCCGCTCTTGAGGGATTAGCCAACATGAGATTTGCGCTGCGGTGTGCTGCTCCTGTCCCTTTAAATTTCATATTTTTAGAAGAGGGGGTCGCGCTGAAATTGCTGACACTTGAAAATTAAATGAGCTCGAGCCGCGTAGCTTAAGCGACACTCTTTATAGCGGTGCCAATACTTTAACCCTACAGAATACTTGAGCGCTCAGCATTAACTGGACTCTCATTACAGGACACAACAGCTGAGACCTCAACGCGGATTTAAAAAAAAAAAAAAATCTGAAGCAGGTCTGTTTGTGCTTGTATGCTTTGGTCTGTGGAAAAGCATTAGCGCGACCTTTTAAAACCAGTTGATGGTCCATCACGGCTTCCATTCATAAAGACCGGAGATTTACATCCGGAGGGTTTACGGAGGTTTAATGGTCAGAAGCTTTGAGGCATGCTGGCGAATGTTTAATAGAAAAAACATTTAACGGGGGGCAGAGAGGGGATTTAAAAATACACACTGCCGACCTTTAAGATGCGAGAACAATGTGTTCCGGATCACAGTTCATTAGTTGCCGTATACAAAGAGACTGAGTGAAGCAAAAATCCAATATTTATAGTTTAACAGCCTCGGTCGAAACAAAGACGCCAAACATTATGCAACACTGCAGCTCACATTTCTTTATGTCATATTGGTTTCGAGGAAAAGAGCTGACTGTTTGTTTTCTCTCTCTCGTTTTCTCTCATTATTAGAAAAAAAAATAACAGGACAGGATTGACCAGATCTGCTGAAGGACAATAATCCCTGCGTAACATTCACGGTTGATAACAACAGGCCCGGCCCGCGGACGGCAGCAGGATGACCGGATACATTCAGCAGCTGGAACAAAAAGGAGGATGAGCACCTTCATTCCCTCCACCTCTCCTCCTCCTCCTCCTCCACCTCTCCTCCTCCACCTCTCCTCCTCCACCTCTCCTCCTCCTCCTCCACCTCCTCCTCCTCCTCCACCTCTCCTCCTCCACCTCTCCTCCTCCTCCTCCACCTCTCCTCCTCCTCCTCCTCCTCCTCCTCCTCCTCCAAGCACTTCCTGTTGGCTCACACTGCTGAGGTGCATGCTGGACAGAAGCCAGGGTTGCTTTGCTGATTCAGACATTAAATTAACGTATCATATCAGCCAGTCAGCACTGTGGCAGAGTTTTCCTGCACGTTAACAGATGCAGTGGGTCGAGTTATGGTCAAGGAGTTTGATTCTGGTTCCAGTGAAGAGTTCTGATGAGTCTTTTTGTTGTTTTTCGCATCCTGACACAACGAAGTTTACAAACATTCAAATTTCAATCCTTAATTCTAATGCAGACAAGAGACTTCAGCCCCCCAAATAAACTGCATTAAAGTAATTTATGTGATTTACAGTCAATAACTGATGAAATAACATTTTAAAGAAGACAAAATCATTTAAGTTGCACAACTACATCCACAGAGCTTGTAGGAAAATGCAGAGTAAAACATGATTCCAGCTTCTGACAAGATCTGTCAGCCAATAGTGTCACACTGCTGGTATCTCCGTTTCATCCGCACATCAGTCTTGGTATTCGCCAGTTTGTGAAAAAAACAAAAACATAAAAATGGCTGATTTTTACAGTAAGCACCCAGCATAGTGTACAGCCTTAATGTTTAATTTTAGCATTTACAGTGAAGATTTTTCACATTATTTCACATCTCGGGGCGTCTAGAGATTTCTAGAGTGTTTCATCGGACGAGCCGCACGAAGCCATTTTGTGTCTCATCCTCAGTGACTAGTAGAGAATGTTGCAACGCTGTTTCGCTGTGAAGCTCCAGAAATGTTTTGTGGACCTTCAAAAATTTCACACGACGTCCATCCATCAATTTTTGATCTCCTGCCAACAGCAGAGTCTTTTCCACCAGATATAACTGGATTACTATTAACCGTGGATGCTGAATATACATAAAGCGACAAAATAATTAGCTAAGAGGCTTAAAACTCCACTGAAAATATTGAATGCAGCTTGTTACAACATATAAAAATCCTTTTCCCCTTCAAAACTCTTTCTTCCAAAACATACTCAGAATTGAAACTGAATGTCCTTTGTTTTCCACGCACGTCCACGCGCCAACAGAAATGAAAACAGAGGAGGGCACTCGGAGGTAACCAGCCCGCAAATTATTCTCCTCACACGCATATGGACACGATGGATGTCAGCTGTTTATTTTTATTTTTTTTTGTCGAGCAAAGCGAACCACATGCTGTTGAGAATCTGGTCACGTTCCTGCCTAATCATGCAGCAACTGCTCCCGAACAAATTGCACAAATTCATAAAGATCCAGCAAGGAGGCAAATTAGGCTCATATGTACATTTTAATGCCACAGAACTCGTATACAGTTTTATAACTGATATTTTAAATAATTTTTCCTAAATCATAGAGCTGTGGGTTGAATACGTATGAACTCTTTTCTGTTGAATTCACTTGTCTTTCTGCGTCAGCGCTGCAGTTTAAGGATTTTTATCGGCGGCTTCTCCTCGGGGCCAAAGGTCAGGCTTCATGATTCCTTCATCCTAATTGGGGTTGTTTTCCGATTGTATATGTCAGACGGTGCTGACCTGAGGGCCTGAGGGACCAAATCTAATTAACCCCCTCAGGAATTCGCTGGGATTCCTCCCAAAAAGGCAGTTCCGTATGTAGATAGCCAGTTTAGCTTCAGGCTACTAGTTCCTGTCCTCGTACAGTTATCGACGAGCTGTCTGCACTCTGTTTGTTTAATACATATAAAAAAACAACATTTAAAATGCAGGGTCAACATAAAGAATACATCAGATTTATTCAATTGGCAAATTATTTTCCGTTTCTACAAAAGTTGCTTGCATGCGAAAGGCTGCCTCAAATATATTCCAGCCAGACCCGATTAACTTTGCACCGTGCTGACTCATGCAAAGCCTAACAACCTTTTGCACCTTCCTGCGCATCAACTGTGGCCTCTGTCCTCTCGGCCGACACGAGCCGCTTCCTCCCTGGCAGATGCTCCCCCGTTCTGCTTCGGGGAAAACAGGAAGCGCAAGGCTGCCCCGCTCTAATCAGGAGGACCACGGGCGAATGGAGGAGGATTAATTAAAATTGAACGTGAGGTTGAGCCCCTGATCCGGCGTCGCCTACTGGGAGCCAAAATGCAGAACTCACAGCATCCTGAAAATCTGCTTATGGTGTGAAAAGACAATCTCAGCGTTGCGAGGAAAATCCCTAATTGCATATACCTCTTCAACAACCACTGAGCGGGTACAGTTGTTGTTGAGGTAAGACTCTCTCTCTGGGAGTGAAATATACACCACAGTTTTTATTCTGGCAGGTGTTTTATTAAATCCTCCAAAACGTTTAACACTTCAGCACAATGAATCAAAATGAATAAATCCCATCTCATGGACCAAAGAGACTGCTTATCAAGTTGTTTATTACACCCTGCAGTATCAAAGTGTTGAATGAGACTCTTTAACATGTGAACTCTGGACAGTATCCAGAGAATCAGATCAGGATGTCGACCACATTTGCAGCACACAACAGCAGATTGTCCGTGTCAGATGTGTTTGAATTACTCAGTATGGTTTCTGCAATGACAACGAAGAGTGGAAAGTAATATACAGGCATGAGGAGAAGAGTACGAAGCTGCTACACACCGTGCACGAAGATCCCACCTTAGAGAGAAGGCAGTATTTTGGATCTGTGTGCAGCAGCAGTGTGAACGGGTGTGAATTTGCAGAACAGCGTTTAAACCCGCATATACAAAGAGAACCGTCCCTGGTCTGATACCTCAAACTGTGACCTCGATGTCACTCTCAAAGTATAAAAACTGAAGATGGTCCTCACAAGAACAGACGGATGAGCAGTTCATGATGAAAGTTCAGGATTCCCAAACCAGGTAAAACGTTTCTGAACACAAACTGTTGGCCTGATCTCGCTGTTGCTGGTCTGCTCTATGCAACTGAGTGGACGCACTGATGTGTGTGCGCGCCCTCCAAATAAATCTCAGGGCACGTAGTAAGATTTTTTCTGAAAAACATTTCAAATGCTCCATGTGCCTTAAAGGCCTTTAGGTACACCGTGGTGGTTTAAAACATCAATGCTCCGTTGGGTTTTTGTCACAGCTAAATTGTTTTTTTTTTGCTTTTCAGCCCCAGCAAACCCAGCAAACAGGAGCAAACATACCTCCAAGGCTGCTGCCAAAGTATGCCGAGCTATTCAAGCATTCATCTGTTGCAAAAACATTTGCACGGTGAATGCATCCCAGCCTCAAATGCAAAAGTCACCCATCCAAAGAGACCTTCCCTCTGGATTTAAACATGTGTGCCTGTCAGAGCTCTCTTCACGAGCGGCAGCAACAGACGAGTACGCCTTAGAAAGAAAAAGCATGAAGGCAAACAGACTGGAGGTGAGAGCAGACATCCAAAACCAAGGCCGTCTGTGGAGTTGGAAAGAATTTAAACTAAACTGACTTCTCTCAAAGTTGTTTTTTTGTCAGGACAGGTTATGTTTCATACAACCAGAGGGATCTGTGAAGACGATCCTGAGCAGGAAAAATGTCGGCATCCGTCAGCTCAAACAATTCAAATGACCCAGTGTGTGTTTTTCCTGACAGTCGACCTCTTGTGGACATGACACAACCGCACAACGAGCGATGGAAGCTACGACCAGGGCGGGCAAAAAGTCTGCTTCCTCCTTTGCATTGCATACTTTTTTCCAGATGTCCCACCACTGCACATCCATCACGGTCCGCAACGACTTTAGAGAAGCATCACTGGACTTTTGGACGTTTGTTACTCTTCAGTACTACAAATTTACCCCCTGTGCCCATTTATTACCGGGCTGCTCCCCGTCTCTTGTTAAACCTCAGTCGGTGAGGAAGCCGTCGATGTTTCATCCCCATGCTGCCACGAGCCTCTCGTCCATGAGCAGATGCACGCTTCCTTCTGCACTGCGTCAAATTCGGTGGGCGTCTGAGTTAATGCATTTTGTTGCTTTGCACACTGCAAACTGAGAGCCATCTAGTTCTTATTATATACGGTGTTGAGGAAAAAGCAGACATCTTTATTGATCTCTTCAAAACTCTGCAACTCACATCTGAACAGTTTAGACGGATAAACGGCTCCGAGTGTAACATGATCAAAGGCTACATGATTTTTACTGTCTCTCTAGGGTTGGAATCAGATTCAGGATTTTAGCAGAACCTCATAACCAGACCCATCTCCACAGTGCTCTGTCACGGTGCAGAGAGGTCTGGCTGCACAGATTCTTGTTCTGGTACAGGGGGAAAAATAGGTGCTCCTGTGAAATAGCATCAGGGGAAACTTTTCCGCAAAAGTAAAGGCAGCAGCTGCTGCTTTATTTATGATGTGCCGTTAGCTACCAGGTTAGTGTGAGAGTGACTTGTAACAGTTTCAGAGCGCAGGTTGCCAGCTTGAAAGGTTTCATGAAATAGAAAATGTTACAGGAGGTAGGGAAGAAGGCGTTCAGTGACCAACAGGCTTTATACCGACAGGCTACATCCAGTAAATCAGACGATGATGAAGAGCTTCCATCAGTGCTGATTGTTGGGGGCTGCTTCTGACAATTTTTCTGACTCCCTGAAAGAGACTTTCTGACAGCCATGGCAGCTGCAGTCAGTCACTCACCAGGTGTGTGAAGGTAACAATCAAAAGTATGCGAGATTTGAACTTTTCTCTTTGTTCGTCTCTTCACACGAGGACTGTCCCTGAATTCAGAGTCGGCACTTCAGGCATGGCTGCCTTTGTTCATCTGCGATATGAAATGCTTTTTTCTCATTTCCACACATTCAAAGTGTTGCAGTTTTTCTGGGGGGGGGGTGAAGACGCCTCAAAAGAAGTTTGATATTTTTTTTACCTCCCTCTAAAACTCTCCAAATTCAATTCAATGGAAAAAGCATAGAAAGGGGCTTGTGAATGAAGGTTTCAGTGGAGATACACAACAAAAGACTCCTGCAGGCACCAGGCTGCAAAATGTTGCACAAATAACACAACCATGATTGCAGGTGACCCTGCTGCACAGTGACTCTTTTAATCATCACTCAGCCACTCTGCATGATGCTCAAAATATCTCCATCAGAAAGAACGAAATCTCAACCGGGCCTGTGCAGAGCGGAGTCGCTCGCTAAAGCCTGCAGTGCGTCAGGGAAGGAACCAGAACGACCCGGCTGAGAATTCTCTTAAGCCTTCACAAAAGTGCGCTGTCACACCCTGATTGGCCGTGAGGGGAATGCCTCCAGCTGCTCTCAATCGTTAATTAGGAGCCCGTCTCCACATCCTGCACAACAGGTGATCTGAATCTACTCCAAACAATCCACAGGGATCTTACAATGCAGCTAAAGCGAGAAAAGATAGCCAGTACGAAATAATGGGATTGCAACAACAGCCGACAGCCTGTCAGCGGACGAGTTAAACACTCTGAACAGAAGAGGAGGTTGTAAAAGAGTCTCTCAGTTTATTTGACTTTGCCAACATTCGGCACTGAGAGAGCATCGGAGCAGCAAACTGATACAAGCCGAGCTGCTCTCCGCCGAGTCGCCCTCTGTTTCAATCAGCCCTCTCTGCTTCCATCGCTGTTGGGTCATTTTGAGTTGAGCATCAGTTTGTAAAAGCGTCTGCCTCAATCTGTATACAGTGAGGCAGCTAGAAAAGAAGGGGCAGTGATTTCATGGTAAAATGCACCCCGGCGTCCTCTCGCCTGTTCAGATGATCAGCACCTGAAGGCCGGGCCTGCTCCACACGCAGCTTCTCTCCTGCGCACCATAACAAAAACAATAAATACCTCCAAAGGAAAAATCCTCACCACCCCACATGTCAATGGAAAGTCAGGTGACGTTGCAAAATATCTCTGCCGCTTCACAACAAAACGTTCTGTCTAAAGTGGGGGCACGAACTTGACCACAGGTCGAGAGTGTCAATAACATCTTTTCAGATCAATCTGGGATCACAGGGCTGCTGGAGGACGTGATGAGGCTGGATGAGCTGTTTGTTTGTTTCCCCCCCTGCGTTTTAAAATGGTTCTGTGCTGGAAGCCAGTTGCAGACTCTCATTTCTACAGTGGAAACAACAATTAAAATCTGCTTTCATCCCTGAAATGAAGGACTGCTACATAATGGAGCAATGAAGCCAAACAAACTCGTGTTCCAGGGTATGAAAATACCAAAATCCTCCGTGTTGTGGAGCCCGTCGAGAGATATTTTCTGACTGAGCGGGCTAATGTCAAGTTTAGCGCCTGGCTAACTTGACTAAGAGGATTTAATCATGCAGCTCTTCTAGATTTTCCAAATGTTATCAGAGCGAGTGACTCAAAGCATGAGAGTGAATCAAGCTATTTCATGGTGGTTGTGATGCCCAAAACCAAATGTACCCACCGATTAACAGCGTCTTACAAGAAATGACGGCGTATAAATACGTATAAATTGTACATAGAGCCTGTTTAAAACAAATCTCCAGCTAAGTTAAGGGAAACGCTGCAACGCTGTTTAGCTGGGATGCTCCAGAAATGTTGAGTGACGATGAAACTTTCCATCCGAGCAGATCATGATTGGATTTCCTCTTCTGATTCAACTTTTTCTTGCACGACTTTGTACGATTTACAGCATCCAGTCCGTCTCTATGATGGCAGACTCGGCATTACACTTGGCTGGAGGACTGTGTGTGCCAAGCAGTCCTCACAAGTACAGTAAGAACAAATCTGTGTGTGTGTGTTTGTGTGTGTGTGTGTAACGTGAGCTCCATGTTAAGCAGGTGAGTTTTCAGCCTGCAGCGCCGAGCGTCTCTGCTGCTCTGACAAGACAGAAAAGGTCAGTCCACCGGGGGAAAGCTCAGCTCGACGGCGATGAGAGCGAGTCACTTTGTTCTGAACCGCAGTCAGAAGTGCACCGATAAACAAACAGCAGCTGTACACCGTCGGCCCCGTTTCACCGCCGAGTCTGAGCGTGAGATATCTGCCTGTTTGACCACGATGATCCTGCTTTAAAAAGGATAATTCCCTCACAAGATGGCCTGACCTGAACTGGGATGAACTGAAGTTGTCACCAGGGCCATTAAGGTTTTAAAACCAGGAATTTTAGTATTTTTTTTTTTTTCCTTTCTCGGATTGCATTTGAAAGCCCTCATTAATAAAAACACAGACATTATGTGCGTGAGTGTTTTTTGCACATCAGTGTCGTCTGTGTGCCTGTGCGAGGGGGAGGCGGAGGGGGAGGCGGAGGGGGAGGTGGGGTTTTCCTCGCCGAGTCGGGAGTCCACTCGTCTTCATCGTATCCAGCTGTTCAATCCGGAGATTTGGCTGGCCCATGCGTATCTGCCCATCTCCA
Organism: Acanthopagrus latus; assembly: GCF_904848185.1. Lineage (NCBI taxonomy): Eukaryota > Metazoa > Chordata > Actinopteri > Spariformes > Sparidae > Acanthopagrus > Acanthopagrus latus. The sequence continues at coordinate 29,187,544 of NC_051055.1, forward strand.
CCTCCAAGCTGTGATAGTAATGTACTGCCCTGGATGCCTGCCAGCACTCACTCACTCACTCACTCAGTGGTGGCGGATAAAAAAAAAAAAAATGAAAAGCAAAAAAATCACAAATCCCCTCAGAGCTGACAGCTTGGGGATTTTGCCACCCATATTATTATTATCATTATTATTTGCTTGTCTCCAGGTAGTTTTGTCGAAAAATAGCTGTTTCTATGTGCATCAGCCTGTTGGGATCAGAGCTGAGTTTATAATAAAGCACCACTCTGTTATTTTTCTGTGCTAACTGACCTATTTAAAGCAGAATTGTCATGAATTTTACCCAAGCAATATTCTGGTTTATCGCAACTTTCTTATTACCTCTTACAGTGAAAGATGCGTAACGGAAGAAGAAGCACGAGCTGCTGCGTGATTAAACAGGCTGTAAACTTTCATAGACTTCTTGTTGAGGAGACGCCGTCAGGGAAACAAAACCAAAATCAGACCGAAGCGTCTCAAATGAAAACATGATTTTCTATTAATGGGAAGCCCTGATTTCTTATTCTGCTTCGTGAAAAGTATCAACGTTTTTTCTATGAAATGCAGTTTAAGAAAACATTTGCCGGAGTGCTTAATACAGCATCGAAAACACAACATTACCTCCCGGCATCACTGAAATCTGGTGATTTTCTGCGCTGTATTAGAATCTGTGTACTACAACAGCAGGATCAGGGAAACTCATCAGATGACTCGACAAAGACCAAACTAAAGACGGGACAAACTAAGCTAACGAGGAGGTGGAGTGCAGGTGGAAAGAGGTGGAGAAACACAGGTGAGTGGAAAAACTCTGGGAACAAGATGAAGGCTAACGCAGGAGATCCGGTGCAGGTGGGGAGGAAAAGAAAACCAGGAGCGAAACAGAACAACAGAAACCAAAATACCCAGAAAACACAGTCAAATACTTACTAATGACAGGACCGTGACAGTTTGTACTCTTTATGTACGATACAGGAGAGATTTCACATGTTTGCTTTCTGACTACAGGAGCAGGATGACTGTGAAGCCAGTGACCACTGTTCAAGGCAGCGTTTCAGCATTTCTTAGCATTAACACTGGATATTTTATAACAACACCGCAGTGGCAACAAAAAGAGGATATTTTCTGGATCTTGGGACAATTTCAAGCTGTGTTTTATGCAACTATAACAAGGATTTTAAGCCAAAATAGCATCTTTAAGTCACACCAAGTGTTTTTTGTGCCTCATCCTGACCAGGACATAAGCGCAGCACCAAGGTTTTGCAGGAATGTGTTTTATTTTGCTAATTGGTGACAAAAAAGGGGCTGATCAGATTGACTTCTGGCCCAAACGCTGCAGCTCTGTTTGCCAGGTGACTTTGATTATACATTATGTACATTATATACATATGCAAACCCTTATATTTTGCAAAGTTATCAGAGAAGAGCGATCAAAGAAGTGCAGTTTCCCTCGTGTGTGAACTGGGAAATCATGCAAACTGCAAATTAAAAATCTCTTTACTTGTATCCTTCATATTCAGCTCATAACTGTAAAGATATCAGTCATTATCAGCGGAGAACCAGCCCTCCAGTAGGAAAAGCAAATATTCATCTTATCTATTTGACACACAAAGAAGTGGGGATGTGTTGAGCGCACGGTAAAATGGCACTAATCTGTTTTTTTTTTTTAATTGCGACAGAAGATCCCTGGTGGCAAGAGTAACGCAAATATAGCGTGACACTCCCCGTTACACGGGCGGATCCATGCAGCGTTAAACCTGTGACACTTTCAGTTGGTGCTGCTGCGCGGAGGGAGGGATGGAGAAATGCGCAGGGCGCAGCATCAGCACATCCACGGCCGGTCAGAGCGCAGCAGCTTCTTCTTCTTCTTCTTCTCCTCCTCATCATCATCACCATCCTCATCATCATCATCCTCATCTTCCTCAGCAGCAGCAGCACACACAACAAGACCGACACACACTGACTGAGTCGACCTGAATTATTTTAGTAGCGCAATTATCCAAAAACTCCCCCGAGGGGTGTTCGGCTGTCGGAAAGGGAAATTAACGAAGAAGGAGGGCGAGGCAAACTGCGCGACTCTGGTGTGACAGATGTTGGAAAAGTCTGGTTGGATGTAGAGAGAAGAAGAATAAGAAGAAGAGGAGGAGGAGGAAGAGACAGAGGAGAGGAGAGAAGAGGAGGGAGAGGGAAAGTGTCCTGAACAGAGATGAACACGCTCTGCTGTTGGAGACAGACGATACAGAGGTGGAAGCTCTGCTGCGATGTTTCCTTCTCTGAAAGCTTCAACTGGTGAGTTTTTCTCTCGAATTTCATCTTTTCTGAGAGTTTTTCAGACCAAAAAAATACAGAAAAAAATCCCTCAAACTCCTTCTGAGGTTTGATCACTTTGAGCCTACTTGTTGTTGGATCAGAAAACAGCTCTGAACTGAGTCTGATTTAGCATTTTTACCCCCTTATCTTTATAATGTTCACAATGAGGTTTGTCCTGCTTCTATAACGATTTAATCCTGACTGTATGTTATTCATCAGACCTCATCTGTCATTACGAAATCTCTATAATAATAATAATCCCCAAATGTCCCTGTTGGTGTTGGGAGTGTGCCAGTGCGATTTGTTGTTGACTTAAGACGATTTTATTTGCCTCCCATCATCCAAAATTGATCACAAGCAAACAAAAAACTTGATTCTTGTTCCTAAAGTTTACTGACATCAGACTGAAGTTGGCAGCAAATTGTGATTTATTTGATTTTTTTGACCTATTTTGACGTTTATATGCTCTTTTGAGGTGTTTTTCTAATGTTGCTATCGTGCAAACCGACAAGAAATATCATTCTAAAAATGCAACCATCATCTCAGTGACTTGTGTCTTGTCACAGTGGTGAGTTTGGATCCTGACCTATATTAATATTTAATATTTAATAAATCTGTTTTCTAGAAACCCAGAAAAAATGTGCTGTTAATACTTAATACTACTGGGCTTTGTTGCTTCGCGGGCTGAGTAAATCTGTCTGTCCCCCTTTTGTTGTTGTTGTTGTTGATTTTGGGGAGCTCCACTCGGTCCATGTGCACAATAATCCTCCGAAGACTTTGTTCCATAAACCTAAAAAAAAAGGGCCACAGCAGACTGTGTTTTAACTGCGTTTCAGCAGGATTACAGCCGCCAGTAGCTGCAGCCTCATTTCCCCTCAGCGTGCGACAGTGTGAGGGCTCTATGGTTTTTTTTTTTGTTTTTTTAAATCAAGACACTTCTCTGTCACAAAACCTCCTCCATGTTCGATTTCGTAATCATCTCACCTGCGGTGTGATATAAGCCAGGATCAGCATTTTTTTTTTTTGCGGAGGACGTGGAGGTGAACTGAGACCGGCAGCGAGCTCCCCGTCCTCTCTTCCTGTCATAATGGGGACACACATCCCGTCGGTTGCACTGTGGCTGAGGAGGAGCAGATCAACATCAAGGGAGAAACCAACGATTTGACGCTTGGGATTGTGCCAAATGGGCAATTTAATCAGAGGGCATTTTATGCAAAGGAAGTGTGTCAGTCTCCTTGTTAGGGAGTGATTTATCTGGACTGTTATATTGGGCAGCTGCTCCAGACCTCAATTGATTGCCTGAGGCAGAGAAGTATATGACTTTAACTCTTTAACTGGCTTTTCCTTCACGGCCTCGCTGGTGGAGACATGCAGCCAGGCGTGGACGTCCTGTGTGTCTCTGCAGTGTTCTCCGTCCTCAGATGATGTAACAGCGTGTTGGTGCAATGATCTTCATTGTCACGGTCGTGTGACTCATATGATATTCTAGTAAGACCTCCATGTCGGTGATGGCAGGTCGTCCATCCCATTCTTTTAAGGGAAGTTTGGCAGAAATGTCCACTTGTACTCAAGGATGAACCGATTAGAATCTGCTTGTTAAAGGTCGAAATCCGTGTGACCTCACAAAACTCAATTTTTTGGCCGCAACTTAACAATTTGCATGATCAATGTGAAGCAGATTTACACAAATGTCCACTAGGATGATGATATTTATATCCAAAAGGTCAACCTCACTTTGACATCTTAATATTCTGCAAAAAAACACCTGCTTTTTTTCTTTTCTTTTTTTTTTTTTTAGTTTGTATAAGCACCTCAAATCTCAAAATATCCTCCCAACTATATTACTTACTGAACATCAACAGTGAGCTGAGAAGACAGATATCAGAGAGGCTTTGGGCAGTGAAGCAAACTTAACTTAGATCAAATGATTTGGGCTATAATGGGAAAGATTTGGACAAGGGCATGAAATACCGACAATCCGTCACACCCTTCTGCGTCTGATACCGCAGACAAGGCACCGGGCTTTCAAATAACTGCCAGCGTAAAACCCATCAGCAGCAGCGTGAGGCGCTCAGAGCGAGTCAGGTGTTGAAGTGAGAGGGATGAAGTGTGCGTAGGGAGGTCAGTAAAACTCAGGAAGAAGCCACTGTTGACTTTTTCTCACATGCATGAGTTGATTTTCATTAGTATTTAACTTGTGGTTAAATATCCTGTGTTTTCCAACATGACCGAGTCATTGTGGTGCCTAAACATAACAAAACTGTGATCATATAATAAGTCCAGGAGATCCAAAAGGTTTTGTAAATGTCCTGCTGAAGATCAGAATTTCACTGTTCACTGGCTTGATACCTCGTGGTTTTATGACGCTTTCACATCACGTATCCTTCCTCAGTGGGTGGTTTAGTTGTGATTAATTGGATGGTCGCAGTATTTTAGAGTATTTTTCTTCGCCTTTTTCTAAAATGATGTTTTTTGTGGGGATCCAGATACTGTAAACCAAAACCAAACCCCTTAAAAATATAATTGATAAAGTAAGATATTGAACAACAACCAGCCTTTTTCATGCGTTTAAATGTTTTTACAGATGAGTTAAAGTGTTGGCCACAGATTTAAAATCACATTTTAAATATATATCAGTCTTCACAAAAAGCCTTATGCTGCTAACACGCTGTCACTGCAGCTTTGATTTCTCTCCAGCTGCAGCACCTTAATACCAGGCTTAGCCAAAGATGTTGGCAAGCTGTCTGAGAAAAGATGCATCAGTGCCTGGAACAATGCATCTACCCACCATGTTTCCAGCTCTTACAGGCCATGGGATTACAGTTATGTTCAGTGCTTTTTTTTGCAAAAGGATAAACGTCTTCACATCACAAGTTTTTTTTTTTGAGTTGTGTTGGTCGTCCTTTTTTCCAGACCGGCTTCTGGAGGGTTTTCACATGAAAACATCAATCGAGGGCAGAATTCACAGTGCACAGCGACGCTTTTGAACACAGTGCATGCGAAGCCCAATCCAGGCCACACAGTCATCAGGAGTCCTTTTTGTAGATGAATAGAAAGATCAGATGTTCAGTGAGAGTGGACAAATGTAGTCAGGGCATGAATTGAGAGTTGAATGCCGCTTGCCTCGGGGCTCGTGTCAGCAGTGGCCTTGTGTTGTTTGGCCGTGAAAAAAGCAACTTTATGTTCTATTTTTTTTCTTTCGTGCTGCGTTTCCTCTTCCAGGATTGCGTGTCCTTTTCCAGTTTTGACTGTAGTCATCTTGTTTCTTTGCTTCCTGTCTCACAGGCATTTTACAAAACTACCTACACGATCAGCTGAAAAAGACTTGTTTCTTTTAATAATCATCAAAGGTATTCGTGTCTGCTCAACTCTCTCCGCCTGAGGTCTTACAGCTATAATGACTATATCAAAGAATAATATGAGTGTGCTTGAAGGCTTCCATTACCAGCAACACAAACAAAACAAAAAAAACATCAAGTCTGATCGTCGGCTCAGAGGAACGGTTCAAAGGAATTTAGTCATTAACGACAGAACCCCATGCTGGTGGAAAGTTGGCTGAAGTGTTGTTGTCCACAAAACATTTCCGCAGCTTCACAGCAAAAACAGCGTCGCAGCGTTCTCCTAAACAACTGGAGTGGCTGCAGACTTGTTTTGAAACGTAGAATAATGGAAAAAAAAATAACAAAATGGTTGCACACAGCTCGTCTGGTCTGATCCAAGTCCCACGCTGCATTGACGTGCTCCTCAGATAGGCCCAATTTCCTGAGTTGGAAAGTCATTCTTCCAACTTTAATGTGACCGTGTGCGTCATGTCGCAGCTCTGACTTTCCAAGTTGTTGACTAGAAAAGACATTTACATACTTGATGCCCAGTTGAGCTTGTATACCCACTTCAGGCAAGGTGCGAGCTAACACGTGTAGCTTAGCAGCTAAGGTGAAGATTTCGGCGGAAAAAAGGGTGTAAATAACATTTGAGTTTGGGGCTTCCAGAGACTTGGATGACACCGGACGAACAAGCTTCATGTTTAAAAACACAGAGCAAGCAAGCAGCAAGTTTGCAGAACAGGGACACAATACAGAAACACCAGCAGCTGGTAGACGAGCTAACAAGGACTTACTGTCCTGGATAGAAACTGGAGAGAGTCATTAGCAAAGAGCTGGAAACTCTTGGACCATCTAGTGGACACGCTGGGAACTTCTGAGGTCTGGGAAGAACAGTGGCCCTGTTTGCTTCCCATAGAAGAGCTTAGCACAGCTTAGGGATGTTTTTGCCTGCTTTTCCCGAAGATCACCTGCCTGGTCTTTGACCATGTCACGTTGTTTGCCTTTATCCTTGGCTTTAAAGCTGATGAGGATTGATTTTCTTTAGGTGGTGCTCGATTTAGTGCCCATCTGTCAAGGGTTGCAAAGCCAGACCGGGCCAGGCAGGGTCATGTATACCTTTGGAAACACAGAGGTAATTACTTCACAAAGCGCTTCACATAAGGTGAGAATCTAAAAATACATTAAAAAGGGGGTCAGTGGATGCTTCATGGTACAGCATCTGAACCCCTGCCATCCGACAGTCCTTACTGTGAAAGCATCAGAGTGATTGGTCCGGTTGGTCTCAAAGGACAGACTGCAAAAGTGCACCCATGTTGTCATTCGTACAATTTGCTCTGAACTACAAAGCCATGGAAATAAAGAGAGTGAGTAGTGCGATGCATCCAGGAGAAGCTGTGACAGCAGGCTTTTCTGCCTGAACCAGTGAAGGTAGCAAATAAAAACCCTGGAGCCTTTAGATCCGGTCAGATAACACAAACAAAACAAAACAAAAAACTCTTCTCAAGCGCACTGAATCCCATAACAACACGCCCATTTCTTCCTCTATTCATCCAGACAAACTGCTCCTGCTGCTATAGAAACATCACTTCCTGTCCTGCAGGGACATTAAACGTAAAAAGCCGCCATTAAGTGGCTGAATGTTCAGCGATAATTTCATTTTCACATGTCCATTTTCTGTACCCATTTAGTCAAGGTCGTGGGAGCTGGAGCCTGTTTCACATGCAATGAGTAACGAGCCAGGGTCCCCGGAGAGATGGACAGTCCTTCACAGGGCTCTGGTGATAAATTATCCAAAGAATAACTGGGAGTAATTGGTGTGATGTCACAGTTATGCAATCAGGTGGCCCACAGAGGATGAGGAGGAGCAGCCAGACGAGCAGGTCAAAGAATCCTCCTTGCTGTGCCAGCAGCTCCGGCTGGCTGGTCCAAGTGCTCGTACAGTAACGTTTCTCCCGACATGCAACACAGGAAAGGACAAAACTCCAAGACTATTATCATCAGAGTCAATGACAGCATTGGTAACTTTCTCATTATCCGTGAATCGGTGTTCAAACGTTCTTGACAAGTGACCTTTTGCAGTCCTTGCGTGAGATTGTCCTCTCTCATGAGCAAAGGCAGAAGTAGTGTAATGTTGTTATACCACCACAAAACCTTGTAAAGGCTGCTCGTTTTTATTCTCATCTAAATCAAAGATCTGTTGTCTTCTCAGATCTTTAAAAGGAGAATTGCTCTGTACAGTGCATATCATAGTTACTGCATACCTGAAAATAAACACAGGACAGCATTGTTGCCTATTTTTGGAGGTGAAAAATGTATATTTTTTCTCCCCCGTACTAGGTGAATACATAAGCAGACCTCCCTGGAGTCTGAAGCAAATTCTGCTAAGGTCTCATTCTACCTGACCCATGAGCCATGCAAACCATTTACCACTGCTGCAGTCACAGCTGACACCTCGGTGCTCCCACCACAATCCTCCCTCCGTTCGTACAGTTCGCTCCATCCGTCAGTCTCAGAACAAGCAGAGCGGAATAGAAAATAAATTAACGATATTTGCAGAAGTAGAAATGCTTTATGTTGTCTTATGTTAACATTTACATAAATATGAAATGTAGAAAATGTCAAAATAAAGCACTGAGCTCTGGCTCTACTTCCTGACAATTAGTCCAGCACAAACAATATCCTGCGTGTTGTCTATGTGGTTGTAGTTTTATGTCTAAAAATATTCAAGTGAAGTATTGAATACACAAAGGTTATTGTTAACTGAGAGATGTGCGTTCCATATTACCCAGCTTGCAACATTTTAAATTCAATATTTAATCAATAATCCATGTAAAACTATGACTTTTCCATTTTGACTGAGAGAATGACTCATGTCTCTGTATATAAACCCGCAGGACTCCCACCGTCTCATGTGTACTTGTTAAGTTACTTTGATGTCACATAAAAAAATTACCAACCTCTACATGAAAATTTTAACCGTCGCAAGACGAGCGTGCCGAATGAGCAGAGCAACTCTCTGCTCGGAGGCTTCTGACGTCGCTGGTTTGCGGGGAATCAAACCTGTGACCTGCCAGTTACAGGAAGTCTCCCCTCCCCCCCTCCCCCCCTCCCACACATGTACATCACTGCACCCTGTTGTTGCCTCAGCACCACTCCCGCTGGCTCAGGCTCAGCCGGGGAACCAGGTGGGATTGTGGATTGGCTCCGTCAGATTAACACGCGGACCGGTAAGTGCGCCAAACAGGAAAAAAAGCTCCACCTGCACAGTAGTGAGGGGAGATTATGGAGTTGATCGCTTTTCTGTGAAACAATAGAATAGTGATTTTTTTTTTTCCCTCTTTTGTTCTCGAGCTTACCTCATTTCCTCATAACCTGCATAACTGGGAGGGACCCGTTTAGTTTTTGTGACGGTAATACTTGGGAAAAAAAAGTGCGAAGCACAGTAACGGGACGTTTATCTCCACTTTCCACCGTTTTCTTTCCACGTTTTTTCTCTTTAATGTTTTTTTTCCCTCAGTATTGCTTTCTTTCCCTTCCTTTTTCCATTTTCCCTTTTTTTTGTTTTTCTTCTGTCATTATTGCTTTCTTTCTCTCCTTTCCCCTCCTTCTTGCCATCGCTCCTTCTCCATCTTCTTTTTACTCCTCCCTTCTGTCCTGATTGCTCGTCACCTTTTCTCAACATTATTTTACCTCATTCCTCACCTTAGACCTCATGTTTTTTCTATTTTCCTTTCTTTGAATTATCTAAAATAAAATACGATATCTACCCTTCATCTTCATGTATCATTACTGACATAATTATACACTCACCACTATTACTTGCAGTGATGGAAAGAATCTAAGTACATTTACTCGAGTGTTGTACACAAGTATAAATCTTTGGTACTTCTTTATTTGTCTGCCATTTTCTACTTCTACACTACTTTTTATGGGAAATACTGTACTTTTTACTCCACTACAGAAATCACTATTTCCAGAATTTTTACAAGTGATCAATCGATTAATGGAGAAAATGACACTGGCAAAATAATGATCATTAGTTGCAGTTCAATAAAAAATAGCTCAAAATGAGCTCCACCTGAGCCAACCACAACTTTAAAATCCTACTTTTACATTGAGGCATAGTGATTACAGGTGACTTTTATTGATGCATTGAGTACTTTTACTTTTCTAGTTCATAACTTGGTAACATTATGAATGCGTAACCTTTACCTGTACCTATATGTGCAGTATGGTGTAAGTAATTTTACTAAAGGATCAGATTTGTTAACTTGAGTTTCTTCTGCGGTACTTTTCTACTCGGTGCTTCTTCCTCCACCACACTGAGCGACTTTTGTCAGAGTCCTTCAGTACCAGAACCACGAGGCCACGTGTTTGATATCTAACAGGCAGAGAGACACCAACAGGCTCGTGTCCCACATTTGAAGAGGAGCTGATTGCAGTTGAAGTCCACGGCCGGTGTGTTTGTTGCCCTGATGAGGTTTGATCGGTGTTTGACCTGCTCCAGGTTCAACACCCTCTGTCTCCCGTCTGTCAGCTCCTCTTTTTAATGCGTGACCTCCCCTCATCCCTCTGATGCGTGTCGATGTATCCGATGCATCACCGCTGTTAGCTGAGACGACCTAATTTGTCACATCACATAGGCGCTGCACTGAGACTAATTCCCTTCCCTCATTTATTTGTGCTATTATTAATATTGCAGACGCCGCACTTTGCGTGACGTCGCGCAGGGTCTTAACTCTCTCCTCGTCAGAATGAGGAATTACAGCGGAGTGCTTTACCAACACGCAGGCTGGAACGAGACCGACGTGAGTCCGTCACTGTGACCCACTTCTACGACCACATGTGTGTAAACCTCAAACAGACCCGTATTTAATGCGTCTGTCGCTCTGTCTCAAATCGCTTTTGGCCTTTTTTTTTTGTAATATCAACAAAAGAAATGAGAAAACACCCACACTCGACAAACCTTGCATCTAAACTCCTCTCACAAAACACCAACACGCAAACACAAACTCACATATCTCAAAACATGTGCTTGGACGTTGCGATGGACCTCCTGTCGTCACACCGTTTTTATCTTGTTTAAAAACGTCTCCATTTCAAACCCAGGTTTCACACAAGAAACCCGTCCATAACATCCAGATGAAATAAATGTGTTTCCATGTGGAGTCACAGAGGAAAAACAATTAATATAATCCCATTTGTCACAGACACAAGCTCGCAGCCACACTCACGCACACTTTTCTTTATCTCTCCCCCCCACATGCCAATTTCTGCTACGCATCCAGGCAAACACACCCTTTTTTTTCCTTGGTGGTATTAGTATTCATGGGTCTGTATTTTTCCTCACGGCAGTTTGAAAAATGAAATGAGCAAATAAAAACATGCCTGCCTGACCTCTACACAGGCTGTAAAATGTTCTGCAATGAGCAGAAATATTACGTAATGTGGACAAGAATGACGTGAACGTTACATTCCTGCGCGACAAACAGATGGCACATGTTCACCTGTCGACTATCGTGTCATTCACCTGGTTTAGTGAATAATCAAGCTGAGAGTCAACATGCGGAGATTTGAAAAATGTGACTGCATGGAGAAATCTACAGTCAATCACTGTTCAAACTAAAGTTGAGACATTGACGGACCAAATTTTACAAGTTCTCTCGTCACGACACTGCACATAAACTATGTGGTTATTGTTAGGAAAATATCATCGTTTGGCTTAAAATATCTACTTTTCATTGCATTGAACTCGATTGGAAATTTTCCCTCCGCTCCCCCCAAAAATATCCACTGGCGTCAAGCTTACAAACGCCTCAACGCAGACTCCACCTCCGGTCGCCTGTTTGGTTTTCTTGTCGCCTGCAGCTGCACCACTTCTCCCTCCACCTCCTGATATGATAGCTGGCTACTAAGCATGTATTGTGAACATGATATGGTGTGTTTTTGCACAAATATCAATATGGTTCGTAGCCTATGATGTACGCAAACATGGACGTATCTGTGGTTTGTAGAAACATTAACTGCTGACATTATATCCTGATGGCATCCTTGCTTGCACGTTCGACGCTTGTCTTGGAGGAGAAAACTCCCCAAACCAGCAGGTGGCAGCAGTCTGTATTCATCAGTCAAAACAGGAAGGCAGAAGATGGACAAGCTGTTGTTATGGTGAATCATTTTCACACCATTCTCACCGATATCTCTACTTCCACTGGAGAATATGTCTGATTAAACGTCAGCACTTGGTCTTTTGGTTCTGGAAGAAGAAACAAAGAGGCAAGAGGTGAAAAATGACGACCTGCACTGAAAGGGTTTAAACTATGGACGCTACACTCTCACGCACCGATTTGCTCAGCTGAACTTCCAATGAGAAGGATTTTTTTTCAAACTGGCTCCAGTGCAACAAGCTCTGTCAGCCAAAAAGAAGCCGACTGGTGCCAACGGTACGAGAGACACCATGAAAAACCAGGATGCTCACTGACGGGCCAGCCTGCAGTGTTTCGGTCTTTAAATGATTCTCCAGCTACTGCGCATGTTTTAAAAAAAGAGCATACATCTATTTTATTTGTGGAAACTGTGTCAGAACAACAATTTGGAGTGTTTCTGCTGTCAGCGGCTGATTGACGGCTACGAGCTGGCATTTTCTGGTTGACACGCTGTCATACGCCGCGGTGCGCCGCTAACTGAAGAATAACACACCCGTCGAGCGCTGAAATGAGGCATTTATATATTTTTTTTCCTTTTCAAACAAGTCAGCGTCGGTTATCAACCAGCAGCGAAGCCATCTGTCCCTTCTGCAGCACTCAACATTTCACAGGGACTCACCGCGCTGTTCAGCTTGTATTTCACTTAGAGAGTGAAACCTAGTGGGACAAGCTCGCTAACATTAGCACTGACAGCCACTAGATTTTACTTTATATTCATATTTTACCACCTGCTGACTCATTGGCTGCACACTTATCTCCGTGTTTGTCCTGCATTGTCTCTTCTGTCTCTCTTGCAGGGAAATATCTTGGTGGTCTTGGATATTTGAGCCTGCGTTGTCACAGTTCGAAATGCTGCAGTGTTAAACTTCTGTTTCTACTTTTGTATCTGTGACAGACTCGTCTCGCGGTGGGAAAAGTTCTCCCTGTCCTCTCTCTTGAATTTTAAACATTTTGTTGGACATAGATGCCGCTCCTGACACGGTTTTTGTTTACAAGGCGTTTCCCCGACAAAACCCGAGGGGGAGAGACCAGGGGACTTTTGTTTTCCAGCAATGCACCCGACAGCTGCTCTGCCAGCAAACCTTTTAATATTTGCTGCTCGCATGCAGGAGGTCTCAGGGGCCGTCACGCTGCGGCAGGTGCCAGAAGCTCATAAAAAAAGAAACACACACACACACACACACACGTACACCAGCTCCACCACCACCACCACACAGTCAAACACTCTTTTAACAATTTGAGCACACACTGACAGAGAACACAAAAGTGCAAAGACACAAGCTCACGGTCTGTGATCCCCCGCGCTGTTGTTCTGTTCCAGCCGTTTTAATTGGGGATTTGAGCCGGGCTCTTGTCTTTCTCACTGTGACAAGATAAAAATAGCTCTTTGACAAGTGTCAGAAAAGCCAGCCGGGATCAGACTGTGCATTCTCGGTCAGATGGGTTGGTTGGCGCGAGGGATTCGTGCTCGAGGCCTCCAAACAGGGAAGGAAACAAAGACTGCCACCCTCCCTCCAGTGTCAGGTCGTGTTCCAGTTTTGCGCACCTGTTGCAAAAAGAGGTTTTGGCCTTAAATATTCATAACTGCCTGTCAGAGTGTTGTTACATTTTGCTGCAGGTCCCCAAGTAACAGGATGAGATTGAGCGTTGAGAAATGGGAGATAAGGTAATACTTACAAGAGCCGAGCTCACAGAGAGAGAGAGAGAGTTTCTTTTCAAAGCTAATGAAGCCGTAATGCAGGAAAAGAAAAAGATGCTGAATTGAATTGAGATTCATCGCCTCTCCTTTGCTTCTGGCCCTGTTGCACAAAGATAATGATACGAGTCGCCGTTCGCTGTGGCACTTTGTTGAATGTGATCCTGAGCAGAAATGCTCATGTTAGCAGTTTGGTGAATGAGATGAACGCTTCACGTCAGAGCGGAAATGCTGAGTGAAGTGTTTCTGTTGAGCGTCATAATCAGGAAACATATGGATAAAGATGCTTCAGTGATCCTCCTCCACGTCTGAAAACATTAGCTGTGTTTACATTGACCCTAGCTGCTCATGAATAATGCTTAGAAGTTGTTCAAATAAGCAGGAATCTGTGCAACGCAGCGCAACGCAACCATTGTTCCCAGGACAGGCCAAGAGTCCTTCCTGAAAATTGTTATTACAGCAATAATACTTTATATTTGTTTTTACTGCTTTGATTTTCTGGATAAAGTAAAAAAAAAAACCATTCTGTTCTGTTTCACGTCTGGCAGATTGGATGCTTCACAACAGGTGAAACCACGTTACACAAGTTGAACGTCCACATATGCAGTTAAACTCTAATTCTCTAATCAAAACAGTTTCAGTCAGACCGAAGAAAGATTGTTGGAAGTAATGTTGCTACTTTAAATATCTATTAAGCAACAAGATGTTTCACAGAAAACAACAAAACCCAACAGCACTCACCTGCGATTTTAAGCCCGATTAGTTGTATTGTGACAGTATTCAACCAAATTTGTGACCCACATTTTTAATTATCTTTAATTAAACATTACAAAGAGGCCAAAAATATAAACAAGATCTCACGTAAATCAAAGCTAAGAACTGTATTTTAATGCTCGGACTTTGACAGTGTGTGTAACCATTGATGATCATTTGTCTGATTGTTTTTTTTAATTTGGCTAGTAGTCTAACATAATCCCTCCCCTCATCGTAACCATCAGGGAAACATAAAGCAACCGCGGCCGACTAAGTAATGACTAAATCTGCAGCTGTGAGCAGTCGATGAAGAAAGTCCTAATTTTAACACGGGGTGCCGACTGCCCACAGATTGATGTAAGGCGATAAGGGCCCGAGCTGAGAGACTTGACGAGTTTTGTCTGATGACAGAGGAGAGAGAGAGAGGGCGAGTCAAGGAAGCTGAGAATTATTTTGTGGGAATTCACCCAAAAGACGGCCGGACGCTGCCAACAGAAGGATTGTCCGAGGGGAGGTCACATCCGATTGGCTCTGATATTGTTTTGCAATTTTGGCATCGTCGTGGCTGCTTTATTAGATAAGAGCTGGCTCCAGGTTGGCTTCTGGACAGTGGATGTTTTCAGAGTTATGTAAAAAACAATTTAAAAGATAGTTGTTGTTTTTTTTTCAGGAATGTCAAAGGTCAGCTTCATGTTGGTCAATCAGGCTTTTGTCCGGCCAGACCATGTAAGCAAATCCAAGAAACAGCCAGATGGACGAACGCAGAGCGACCAAACAAAGTTATTATGAAACTGAATCAAACAGGAAACGATCAATGTACTGAGGTACATTCAAAACACGACTCTAAGTTGTTTTTTAATCTAATTCTGTTACGTGAATTCACTGTAAATGGTCACATGGTGAATAAATTATGAAGGTTTATCAGTTTTGACTCTGTAAGAGACAAACAAACAGTATTTACAAAGTTTACAAAGTATTATAAGAATCAGTTACAAGTTTACATAAATAATTGGTGTGTAAATGGTTCATAAAGCATTTTATTGTCCATTAACAGTGTTTACTAAACTTTAAATAACTATCAAGATAGTGTTTATTTATGATGGTCATTGTAAAGTGTTAATACTTAAATGTGAACAAACAATTTACTGAGACTAACTAAACGCAATACAAGAACGTCAAACTCATCAAAATAATAAATAGATAGATGGAAATTTTACATGCCAATTAAAATACTTAATGTCAGCGTTCACCTTACTGAAAATTAGCAAAAAAAAACATCAATGCAATTCAGTGTTTTTCAGAAAAACTGATATCAAAGCCTCCAATTTTAGCAAATAAATGTACAATTATCTTCCTGGCTTCATAAAATTATCTGTTAATCACCAATTAGAGCAAATCAAAGGACGGTTTGCTAATTCTCTCTCTTTTTTAAATCAAATGATCAGCTTTCCTGTCGACCGTGCCTTGTGTTACAAAGTGCAACCATGAAACAAAACCAGAGTTCACTGGTAGAACAACCAGAATAGCTCAGCAGCACGAGCTCAGTTATTTAAAGAAAGGCAGAACATCACGCAGACACGCACCTAGTTAACATTCTGCGGTTCATCAGGCTGTAATGACAATACGAGAGTCAACAAAGACGGATGGTTTAGTGTTGTGTAAGTATTGTGGCAGCCACATCAATGATTCTTGTGTTTTTAGACACAAATGAAACATAATATTCATCCCCGCAGCAGTTGTCACCAAACACATTACAAAATCTTTCCAGAGCAAAGACTCAGAATAGAGACCGGCCGGGCTTAAGAGATCTGCGCTGTAATTACTAACGACATCAAGGTGATTAAAAACAATTTCACCAGACACGATGCAGTTCTGTATTATATTACCGAAGGCGTCGCAGGTTTGAGTTTACTTTCAGTGAATGTTGTCTGCTCTGATGTTTAAAAACCCACATCGTTTGTAGAAACAACCAGCGGCTGTGCGTAATAGAAAATAGTTAGCTCCATTACACGACACTCATGTGACTTCACACCACGCAGGGTGACAAACACACATTTATTCCCTCACTTTCTAATTCTGACGGACGGGGTCAGTCCCGGTCGTGACCCCGGGGTCGTGGCCTCTGGCTCGACTGTAGCTTTTATGATGTGTGCGGGGAAGCAGAGGAGGAGTCATCCTGATTCCTGATTGGCCGGAAGGGCTCGGCAACTGACAGCCCACCCGCCTGGGACGTGGCACACCTGTCAGTCTATGTCTCTCACAAGGTGGCTCAGGGGGGATCAAGACTTTTGAGATTGTGAGTCCCTCCCTTGTGTTACTCGCTGAGAGGAGACTGGGAAGACTGATACTGGCAGAAAACATCGGCTTTTATCCATCGTGAGCCCAAAATCACTTTGTTTACCTTTGAATGTTTGCTTCCAAACAAACAGCCCAGGAAACCACATACATGTCTTCATATATATGTTTTAAAGGCTTCACACTGCACGGACATCGCAGCAAAACATATCCAGTTTAATGTCTGGAGGTGGACGATGCAGCTGGATAGTATCTGACAATGGACCACAGCATTTTGCGTGACGTTGAGTTTTGTACTGACAGAAAGTCAAGTCCTCTCCAAACATTTTTAATGCCGACAGAACCGGATGTTTTTATTAAGACAGTTGCGTTCATGGTGACAAAACTGTGACGTCAGGACACGTCCAGCCATAATTGTGGTGTCAAGAAGTGGATATTTTTGACAAGAAGTCTGGACAGCTCTGGTTGTGTTTGCGCCAACACATGTACAACAAGACATCAGAACAATTTCCAGGTGTGTTTGTGATGACAGATATTTGTAACCAGACTTTAGGACATATCAAGCTGTGTCCCTGTGGCCCAAAACAGAGTTCTAAGCCAAAAAAAAAGGTCTTTTCCTAACCCTAACCAAGTGGGTTTTGTGCCTAAACCCAACCAGAGTATACACAGTGTTAAAAAGGATAACATTGAAATCTGATCCTATATAAATGTAGGATAATAAAGGTCACACACGATCCCAGGTGATTATTTCTCTTAAAAGGGGAAAAAGGGAAAATAAGGTCCCTGAACAGTTTTTACAGCTAGAAAGGTGGCAGGGTCCGCCACATATAAATATAGTATAAACCTGTGTCCTTTTAGGGTCACTTTGTTTCAGTCATTAAAGAGAGTTTGTTCATTTCAACGTAATCTCTCTCCTCTGGTTTAAACTTCTTCCCTAAACTACGGAGTGCACCTTTAAATAAATGATACAGTTCTTTAAGGCACCACCACTTCATCACGTAAGACAAACTTAAAGGCCAAATGCGCGACACCGGGCATTTAAATTAAAGAATTACCCTCTTAAAATGAATAAATAGAAGCTAGAATTCAATTATTACTGTAGCTGTAGTCAAGAAAAGCTTCCAGCGGTCGATGGCGACTTGGCTCCAGTCCAGTATTTTCAGAGAGTGCCAGTATCGGTGTCTGGTCTCGTCTGATATATCGGTCTGAGAGGAGTCCTGGGAGTCCAAGAGCACAAGTGCTGTGTTGGGAGTCGGGAGCTCCCAGCCTGCCAGTATAAGAGCTGTTTGCATGAGGAGCAGGGGATGAGACAGAGGCTGTGCAGCTCTGGGACTGTCGACAACTCTGTCGCTCAGCGGAGAGGCTGCAGCGAGGGCGAGTCCACGCCGTCTGAAGCTGCAGGTTAGACTCAGTCTGGTTCTTTATCGTCCGAGCTGTGTATTTTTTTTTGCTTGTTCTGAGACATAACTTTGTCCTGTTTGAGTGTCGCTTGTGTTTCTTTGGCTTTGAGTGTTTTGTGCGACACATTATAGGAGCTGTGTTATGGTTTTGTGCTTTTAGTTCTGAGTGCAGCTTTGGAGACGTTATAGGTGCCGTGTTGAGAATGAGAATTTATTTTTCTTTTGATGGTTCGTCACTTTTGTTGCACGCACTGTAGCTGGACTCGGCGGTGGCTTTTGGAGAGGGAAATAAATAATTCAAACACATTTCCCACCACTGGTTTATTCAACTGGCAAAGGCAGGACGGGAATAATGTAATTATGTAATATTTCATCACGCAGCATTCCACATCAGTAAGTCTCTGTTTTTTTTCTTTTTTTTTGGACTCCTTTCTATAAAAGTGTGTTCACGCTTCACTCGGTGTTAATGTCAACAGCGTTATTGTTTAATTCACTCCATTTCTTGACAGTCAGGATGTTGGATCAACTTGGTTTTAAGCCCATTTTTCTTTTTCAAATTCTATTTGATAATAAAGTGTTTCACTCTAAATATAATATGTCTTTCTAGAAACTATCCAGTGAAAATTAAATGTTAGTTTTGGTTTCACTGAGGGAGTTTGAATTTAATCTCTCTTTAATCAGTCTCATTCTGATTAAGATCTTTTCTATAGATCAGAAAAAGAAACAACCATAAGTGCGTCTCAGCAGCAGAGACACTTAGAAGAATAATGAAAAACATAAAGTCAAGACTCTAGTTTAAGTTTGCAGCTCATTCCATTTAACAGATGCATCATACCTGAACCCAGATTACCAGCACCTGTGTCTACATAATGGATATCAATTGATATTAGTAATTATTTTTTTGTGAACTGTAGTTACCAATTCAAAGTGAAAGATGAGACATGAGGAAGTTTGGCAACTTCGACAGCAGAGCCACCATGAGAAGACTATTTCTGATCTATAATTCCTTCTAAGAATAATAAAGTTAGAAGTGAAGTCATGTAATCAGCCTCCAAATCTCAAATTTCTGTGAAAAAGCTTTACAATATTTACAGCTTAATCTACCTAGAGACTTGTGACTTAGATAGGGAAAAAAAAGAAGCATTCTGTGACAGCTCAAAACCTCAGCAGGTGCAACAGCGAGTTGGGATAAACATATACGCAGTAGGTCTTAGACAGATTTATCTCCCATCTTTCATTTGTCTTCATTCTGTGATCATTGTCATTCTTTTAAAAAAAAGTTGTAGATGTTTTTCTTCTGAAAAAAATCCCCCACCCTGTTGCTGAGCTCTGGCTACAGTTGGCATGCCTAAACCCAGATGCCTGGCCCAGGGGGCAAAGCTTTCATCCCACTGAAGCCTCATCTGCTCTGTGACAGACGTCACGCGTGAGGCCGGGCGCATTAATACTGAAAAAAAAAAAAGTGGGGCAAATCATATGTGACACTTCATGGGGTGTTATGCACTGTTAATGGTACTTCACCAGTCTTTGGGAGGATAAAATGTCCGGAGTTAAAAGTGCGATGTATTCTTCGGTAATCAGTTAAGTAGGGATTTTGTTGTCTGCGGTACAGAGATGTAGGCCGGCCTTATCAGCTGCGACATCTGCTTCATATTGAGCACACTCTGCTGCTCCAAATGTGTGCTTTTTGTTGTGCGTGCCAGCATATCAAATGACAAGCGTAGAAAAAAAATAAATACCAAAAAAAAAAAATGTTACGGGACTTTGTCAACAGTAGGAAATGGTGTCACCTTGTTCTTGTCCTCGTATGGGGGTGTTTGAAATGGCATCCGCTGCTCTACGGCAAGCGCGAAATGAAAGAAACAATTAATCTCCATGACATGCTCAATGAGACCAGCTGGTCCAAAATTAATCATCAGGAAATTATACAAGTTGGAGCACCAGGCTAATGAGGTGGAAATCATTTTGTGTTTAGACACGTTTTGCTAAGACTTGTTTTTCCGTGTCTCTGTTCTGTCCAGGCTACTCTAAAGGGCATGTTATTGACGGGACCACATATTCTACAGAGGACTTAACTCAAGTCTGATTCCAGCTTGACTGCAACTGGTTATGAAAATCTGCACTCGGAGACTGAAACGGTATGTATTTATCCAAGTTTTAACTAAGCCGTGCAATCATGTCATGCTTGGGATTTAAAGATTTAAAGACTATCTACAATTTCTGCATCAAAATGTCTGAAAAATGACTGGACCTGTTATATGTTATATGTCAGTGAGGCAGGAAGGTGGTTGGTTGAATGAAGAAACCAAACTTGTAGATCCCTTCCAACTTTCATAATGTCATCAAACTACCTCTTTTGTTCCCATTGTTTTGATGGAGAGACTCCAAGCAGCACAGACTATTTGCTTAACACTGTATTTCTAACTCAAAAATAACATGATTTTTAGACATGAACATTTCTGTATTAATCGTCAAAACATCGGAGCTAATGTGTTTATGTCTGTGTGTTTCCTCAGGCTGGGGGTAAGATGTTTGTGGAGTCAGTCGTCCGATGGGGGGCTTGGAGCATCCTGCTCCAGTTTGGACTGTGCGTATCTGCAGGAAGTTGTCCTCCGCGCTGTGTGTGTCGACCCGAGGGTAGAGAAGTGATCTGCTCAGGAAAACATTTGAACTCAGTCCCGGAGGGCTTTTCCAGTGATGCCAGGCATTTGGATTTATCCCACAATAAGATTAAGACCGTGGGGCGCCGCCAGTTCTCCGGCCTCCCGCAACTTCAAGACTTGGATCTCAGTGATAATATGATCTCCATGATTGAGGTGGAGGCTTTCCAGGGCCTACAAAACCTCAGGACGCTTCGGATTAAGAATAACCGACTCAAGATCATCCCGGTTGGGGTGTTTTCTGGCCTGTCCAGTCTGCGCTTTCTGGATTTGAGCCAGAATGAGATTCTGGTCTTCCTGGACTATACCTTCAAAGAAATGGTGAACCTGCAAACGCTGGACGCAGAGGAGAACGACTTGGTCTTCATCTCCCAGCGGGCTTTCTTTGGTCTGCAGAACTTGCAGGAGCTCAACATAGATCGTAGCAACCTGACCTCCGTTCCGACCGAGGCATTGTCCCAGCTCCAGAGCCTAACACGTCTTCGCATGCTGCGTCTCACCATCACTACCCTGCCCAACAATGCTTTCCGACGACTCCACCGTCTGCGAAGCCTCGTGATTGCAAACTGGCCAGCTCTGGATACTATGGCTAGCAACAGCCTGATCGGTCTAAATTTGACCACGCTCGTCATCAGCAGCTGCAACCTAAGTGCTATTCCTTACTCAGCACTTCGTCACCTGGTGTATTTGCGATTTCTGGACTTATCCTACAACCCCATCACTGTTATCCAAGGTAATATGTTAGGGGACCTCCTGAGACTCCAGGAGCTTCACCTAGCAGGAGGGAGCCTGCTAAGAATAGAGCCAGGAGCCTTTCGGGGACTGGCCTACTTTCGCATGCTTAATGTGACGTCCAATCAGCTCACTACTTTGGAGGAGAGCGTCTTCCACTCTGTGGGGAACCTTCAGGTGTTGCGGCTGGATGGGAATCCCCTAGCATGTGACTGCAGGCTCATCTGGGTGGTCCGTCGCCGATTGCGCTTGAACTTTGATGGACATCAGCCCACTTGTTCATCTCCTGATTCGGTGAGACAGCGTGAATTCAGAGACTTCTCAGAGAAGGAGCTCCCGAGGCTGTTTACCTGCCGCCCAGCCCGTATCATGGACCGCAGGCCGCAGGAGGCGAGAGTAGAGGAGGGCACTACGGTTCTCTTCTCCTGTAAGGCTGATGGGGATCCATCCCCATCCATCACCTGGATCTCATCCCATAAGAATGTGGTTTCTCCAACAGGACGAATTAGAGTTTTGCCCAATGGTACTCTAGAAGTGCGTTTTGCCCAAGTTCAGGACAGCGGCACGTATCAGTGCCTGGCAGGTAACGCAGCCGGCAATGACAGCCTGACTGTCGGTCTTTACGTGAAGGGGCTCCCCCGGAACCGAACCATCCCTTACCTCGCAGAGGAGGGCTGGGTAGAGCCTGCAAATCCCCAAGCTGCCAACTCCTCTGCTCAAATGGCCAAGCCATACCCATTTGATGCAAAGACCCTGATCATCGCCACCACTATGGGCTTCCTGTCTTTCCTCAGCTCGGTGGCCATCTGTTTTGTCTTCATGTTCTTCTGGAGCCAGAGCAAAGGTCAGATCAAGCACACGGCAACTATTGACTTTGTTCCCCGGTCTTCCATGGGTGGTGGAGGAGGGGACGGAGGGGACGGTGGCAGGTTCACCATGAAACTCATTTAAAGCCAAGGAGGAGGTGAAAGGGGTCTTTATGATGACTGTGGACGCCCCACCACTGGGACACTCAAGGACAGACCAGGACTTTTTTTTTCAAGGGCCCCTTTAGAAGGCGAATCAGAGCCCATTTGCTGGGCTCGTGCTGGCGCTCTTCTAATTTTAGAGTGGAAAGTAACATCTCAACAGCCACTTTGGTGTGTTATCTAACCAATGAATATATCATGACACTGGGACAGAAAGATGTTAACAGATTTTTTTGGCAGAGTTGTCTCACGGTTGCTGTCTTTCACCAACCTTTTACTTTGGATAAGCAAATAACCTAACGCATCTAACTTGTTTTCTTTTTTTTTTATGTAGCATGTAATTGTAAAATAGTTCTTATTTTCACAGATATTGGAGAATAACACATTAATACAGTTTTTAGTTTGACACATTTGTAGAATTTGTCACTTCAGGTGCTTGTTTAAAACCATTCACATTGTACACGTGTGCTCAGTTTTTTATGTCTTCACTTGCCAATACAAGCCAAGAAAACATTTGCCCTGTTTGACCCTCACGTCTCTATTTCTGCTTACCCACAGAGGTTCATGTCAAAGACTGCCAATTCATCACTGGCTGTACAACTTCCACACATCATTATGTGACTACAAAGCTTTTGATACTGGCAATAATTATATGGAATACACTAGCCTAATCATTTTAATTCTCAACTTAATGGTTACATTTTGGACATTTTGGAGCTTTGTTACATGCTGTATTGAAGATGTTCATCATGTTTATGGGGCATCACTTACTTTAAATGATCATGTAGCAGAAAAGAAAGTAAAGAGACTGATAGCAAACTTTATTGTACATAGGAATGTATCCTAAAACAAGTTTTTTTCAGGTCCAAATTGGATCTTTCTTTTGTATGATTTTATCTTGTAACGACAGTAGATGACTCTTTGTTCCATCAGAAGATGATCAGCTATGATTTCTCCTTTTTTTATATTCTAGAAACCACTTTTTTTTTATTTTGTACCCACACAAACACTGAAACTATGTGCCTCAGTAACATTCTCACCATCGACAGAGAGAATGCTCACCTGATCGTTCTTGTCTTGTAAATATTTAGGTCAAGGGCGTTTGTGTGCGCTCGGTTTATTCTATCGTTTTATCTAGTTCTGGGGATTAGTGTCTCTCAAATATGCCACTCTTGTAGTGTATAAACGTAACTGTGTAGATGCACTACGCACAAAGCGATGCTTTATTATGCCATGAAAAGAGGATGTAAATGATCCACACAAACAACACTGACATGTTTGTTTGCTATCTTGTTCATAAATGATTTTGTTTTTTTTCCATTTCACTTCAATAAATGCCTGTATTGAAGCCCCCCTTGCCTGTGTGTGTGTGTGTGTGTGTGTGTGTGTGTGTGTGTGTGTGTGTGTGTGTGTGTGTGTGTGTGGATTGCCTTGTGTCGTTTTATGTCAAATATTTTGGAGCGGTATCAAAATGAGGAGAAAAATGAATCCAATCATCTTAAAACCAATCTCTCAGCAGATCTTCATCTGAAATCAGTACATTGTTGGGAAAACTGGCAAGAGAGCGACATATTTTCTTGCATAACCAAAGCACTTAATCTCTGTGCTGTGGGTCCATTGTGAGGACTGTGCGTTCAGTTTAAGACAAAAAGTGGCCTTGTTGCCCTTTTTGTAAGAAAACACAGCTACATCTGGCCCGAAGCCATGCAAACGTACATTTGATGTCTTTTTTTTTTCCCAGAGTGAAGACGGAGGATTATGTGTGCAGACGAACACCGTCGTGGCTGTTTTTCTCTCACAGCCACGTTTCCCCCTGATGAAATACGAATGAATCTCTTCAGACATTTATAGGCATTTCCTGTCTCCCCGGCCGTATTCCCTTCACTGCTGACTCCCCATTAAAAAAAAAACAGAATATTGCACTTGAGGGCGATAAGCCAAACATTAACCAATGAATTACTTTTCGCCTTAGTACAGTTCAGAGACTCTCAGAGCTCAGAGTGGATTCACCGAACAGAAGCTCATTCTGCCTCTCTAATGCAGTCGCCCAGTATAACCCAAAAAGAGAAAAAACCTGATAATCACGTGTATGAGCAGAGATTTAAACCCTTTGGATTACCTCTGCATGTCTCAATCTGTTATATAGGTCTGTCTGGCCGCTGCTATCCTCCGGCCCCAGCTCGGCCTGTCATATTATCTATTTTAATACAACTATTTGCTCCCATTGGACAGAAAGCCAAAAGGGCAGATTAAAGTGGTGTTCATAAGCCACTCCCCCCCGCCAATGACTGACATGCACACACCAGGAAGACATAACGGTCTCTTGGCATCTGATGTTTCGGTAGTTTCAGGCTCCTCCTCCTCCTCCTGGTTTGATGGCAAAGATGGGAGTTTTTCTTGACAACAGGAGGCACATTTTACATTTTACTGTAGGAATTTGGCTGACACTGTTCCACAGAGTGAGAGGGGGAGCAGGCTTAAGTGATTAGATCACTTAAATTACAAGCAGCAAAGTTGAATATTCATACGGCTGCAGTTTATGAGAGCTACTTGCTGGAAGTAGAATAAGAAGAAGCAGGACGCTTGTGTTCATTATTGAGTTATTTTCTTTATGAATACATCATAAGGGAGTTACACATATACATAGAAATTACAGATGTTATTCAAGAGTCATATTGTCCAACTAAATCGTACATTTTCTGGCTCTCGTTGGATTTAAAAAGGAGAAAAAATCAGTACAAAACCTCCACTGGGTCTCTGATTACTTTGGACTTGAAAATGTCTCCATTAACTCCACCAGCAGCTCTCGCCACCTCACCCACCACTTTGCCTGGTTCTGACTCAGCTGGAAATGACCTGTACTGCAAGAATGTGTTCTCCGTGCAGCCCTACAGTGAACAGATGAGTGGCGACGAGAGGTCCTCGAAAAGATGAGAGCGAGGGAGAGAGAAAAAAGGCTTTCTAGACAAATTACTGCATGACTCTACATATAAGTAATAATAATCTCCGTAGGGGCCTCTAATGGGGCTTCAGACATTAATTTCTCTGCATAGTTTATAAGACCAGAGGATAAAAACAATGTTTTTTGGTTTAATCGTGAAACATTTTACTTCTCTGAGATTCTTACAGTGACTCAGATTTTCATTATAAGTCCTGGTTTCTATTTCAGTCTAAGCTGAACCCAACAGTAGTCGCTGCTAAAAGAACAGTTCATCCCAAAATTTAAAAATACATACACGTATTTGTCCTCTCATTGCTGTTTATCCATCTAGACTGTTTTTGGCATGACTTTGGAGATGTTGGCTGTGGATGTCTGTCTTCTCTCCAGTATAATATAAATAGATAGGCGCTCAGCTGGTGGTCCTCAAAGTGCCAGAGACAAAAAAAACAAACACGAAAATTCAATTACTCTAACCTCTCGTCCATGAGCCGATGCTCGCTTCGTTCTGGGTGGTGAGGTGGAAAGAAAAGTAGTTCCTGTCACGGCAGCTGTCTGTGGCCATCGTCTCCAAAACTCAGCAGCTCATCCTGAAAACAATCTAGATGGATGAATGTGTAATTTTGGAACTGAACCTTTAACGTCAGACCATTGGTGTGTCAGTTAGATTAAGCTTCTGTACGTACTTGGACACACATGTACATGGTTGTATTCAGGAAGTGGTTATCTGTTCAGGTAGGTGCTGTGAACTGGATGCTTCTCTTGTAGGTAAATTGTTGTTTAGACGGAGATTTAGATTATTTATGGTAACTTAATAGCTGCATTTATATCGTATATTGCTCAACAATTTGTGTCCCATTGAAAGGGGACTCTTACAAGTTCTTTTGGTTTAATGTTTTATTATGAAGCGAATGGTATTGCACAATATAATGGCTATAGAATAATGACACCATCAGCTTTTAGATTGGTTCCTTATAAAACCTTTTCTCCCAGAGTGCAATTTTGTCTGCCACGGGGCATGAAAATCTCCCAGGAAATGAAGCGGTGATTCAGTCAGGCTGGCACCATTTTCTATCTGCTTTCATGTCTCCATTCACGACTAAGAGAAAGAACGAATTCACAATTTGCGACTATGAGGAAATCTGAAACAACCCAGTCGTCTCTCCAGCCATGAAGGACGCTGCATGACTGTCAGGAGCAATTCAAGGTTCGATATTGCCGAGTGTCAGTCAACATGTGGACAGGCCGAGCTGGGGATCGTGCCGCCAATCCTGTGATCAGACGACAACCCTGTCCTCCGCTCTTTGTTTGTGTTTCCACGCGTCCCATTTCCTTCTTTCATCCACAGACTAAAAGAAATAAAACTGTTGTTTTGCTGAAACACTTTTCCTGCCTCGACTCGTCACTGACCCGTCTGGGTTTGGTAAATATAATTGTTTTTGTGCCATGCCCTGTTTTTTTTTTGTTTTTTCTCCCTGGGTCGGGATCAATGTAATTGGAATTTTGATCCCACCAGAGAAAACAGACAGGAAATCGCCCCCTCTCCAAAAAAACCAAAACAATTTGGTTTAATCCTCTCTGGACTGTCACGTACCAAATTTCATGGCAATCCATCCGACGGCTTTCAGGATGTTTCGCTTTGAAATGTAGGATCGACTGACGCTGCTGCCCACCGAACCACACAGCTACTGACTTTACATCTCACCTTTGTTTCTCACAGGTAAAACTTAAAAAAAAAAAAAAGCTTTGTGGGAATTCTGTCTCCCTTTGTTAATGACGGGAGGTGAATATAAACTCACTGCACATGTCAAGTGTTATCCTGCAGCCCACTGGGTTTATATTGATTCCTGCCAGCAAGTGGTGCTACAACCACAAATTTAAAGGGATCTTTTACATTTAACAAACATTTGCCAATTTGTTTCAATTAGCTTGAAGTGTTTTGTTAGAGGAAAGTCTTAAGTTAATTATTAAGACGAGGCCAGTTTCTGTCTTCAGCTGCACAAACACTCAATACTCAATAAAATCCCCCTTTATTTACGAACCTTTTTAAATCACAATGTTTTGTGTTTTGTTTGTTTAAACTGAAGGTTTCAGGTTTTTTCCCCCTTTGTACCTGTAATTAACTTAATTTGTTCTTGTTTTTTTTTTTATTATTTTTTTTATAATTTAGGCTGCAAAATAGGAAAGTCCATGGTTACGAACCACTAATTACCATTGTATCCTTACTGTTCATCACTGCACTTCATTATTTTATCACACCGCTGACGTATAGAAGCATTTAACACATGACACAACAAAGTTAGTTGATGTGAGTGTTGAAAGGAAACAACAACAACAGCAACATGTTTTTCAGTTTGGTGGTCGGGCGATTGTTTGACTATGAATCACAGCTTCTGTCTTCAGACATTACGCACAAAAAGAAATAAAATCCACCCACTTCTAAACCCATGCAATCCACTTTTTTCAGACTTGTTTTTATGGCGGCTTTTAGAAAAAAGGAACAAACAGATGAAAAACAAGTTTGAATGGCGGTGATTCAGCGCTGAATGCAGAGAAGTTAATTGAGTCATCTTCTCCTGAAATTGTAACCTTGAGCGACAAAAGCACAGCAGGTGATTTCATCAAAACACCTTCAACAAGAGACAGCTGATCGGCACAGTCAGCTGCTGAAAGAGGCAGAATCACCAGCTCACAGCGAGGACACACACACACTGAAAATCCTACTTTTGCTGCCATCTAGTGGCTGAAATCTTCCTACCCCGGCGTTGCCCTCACTGCATAATAGAAAATGACATCACTGTTGAGTGAGGTCATACAGTACTTGGCATCCGGTGTGAAGGTTTAAACATAAAGAGCAAGATGTTTCATCGCCTCTCTGCATGACTGATGTTAACCCGTGCCGGGAAGCCAGGAAGAAGATCACTTACTGATAAAGACGATCAATACTGTGACTCACAACATCCAACGCAGGCTTTTTAACTGGATTGTCACTGACATGACAGAAATGTGTGTGATGTGATGAGTAAACCCACTCTGAATCCTGAGAGTGCTTGATTTTACATCTAAGGGTTACGTCCTTGACTGACATTAAAGTTTTTGATTCGAGGGGCGACACGGAGCGACGATTAAGGAGTTCTAAAGATGATTCAGAAAGGGGAGGAAATTGCTCCCCTCCTGTGAGGGTTCATCACAGGTTTGTTTCTACAGAGGAACCACCTGCGATCGCTGTACAGAGCTGTGTGAAGTGAGGAAATAAAGCAACGTCTCTCCTCACTTCTTCAGAACTGCCTCATGCTGTTTTTGCCCTGCAAGAAGCTCACCGCTCCCAGATTACTCACAGAAACCCAAAATGACGCTTGAACACAGGGAGCAATGCAGCAGGCTGCCCCTGTAATCATCATATAATAAAACCATGTAAGTATTATTGTGTTGTATAGGGAAGGACACACACCCCCGTCTGCAGCGGTGGAGCTCAGGTGGAGCAGGTGAACAGTTAAAGGTAGGAAGATGTTCCTCTGGTGGCCCTGGGACAGAAAGCAGCTCCACAGCGGGTGATTAACCACCCAGAACATCACTGGTGCCATCTACAGAGCATCAGTGACGTGAGATCTCTGGAGGACAACGATCACCTCAGCCACAGTCCGTTCACCCTGCTGCCATCCGGCAAAAGATACAGAAGTACTCACCGCTTTGTTCCCAAGGCTGTGAGGCTCCTGAGCTCAACAACACTCAACCCTGCATGTAATAGATGTAGCAGGACTCAAGGACTCCAGCATTATTAAATGTACCTTGTACCTTTTGTTATAATCTGTCTCAAGGCCGTTTGAATGACAAGGACAAGTTGCATCTCGCTGGTGTTGAAGCCAGTCTGAGCTTGAGAGTCATCAGGATAATGAATCCAGCTGAACAACAGCTCCTTGTATGGAAATAAAGGACGAGGAAAACATTTGATGCTGCGCCACAATTATGTTGCAGCTGAGGAGTCCCGCCTGGACCGTGACGAGGCAGTTCTGTAACTCGATCGGTCTGAAGAGATATTTGTGATCAAAGCCAAAGGAGGGAATGCCAAATAAAGGACAGGTGACTTTTAAAAAAAAAAAAACAAACAAAAAAAAACAGTGTAATAACTCTTGCATTCCTAATCGTGCTCCCTTTGCTCAAACCTTTTTCTGCCTGCAGAAGAATCCATCACTTTTTTGTGGGGAAATCTCTCTACAACAACATGCTGCTGAAAAATGGAAGCATCTGTTTGGTTGCGTCCCACTCAGAGACATTCACCATTTAGAGTGGTTCCATTTTTTCAAATTTGACTCAATTAACTTTGCAAATGCAAGCGCAGCACAGCCAAACTGCTGATTCATTCCCATTCAGGCACTCAGGCACTATTGACACATATTGATTAGACATTACAGTAGGAGCAGCTGCTGAGGCAATATCATTATTGGCAGCTGGTGTGAGGCCTTGTGTGCAAACATTCAATGGGCCCCCGGCTTTTAGACGCATATCACACCTCTGAATATCATGTAGAATTATCAAATGTAGTTATTCCACATATACATCTGGATGTGCTGATTGTTTATCTTGACATTTTAAGCGTTTAACTGCAGTTTCTCTTCACCAATGCTGCAATTTAAATATCTTTAGAGGATGAAATATGTCAAATATCGTCAATAAGCTGGAGCCTGGACCAGAACACCGCATTCACTTTGGCTCATTAAGGGATGAAAAATGGAAATCAGATGGAGAAAAACATGAGTAACATCTTCTTCTTTTTTTTTTTTTTTCTTTTAAAGGTGCAGCCGGATGCAAAAAATGTGAAAATCATCTTTCACTGTTAGCAACAGGTCTGACGCGTCATCCTCCACGCCTGCGACCCAAAGTGATGCGTTTGTGGGCATTTAATTGTATTTTTTGTGCAAATCCCACTTCTCACCCCCGCGTCCCTCGCTGAGTGTCTACACTCCCCCTCTCTCCCCCCCGCCTCTCTCTCTCTCTCCCTCTCTGGTGCCTTTTGTTTCCGAGGTGGAGCCTGATACCCCGACTTCTCCAAACTGAACCGCCGGCGGAGCAGACGGACGAGACAGGACCGGGACCAGCAGCAAGCCGGTGGCACAGATCTGGCACGTAGCAGATCAGGGGAGGAACCGCTGTGTGTGTTTTTGGTTTTTTTTTAAGGGACGCTTCTTAGGAAAGAAGAGGTGGATTTTGTGGACGGTTTGATAATTTTGTTTTTCACACACACGGCAGAGCTCCAAGAAAGATGAATTCGGTCATCCTGCTGTCGCTCCTCGCCACGGTGATCGCCGGAAAGTCACCTCGGCTGAAATTTGTCGTGCACGGTAGGAAGCGCTCTTTTTGTGTGTTTTTCTCCCCCCGCCCCGGGTGGTTTGTCAAGTCATTCGGCCAATTATTTGTTTTTCTCATCCGTGTTATGTGTGATGGAATAGATGGAGTGATGGAGTGGAGAGTAAAGTGTTGGAGCTGATGGAGCCAGTTATTCTCCAGCGCTTCTTATCACTCACCAGTGTTCTCGTCAAATATGAGACAATAAAGCATCATCGAGGCTTCTACCTCTGGATTAATCTCTTAAAACACCCCCCCCCCCCCACACACACACACACACACCCCACAGTTGTAAATTACGCGCTCAGGCCCCGCACACATGTCCCCTCAGACTACAGCAGGATGAGCATCTACTGGAATTACACGGTGTGATCTCAATGTTAACAAGAGCTCTGGTGCAGAAAATCAACAGAGTGTTTTTCTTTGCGTTAAATTCTCAGATTGGCTCGTTTTGGCACCAAAAATGGCACATTTGGATAATTTGGATCAGATTTGTGCAACTTGTGGCTTTTTTTTCTTCCTGTTTTGTCTTCTAGAGTATTTTTTCATGTATCTGCTCTTAAAAAAAAACCACGTAAATAAATAAATACACCACTGCTGGCTGATTGTCAGTGTTGGGGGGTTCTAATTGACGACCGCCCGTGCACATCCTCACCCCGAGGCGCATGGAGCGGAACTGAACCCTCCCAGAAGCGCTCCAAAAACAGCCTCTGCTCTGCCTTGTGGTGTGTGTGTGTGTGTGTGTGTGTGTGTGTGTGTGTGTGTGTGTGTGTGTGTGTGTGTGTGTGTGTGTGTGTGTGTGAGGCGGGAGGAACATGGCGCCAATTCGCTCCTAAACGCACCGTGAGGCTGTAGCCTTTAAACATCCAGCCTGCCACCGCCGCGAAGCATTACCGTGAAATATGACTCTTGCGGGGGGTTTGTCACTGGAGCTCCCCGCGTCCTTGCGGAGCTGCAATGCGGGACAAGGCTGCTGCTGCTCCACACTGCAGCAGCAGCAGCAGCAGAGAGGAGAGGAGAGGAGTCCGGCTCCTGGGTTGCTGTTGGAGCAGCAGCCGCCATAAAATACAGAGGTTACACGTCCAAACGCACAGACATGAGAGGGGAGGAAGGGAGGAAGGGAGGAAGGGAGGATGGGAGGATGGGAGGGGGACGGCGATGAATGGAAAATTCCGAGCCGGCTCCCTAGTTATCTATTCCACTCACGCGTTTTTACACCTCACACGGTCCTCTAATGTATTCAGCAATCAGTGGAGATGGGGGCTGTGTGTCAAGTTATCTGTATCTGTATCCCTCCCCCCTCCTCCCCTCTCCTCCCCCCTCCTCCCCTCCCCTCCCCTCCTCTCCCCTCCCCTTCCGCGGATGAGCAGAGTACAAAACGCACAAGATGACGGCCCGGACGTGCATGTCATATCAATCAAATCCGTTGTTATGCAATTTGCAGGGTGAGCCTTTAAATGCCTGTCGTATGACACACACACACACACACACACACACACACACACACACACACACACACACACACATGCACGGACACAGTGTGCAGGTAACAAACTGTCAGAGATGATCCGTCAGCGGCTCGGTCGGAGCGGGATGTGTTCCAGCACCACGGACAGCGCCGAAGGTCCTCAGACGGTGAAATGTCCTCGCTTTAGCGGGCTGCAGCCAAATGGGGACATTTGGCAGGTTCAGGCGCCTTCAAGGAACCGTTTGACTGTTGTTTTAGGACCCTGGTGACAAAAAAAGTGCTTTATATCAGGGGGTTAAGGGAGGACACAGATACTGTAGGGGCTGTAAGTGCACACAGATGTAATAAATTCTGCCTTCATGAAGGTCACACAGTGTGTGCACTTGTTACACCCTCTTGAAATCTCATCTGCAGTGGTATTTATCGACCTAGATTGTTCTGGTCTGAGTTGGTGAACATCAGCCTTCACATTCAACTCCAAACCTCACGGTGGACAGTTTCATGTAGGAGCTATTTTCTCTCTACTGAACTACACCTGAAAACCCAAATCACCGTGCAGATGTAGGTGTGAATCTACTCACGGACGGATGCAAACATTAATAGTGTCCTTCTCCTAAAACCCCCAGGAAGAGCTCCAGGCTTCCATGCCAACTTTAGCAGTGGCCAAACTGTGTAATTATATAGTCATGTGACATACTGCTGCCCCAAAATGAGTTTTCCCATAGGATACAATTCTTAGAGCCAAACTGACTTGTTTATCTGTCATAAATTGATCCAGTCCATCCAATAAAATGATGAAAAAAGAGCCGCAAGATTAAATTAAATTATTTTATCCCCATCCAAGTTAGCAGGCGCTAAACCAGATGCTAGCCGACTCGACTGATGGAGCGCTGTATGAGCCACGACTCGTTCTGCATTGACAGCTCACAACAGGGTCTGCGGATAATCTTGAGCAACCGGGTCTTGATTTCTGGAAAGACACACTGCTGTTGAGTTTTTCAAATTCAAATGTTTTTGGCAGTTTGAGCACCGAAGTGTCGTCTAGCTCCATTTCATTGGAGAGAAGGCTCACACACTGATCTAGATGGATTAATAGCACCACAGGTCAGAAGAACAATGTGCAGTTTTGAATTTGGGGCAAACTCTGACTCAGGATTTATTGCAGTAGTTTTAGCCAGGTGTGCTTCACCTGGACAGCTGAGTGCAGGCCCACATAGGGTTGTTCTGATACCGATATATAGTAATGGCTCTGATACAGCCTTCAATACTGGATTGGATCATATTTACCAATCTGACACCAAGTAATTTTAAGCTAGTGGAGCATGGCGTGTTTAGATCATCCTGGAGTCTGAACCGAGCCAAAAGTACCTCAGCGTTAAGTTGATTTGTCAGAGCTGTTTCTCTGAAACCTGCTGGCTGATTCTGATAGAAACAAAGTGACAGGGAGACTGAACCCAAACTGAAAGCTGCAGGCCAGTTAGAAAAAAAAGAGAAAAAAGAGGCTGAGCTGAAAGGCGCTTAAAAACCTCAGCAGTACCACAGGGAAGTGCAGATAATTCTGTGAGAGATCACAATCAACTGTGTTCACTATACACAGATCTTTGGGGCAATTATAAAACGAACAATAGTCACTTATGATTCAATTTGTACACAAGTGTGTGAAAAGATTGTGTATAAATTTTGGTCAAAATGGGAATTTGTTGTGCCTCTGCTCACTTGTAAAGAGCTGCACTGGGAATAGGATTTGGCTCGGGTAGCAGAGAGCGAGAGAAAAACGAAAGTCTGGCCTACTTTACTGTACGTTATGTGTACACACATCCTTTTCACACCTCCCTTTGGATGTCTGTTGAGAGTGACGAGCATATCAAACAGTAGAGTGAGAGGCAAAGCCGGACGAACACAAAACGACAGAAAATATAAATCAGACAATAGATGAAGGACATCGAGGCTAATCTGACGTCTGCAGCAGCATCCGGAACATCGTGGTCAAAGTTCAGCCATCGTTTGTGTCAACCTTTCCTCTCAGCTGAGGGCCGGAACGCCTCGATTCAAAAACCCTATTGAACCACGCGGCCAATAGATTTTCTTGTCAGTTTCATAATGGAAGACCTCGAGGTCCCACATCCACAAAACGACTGTGCACCGAATGATTCTATGTAAATGAACCGGCAGCCGTTACGGGATCTGCTGGTGCTCAACAGAGAAGCCTCAAAAGCTTCTCGATGTGAAAACATGTTTGACTTTGCCTTCGCTGTATTTTTTTTAATTCAATATCTTGAATGCTTTATTCACGTGCAAATGCAAATGCAAAAAAAAAAAACATCTGTGCTTTGTGCATTTGCTCTTACTGCAATTTTGGAATTTGTTTCTTTAAAACTGACTAATTCAAGGATTAGCTGCACCTCGGGGGGGTGAGGGGAACCCTGCAGCCCTCCAGTTTAATGAGGCCCTTCTTTGGAAAACAAGCTAAAAAAAAACAAGGCTGTTTTTCTTGGTTTCTGAAAAGCTGACCTTTTTGAAAATTCAAGGATTTCACTCGACATCAGCAACTGAAGGTCTGGGGAGAAGGGAAAAAGAAACACATGCTCACACATAGAGAGAGAGAGAGAAAGATGTTAGGAAGTCAAATTCAAATTATCCGAAGGTTACGTTTCAGTTGTACGTGTGTGAACCTTTAGAAATAGTGCAGAATGAATGTACACTCTCTTCCTCCTGTCTGCTTTTGGTAGTGTAAGGGGTTGGAAGTTATACTTTAGAGGTGCAGGTTTAGGTTTGTCTGATATTGCTGTGTGGGTGTTGTTACAAGGCCTCGTTTGAATCTATAAAGAAGCAACATGTTCTGGCTCCCAACTCGTCGAATGCGACCGCTTGGTCTCAGTGGACTCAAGCTTCAAACTGTAACAATAAGTAGCATTTCTTCTGGTTAGATCTAAAAAAAAAAAAAAAGCTCGAGCCTTGTGCACAATCAGGACACAAACCACGATGTCTGTGGTGAGAGTCCAGTATATGACCCATCCAACCACTCCAGTTCCCCCTTTCTCTGATTTTTTACTATACTGTGAGAGGGTCAACTACAGTGTCAAACTTTGAAGTGTAGTGTCAGTGAGCGGGCTGCTGTATTTGATGCATTGGGAGTAAGAATGTGCTGGAAAAAGCAACAAAAACCCCATATTTTGTACAAATGTGATGGTTCAGTTGCAATGATGGTCCTGGAGTTTGCTGCTGTCTGGGAAGCATCACGAGACACCATCACATGCAGGCAGTAAATTCTACTTATGTGATGAAAACCAACTCGGGCATCATCCAGCCCAGCTCCAGTTTGGGTCGCGTATCCATGAACATTAATTACGACGTTCCAGGAACAACACCAGCGCAGCGATATCAGCTGGTGTGTTGCATTCACCACAAACTGTACTCGCATTTTATTGTGTTTGTGCTTTGAGGCATGACAAACCGCTTGATTGCATTTTCTTCTTCATAAAACATTTGCAAAAAAAAAAAAAATTCTGCATTGTTTACATTCATGTTTACTTCCAACAGCAGCAGACTTCTCCTCACCGTCCACTGCAGGCTTCCTGTTAATCAGTGGAATAGATTGAATCCATTTGTGGGAGTTTGTATCACGTCACCGTTGAGCTTGTTTGGGGGGCGTGTGTGTCATCGTGAGTGAGCACAAGAACTAATTAGATGGGGACTCACCCACGAAATCGCTCAAGTGCCAAAAATCCTTGAACATGAACTGACCTCTGTTCCACTGTATGACGCCGTCAACAGAAATAGCATAATAGTGCAATTAGGATTTAAAGTGGTAAGTTGAGGAGAAATTAAATAACTGGCCGTCAGCTCCATGGTAACGTTTGCTTCACGAGGCAACCAACTCGGCTGTCTGTCAAACATACGAAATCAAATTAAAAAGGGATGAAATGTATTTTGACATCTTTAGAAAGACGTTAGATTGGCTGCCATTTTAGGGTGATTAGTGTCAGTCAAAGCATAAAAAAGAAATTAGATTTAACCTCGTTCTGCTCAATTTGAGTCCATGTAGAGCTTTGTCAACTTTTGATGGGGGATTGTACGATAGTGAAGTTACTTTTATATAAGATCTTGACATAAGTAGCTGCTGGTTGGGCAGTAAACGATATAATACTATTTTCTATTCAGCGATGGATTTTGACCTTCTTCTTCTTTGAGCTTCCTGTAGGTCTGTCTAACAGAAGATTAACCTTTTCTCTGTTGTTGCAGCCAGACAGGATTAGAAGAGGCACACTTTGAAGGCTATGAAACTCTGCTTGTTAACTTCTAAAGGAAATATTTATGCCAGTCTGTCGGTTTGCGTTCTCAGCTAAAAGGGGTGTTCCTCTCGAGATCGTCAGACGGGGAAATTAACATATATTTTCCAACACAAGCCATCAGCTCAGCCACATTGGCCTTTTCCTTGTGCCTTCCTCCCGTGCTTGTGAAGTACAGGCTTCATCAATTAGACTCCCGCCAATCACAGAGGCCACAGTTTCCATAGAAACTTAGTTGGTTGGCTAGCAACCTGTAACAGTGATCACCAGCACTTCATCCTGGCTTTGCTGTCAGACTGGATGTCTTTTTTTATTTCAGGGATGAGAAGAAAATATTATTTCAGGGATGAGAAGAAAATCATTACAAATGCCATGAAACCATGACCGTGTAATCTCCTGTTGTCATTATTAATATATCCGTTTATATTGAAACATCAGCAGCAAAATGCATCATCAGTTTGGAATTAAATCGGATTTTATTTCCTACTAAAGATGTGTTTTTGTCGAAAACGAGAGAGAAAATAAGTCAACCAGTTATTTTCTTCTTTTATTCCTCTTTGTAAATGTCCTGGTCCTATTTATAATATTTTCTGCCACTTAGATTTTATGCAGAACTCTTTTTTTTTCATCATCTTTTGTCAGAGGCCTAAATAGGTAGCTGGTTGGTTGGTTTGATACAAAGCTTTTAAGCTCTTCAGAGTGTAATACTCTGAAATATCTGTTGACCAAATAAATGGAAAAAAAAAGTGCTTGTGGTGCAGATACCGAGCAGAATAAAAGACTAGCTGGCGTACAGAACTCACAGAACATCTTCCACATGCCGTATTCGGTCACGTCTGTAACAGGTGGTGACTTGAAAGGTCAATTTATTAATCACGATAATGATTTCGCTGGCTGACTCAGGCACTGGAGGTTGTGAGGGGTGGCAGAAGATGGAGGCTGGGTGGAAAGAGCTGGTTCTCAGCTATGGTCAGGCAGGGTGACAGCGCTGGCAAGTGAACACAAGAAGGCTTTCTAAATGCATAAAGCCAAGAGATACTGAGAGTGATCAAGTACCACTGGAGCTGGAGACAATAATCCGGCACCATGCAGAGGGAAGGTCTGGGTTTAAGTGCAGGTGCTGATTAAACTCAATGTGCTGCAGGTGTGTGGACCAGAACAGCTCCGACCAGAAACAAAGCCACGGCCAGCCTCACCAAGCAGCTCTGAAACCTCACAGACCGCAAAAACAGGACACCATGAAGTCCAAATAAAAATAAAAAAACATCAAATTTCATATATATAACTCAATTTGGGAAACAGGAAAGTCCTTTTTATAAGGGCAAATAATGGAAGAAACCTCAGGAAGAGCCGTCAAACTGAGGATACAAATCACAATGACAGCATTTCTGACAGACTTAGGTGATGAAACAAATGGAAAGAATGTGGATCCAGGAGGCCAATGAGCAGCCGCAGGTGTCACCATATGGGACCTGAGCCACACAAAGAAAGATAGATGGAAAGAAAGAAGATGAGAGAGGAAGAGAGACTCTCACAGCTTGGATGGTCGTGGGAACAGAAACCAAAAAAAAAAAAAACAGGGTTAGAGAAATGCAGCAGTTGTAAAAATGTTAAAGCAGAATCCTTTTGGTGGGCCAAAGAAATACAAGTACCAGGTAAATAAATGAATCAGGACTGAGACCGAGCCATTCAAAGGACATTGGAAACAGATATGAGGGGCTGAGCTGAACAAATTAAAAGCGCTAACTGGGAGTTAAAGCAGAGAAATATCTAAGTTTGGATTCAAAGGCTTTGACAGAGTCAGATGGTCTGATATCAGCAGGGGAGATTATTCCAGCGGAAACAGGCTCAATGGGAAAGAGCTGCCGCCCGCTGACTTCTTTGTAACTCCGGGGACAGCAGGAACTCTGTATTCTGAGAGCGTAATGCACAAAATGGGATACAGGTTTAATTAGGCCAGGCAGCACCTCAAAGTCTGACCTGACATTAATAGAGCCAATGAGGTGCAGCTAAGATTAGTGTAATATGTTCAGATTGTCTGGTTTTAGTTTAGAGTCAGGCTGCAGCACTCTGAGCAGCTTCTCACACCAGCAGGAGGCTGACTGGACAACAAATGCATGACAGAACTCAAGTCTGGAGGCGTGAATTCAGATCTGTGCTTTGCATTTTAACCATGTTGCATAAGCAGAAAAAGCGACATTAGCGTTCATCTTTATTTGAGCATCAGACATGACACGACACTTACATGAAGTAATCTCTGTGTGAGTGTCTCTGGCTGTTGTCATTTGTTCAGTCGTGTCACTTTTAATATAAAGTTGACATGTCTGAGATGTCTTTGTAATGATGAACGCAAGTAGGCCTGATTATCAAACTTAACATTACATTAAATCATCATTATTCAACATGTTCTCACTCCCAGACATGTCAAATACAGCAGCTCTGTCAGTGGTCTTCATCTTCAAACAATGGCGCTTTAACTCTTTAGTGTTAGTTTTGAATATGAAGGGCTTTGCACTCCAGTAAGCAATGATATGTATTTATGTATGCAATCCTTAAAGATTGCATACATACATTCAGAATAAAGCAAATAGTTCACATGTGACATATCCTGACATTTGGACTGTTAATACTTTGGTTAGGTTCCAGAAAATATCGTGTTTTGGGTTAAAATTGCTCCGTCTTCTTGTGTAACTTACTTCCCCTAAATTACGTGACTTAAGTGACTTCCCTTGTTTGAATCCCGGCTCCCCCTAGCTGCATGTCGAAGTGTCCTTGAGCAAGACACTGAACCCCAAATTGCTCCCGATGAGCAGTTGGCACCTTGCATGGCGGCCTCCGCCATCAGTGTATGAATGTGTGTATGTGAATGGGTGAATCTGAAGTGTTGTAAAGGGCTTTGAGTGGTCAGTAGACTGGAAAAGCACAATTTTACCATCACCACAGTTCACAAACAGTTCACATATTGTGACGTATTATCTTCTGACACTTACTGACATAATGAAAGAGTCAATGGTCCAACTTGGTTAGGTTTAGGTTTCAGAAGTAGGTTAGCTTTAGGAAAAGATCATAATTTGGCGCCATATACGTACTCTTGGTCACAAACGGAAAACCCTGGTCTGAAGGGGGAAACGTCCAGTGTGCGGCTCATACAAGCGTTCCTGTTATTTCTTCACCGTGCTGATTAAAAAAAACAGGGTCAGTGATTCTTGGAAGTTCGACAGTCACTTGATGAATATGTGATTCCTCAAACTGGTGTCAATCAACATCTCAGTTTTATTAGATTTTAGGAGATGGCAGTAATGTGATATCGACTTTTTCCCGCAGCAGTCTTAAATAGCAGCGGTGATCTTAATCTATTTTTAAACACAGTTGCAGTGTAGTTTAGCGTGAGCATCATTGGATGGGTGAATCACAAATACCAAAATGACGTTTGAGC
Source organism: Acanthopagrus latus (assembly GCF_904848185.1). Taxonomy (NCBI): domain Eukaryota; kingdom Metazoa; phylum Chordata; class Actinopteri; order Spariformes; family Sparidae; genus Acanthopagrus; species Acanthopagrus latus. The sequence goes on from NC_051055.1 coordinate 29,227,376, forward strand.
CTTCTGGAGGTGTCCGGAGTGTAATTCAACCGAGCGTCTGTGATGGTATTTGCCCACATGATTATTTCCGTGATATTCATGCTTCCACCAGTGCCCTTTATCTCTAATACCCACTTCTGCACAGGCTCCCTGTTTAATCTAAAACCACAAAGGCCAGAGACGTCAGATCGAATGTTTTGGTAAATCAAACCCGCTCGTTGCGAGGAGTCCTCGAGCTGGCTCTTATATCGACAGCAGATTAAATGTAGATTAAAATCCAGAGGTTTGGCTTTTTGCCATCAGGGCTTCTAGACTCAGAATTGACCTGCCTGAGGAGCTTAGGGCAGCTGAATCTGGATCGTCTTTTTAAATGACTTTCCTGAAACTCAATTTTGCTTCCATGCATCGACCTGTTGTTATTGTGTTTGACCTCTAACATATGGATTTTTTATTACAGCACCTTGTAACTTTGATTGCTTTTGAACTCTGATTTGTAAAAAAATACTCTACTGTATATATTCTTCCTTCTTCTCACTCTCAGGTAATTACTTAACAGTCAACATAATTAGTCAGAGCACTGTTCTGCTAGTTAAACGTGAAATGGTTTTCTGGTTTTTCTGTCTTGTTTCCAGAAGAAATTTAATTGACTTCGGTTCATTAACATTCATTAAAATTGTATTACCTCGGGCCACGTTTTCATTGCACCAACAAAAAAACATACATTTTAACAATTAAATCACAAATCACAATTAACAATGCAATCTACCGAGGCTCTCGACCGCCAGCTCGTCTCACTAATATGTTCTGTTATGATCCACAGAGCCCTCCAGGTTCCACTTCAACAAACCTGAGAACTACATCAGCATGTACCACCAGGAGGGGAGCGACACGCTGTATGTGGGCGGCCAGGCGATGGTCTACGTGCTGATGTTCACTAACAGAGGTGTCCGCGAGTGGCAGGTACACTTTACCATTAGTTGATTTAGCTAATGTGCCCGCAGATGCTCTAAAGGGATGTTTTGTTTTTTTTCCCCTGTTGGGGGTTTAATCTCTCACTGTCAGGCTGTTGTTACGGGGAAGCTGCTCTCCTGTTGTGTACAGAGGAGTTACGAAAGAGCGCCAAGCTTTTAACTCCAAGTCCACAACTGATCACTGCTCGGATATGTTGTCTGCACACGTTAACATGAAATCAGGGACCTGAAGGTTGAAGAGACACACTTGTAACCAGAGTCTAAGAAGAACATCATCTCATGAGGAACACCTACAAATGTTTGCTGTTAATTTGTGAGGTGTTTTTGAACTTTGGAGAGAGCTCCTGTAGCTGTTTCCCTCTCCTGTCCAGTCTTTATGCTAAGCTAAAGTAGCCTGCTCCTGATTTCAGCTATAAGCTAAACACATAGACATGACATCATTTTGATTTTTAAATCAAACTCACCCCCTTTTCCTCCTGACATCCTGTGATTAACAAGAGCACAATAAGTAGATTTAGTTCGCCTGATTCAAATGAGTATTTTCTTTTTAAAGTTACAATTACACAAAAAACAAACATTTTATTTTGAAAAGATTTAGTTTATTCCACCCCGACACTGTCTGCCAGTCTCTTCCGGACAACAACAAACACAGCTGGCCTCCTCCTGCGAGGGCAACGCTGCGAGCCAGAGAAGGCATCCAGAGAGATGAGACGGCTGGTCCAGCTCAGCAGCTGAGGGTCGAGGAAGTCGGGTTGTGCATACATTAATGAAGCTACACCTATCTCTCCCCGTGTGGAAAGGAAACATAATTGACTCAGCTAATAATGTCAACATAGGCTCCAGATTACACAGTGTGTGGGCTGCAGTGTCAGCACCGACTCGCCTGACAAATTGAAGAGACTGTAAGCTCGATGTTTTCATCCAAATATGACTATGCCCTATTTTCCAGAATGATTGCAGGCTTAGTGTTGGGTTTCCCCACCGTGGAGACAAAAAGACAGGTGGGAAAAAAAAAAACCAAACAGAGAATGGTGATGTGTTTGGCACGGAGAGACTATTTTGATGTTTGATGGCGTGTTTTTCTTACTCACACAGTTAAGTGGCGTCTTGTCAGGTTGAGTCATTCCCACTGCAGACGCAGGAGCATAAGGCCTTATTCAGGCGTTATGGGGATTGGCTGCAGTGTTGTGTGGCTGTGTGTCACTTCATGGTCCTTTTGTCAGATGTAATGTGGCGAACTTTAACCCCGATGCCAATTCAGAAGATTGTGGTACTAAAATGCATCTCAAATCAGTTTTGCCAACCACCACTGAACAACCAAAGATGAACAGCTGTGTTGCTTTACCTGTAGCATGCGGATTGATTGTCCATTTCAACAGATTAAAAAACGAATACTTAAACAACCCAGATGCAATATTACAGTACACTAGACCAAATTGTGAGTGATTATAAGCAAAACATAATGTTGAATGCAAAGAAATGTCCATTGTTGTCACCCTGTAGCATTTAGCAACGCTACTAGCACGCCTACGACTGACCCGTCCAACTGAGGATGAGAGGATTTGTGATTTAGCGCTCCGGTTCTAAAGCGATTGTCTGCCTCAACAGATGAAAAAGGCCAAATCGAGTGAATAAGCATGAGACAAAACATTATACTCCTTTACACTGGCCAAACTACACGACTGGCTGCAGTCACATGACATCGGTTTGAGTTTCTCCAAAAGTCTGCTTCTGTTGCAGCCTAGTCACACTTTGCTCATTCAAATGAGCTGCATCACATGAATCTGTCTGAATGTGCTTGAACAGAGGAACAAAAAGAGGAGCAAAGTGTCCTGATTCTTGTTGGTATAGAAGTGTTACATGGTCCTCCAGATGGAGGTTGTTCTCAAGGTAATCTTTAGGTCGAGGGTTTGGGTGTTGCAAAATGGCATAGTGATAATACCCTCATTGCCACAACACACCACAGCTGACGACGGCATATTGCAAACTTCCTGTTACGACTGTTTACACAGGCGGCATCAGTGACACATGTACTACGGCTCTGAACATCATCGGCCACTCACAAGGAAATAGTAGGCGCATTTTTTCTTAAACATCGCAATGGGAGATATTTATTGATAAAAGCGTCAGCACACTCAGTACACTCAGTTATCTACGGTGAAAAGGAGAAACAATGCTTGTTTGATCGAAGGACATGACACAGCAGCATTCTCATGAGGATGAATTCAGTCTGCTTGTCTTTATAACGCTCTTTCTATTGCTCGGTCCACCTACGTGTAACTAGGTGCAACAACTTCATGGCCATACTTGTTCAGGTTGACTAAAGGAATTCTGAGAAATGTAATGTATAGGAGACAGGTTGAGGATGCACGGGCACAGAAGACGGGAGACGGCCCATTTCATGAGAAAATGAGTCCTCGGGTGCAGTGAGCATCACAGGATGGTTTTAGCTAACAAAGCGGATGTTTGCTGTGTGGATTGTGTTTCAGCAGCAGCAGCAGCAGCAGCAGGGTCACTGTTTTCATGCTCAAACAGGGGAGAGTGTAAGAAATTGGCACAAACTAACATTTCTTCCTCCTACAGATCCCGGCGGCGTCCGATCAGACTGCGATTGACACCTGCAAGGCGAAGGATGCACCACTGGAGGTAGAGGTTCATCCTCACTGACTGCATCTTCATCAGTGTGTCATCATCGACATCATCCTGCCTCTCATCGCCGTCATCGTCTTTATCTTCATCACCATCATCTTCACTCGCGCTGCAGTAGATTTGATTCTGTTATTCGAATTAGGTTAACACGAACGATTAAGGGAGGAAGGCGGAGGGCAAAATAACACGTTCAGATTTGCATAAAGGCACATAAATGCTAATTTATACAGATGAGATAAAATTACACAGGAGACAGATTCACCTCAAAACAAATAAACCAAATGCTGCACAGATGAGTGAGCTGTTGACAAGTGCAGCCCCTAATTCCACGAGATTCCATCGAGAGACGACTGAGGGAATACTGCCAGTTGAATATGAAATTCGAACTGAAATGAGTCTGAGAATGTGGAAAAGCTTCCACCGTTCATTACGAACGCTCCGAGGCAAATGAATAATCTTACACAGCGCAGGATCCAGCGCTGCCTAATGTGCTGCTTGTCACACAAAACAAAGAAGTCCTAATGACAAAGAAGGGCGAGAAAAGGATGTGCTTTAAATACCAAGACCATTTTTATCATTTTTTTTTTTGTTTTTTTTTCTCAACATGAATGAATAATTCCCACATCCATTTTGACACAGTTTTATAATTACAGGAGATTAACCAGATCGTTGGGGCTAATTTTCCATTTTTACTCAGGGTCAGATTCTGCATTTACTCGATAGCCAAAGTGGAAATCATTCTCACCTCTCTACTTAGCCGATAGCGACATAGATTTTGTCAGCTCACGTCTGCAAGAGATCATTTCTGGATAATATGTACTGAGCCAAATGTGGAGAAAATCAGCAGTGGGTTGTAGCTGGGGGGTGATTTCGCCGTAGCTGACTGGCCAGAGTCGATATAACGGGACACGCTTCTGGCCCAGAGAGACTTTCTTCTGAGAATATCTCTATCCATTTTCTCTGAACATCACAGCCCAAACAAGACGACTCTTTGTGTGGTCAGAATTTGAGCAATTTGGTGAAAACAGCATGTTGAAAATCTTGGATTATTATTTTTATGTCAATGATTTTTGAGAAGCCAGTAGAAGTCTGTCATGCTGATGTTCTGCAGCCACTATTCTGAAACTGTTGGACAAGTACCACCAGTGGTACGCAAAGAAATCCCACAGATAATTGTTGAAAACACTTAATAAAATCAAAATATTATTACTGCTTCAGGTTCATGCATGTTACGTCATCCACGATGACAAGAGTTACGAATCAGACAGACTGTAGACGTAAGAAGGGTTGAAAAATACTACAAACATGACTCCAAATGCCAAACTGTATTTTCAGTTGATTGTAATAATGGTCTTTTATTTGTTAAAGTGGTTCATGATGTATAAAGTTGTAAATGGCTGTTCTACAGGCTCAAAAGCTGCACGTTTGAGGAAGATTTCAGCATCATGTGCCTGCTGAGCAACTCGTATTGGCGTGAGCTGGACATCATCTTAGAGAACAGTCACCAGTTCTCTTTAAAAGAAATTATAGGGTGTGAGGGGCTAACATTAATACCTCATGATGACTTGTCTTGAAATATTTTAGCTGAAGCTTCAGTCGATGGTGGCTTGTGTCCGAGTGCTGACAGCAGAGAAGATACAGACAGCCGCTCACAGCTCTCCTGTCTCCAGGCCAGCAGCGTCTGCCAGGCCGATGTAACGCAGTCGGGTTTAACAAACGAGTGTTCTTCCTGTTTCAGCACATGTAATGTGACGTGTAATAAGCTTGCCGCAGGAGTCGGTGTTACACGGTGTTCGAGCATACACTGATTACAATTCTTGCCCACCACCTCTGCTTTTCTTTTTTTTTTTATTTCAATACTTATGTGGATGATGCTGCACGCTGCAATTAGACTGAAAGTGTCTGTTCTGCGCGGCAGCAGCAGAGCAGCAGCAGTCAGAGTTCGCTAGTGACGGTGAGGAGAGTAAGGAGAGCTGACAACATGATGATGCCAGAGGATTTGTCGTCATAAGGAAAAGGGAGAAAAGTGCCGAATTTATTCCTATTATATTTCAGATTTAAACCCGACGCTGACAGGTAACCTGACGAGGGGAAATGAGTGTGTCGCCTGCAGCTCTTCATCAAGCTGCTCACCGCGGCTTCTCCTTGATCCATATTTCACACTAATCCCCTGTCAACAAACTCTCAAAAAAATGACCATTTCCTTTTGTTTTTGTAGATCGACGTTTGATGAATTATCACCGTGAGCGCTACACTAACTGATGGACACATTGATCACCCTTACTGTGGCTATACTTCATAATAAAATTAAAGTTTAATGAGAAGGTGCAGCACTGGGAAATGATTGGTTTGCATTAGCAGTAACTTGATACAGAGCTTCATAGTCGGTGAGTGCCTTTTCTTGTAAATCGTGTGGTGTAATAAGATACAGTAGTGTTGTGACAGGTTAACTAACTGGCAGGAACATTTCCTCATCGTATCAGCTCTGCTCTGTCCTGGCAGCCTGTCAGTTTGGGTCTATTATAGCAACCATTAGCGTGTTGTCATCAGGAAAAGGCCGCTTTTGCAATTGAGCTGGCTTCGATTTTTTTTTTCCATTTCAGTGTCGTCCAATCTCCAGAGTCATGACACAAAACATAGAGGGCACTGTTTTCTTGCACACACTCGAGGAAAAGCCTCCAGAGAGTCAGGATGTGAAAGATGGTGTAAAATGAGAACATCCTGATCTTCCCCAATGAAGCTAATGATGCCAGGATGTTTCACTCGAGGCAACAACTTTTTCGGTCCTTCAGCGATAGACAGCCTCACGGTTTGTAGAAAACTTTACCCCATGTGTGAGATGGAGGCCGGAGGTTATCAGTAGTCAGTAATTTAACAGACAGACCGTACTTCCAACTATCTCTAAGTCCACAATGTTCAGCTGCAGTTTGTTCAGAACACACACAGCCTCCGAAAAAGCTGAGCCCAGAGAGCAAATACACCAACATCAAACACGGTTCATGTTGAGCGTAACAAGAGCAAACTCAATATTAATTCACGTTAATATTATTCCACTAAATCATCACCCTAAATGTCTAATCATCGTCTGTCACAACGGGGCGACCGGGTGGAGCTTAGCTCAACCTGAGCTGGAGAAGTTTGCTGAAAAAGGGCCACTTAGCTCGCTGTCTGTTCAAGAATCGCTCAACTTTATAGAATGTAGTATGAATAATAAATCAAACAGCAGGATGCTTTTAAGACAACAGCTGTTCGCCCTGCTCTGAACCCTGTCACCAGATAATAACACTGGATACTGGGGGATCCTCAAAACCTGTTCAATTATGTAGCTGCTTTTTTGCCCATGCCAACTTTTTGAAAAATCCTGCTTTGTGCTTTATTGGCCAGGAGTTTCACAGAATAACTAAGCAGGTGATTAGTCAACTATCAAAATCACAAGTCTACACTGTGCATTTTTTTGCATATTAATCATTCAACTGAGATCCAATCCAATGATAATGCACCATAGTGGGCTATTCAGAGCGTCAGATGACCTAATGACACAAGGTGAACACTGATTTAACAACAACTATCATTTTCTGCATCATGCCACATTAAATAAACAGAATTTAAAGGTTTCTAGACGAGCAAAGACTTCTAATATTTGTGGGAGAAAGCAGTCGTGTTGCTGCAGTCAGTGGCGGGGGTTTGGTCCAATCAGACTCATTTATAAACCAGAGCCAATCCATGAGTCTGTTATTTCTAACCTACCCCTGCGTGATACAATTCACTACTGACTCCTTTTTGGGATTGTGAATGCCTCAATATTGGCGACTATGACATGGTTGCAGTTATGAAACAAACAGTTGGTTGAGGTTAAGACAACAGATTCTCCCAACTCATCAAATTCGACAGCTTGGTCAGTGACTTCACGCGATGATTTTTCACCTAACCTCCTTAACCTAATCACCTTTTGCACATAAATGGCTCTGCGGTCAAGCGAGCAACAATCTGTAATATGCAACAACCAATTAGACTTTAAAATGAAGCTTGGAAACAGTTCAAGTGAAATATCCTGACTTTCAGGCTGTAACGTTGTAAAGCACTTGTGATTTGCTTTGGTTCCGGCACAAAAACTACTCAGTTCGGTTCAGGCACAAAATATACTTGGTTAGTTTGATGAATAGATCATATTTTGGGTTAAAATAAAAATGTTCCATCACATCATTTGCATAACTTAAGCTGCGTAGCTCATGTCAGGGCAATGTGAAGTCCAGAAGTCCGGTGTATGACCCGTCCAGTCACAGGAGGGATGGTTCAAGACACGATGCCAGAGGAGCATCTACACAGTCAGAGTCAGAGGCGTAGGGCCGCTGACCAGACTGCTGTATATGATACGCTGGCAGCCAGAACAGGCTGCATGAGACGTGAACTCTAATCGCCTACAACAAAGTCTGCAGTGCTCCATGCCTGCACACCATCCTCGCCTCCACCCCCGCTACATAAAGGGCAACACTCCTGCCTGCACTGGCACTGAACATTGGCTTTGCACATAAATGATGAGGTGAGGAATCACTGAATATGGATATAATCCGTGGGGATGCTGGGTTTGTACTGCACGAAGCCTTGTGTATCAGTAGTGTTGAGATTAACTACACAACTCATGATGCATCTGATGAAAAAATTAAGCGACTGAACGCGATAGTAGCTTGACGTTGACATCAGCCGTCACTAACCCTGCCCCGTGTAAACTTAACTCTAATGTTCAAACCCTCCAAGATCTTTAGTGTTCGACTTTTTCTCTCGATAACAGAAGTACAGTAAAGTAAAAACCTACAAACTTGCATAGGCTTACACACAAATTACCCAGCCTACCCAACTGCCTACCCATCCACCTACACATCCACCTACACACACTTACACAAGCTCTGGCCCTGTTTGTTGGACTTGGCGATGTTCTTCCTCTGGCTCCAATTTTATCTAAACCTTATTTCCATCAGAATTTGCAGATTTGATTGTTTTTGTACTAAAAAAAAAAAAAAAAAAAAAAAATCACGATCACAATCACTCATGACTCGACATGAGCAGAATTTACTCCTTCGGGGGAGTGTTCGGTATTCAGTTTCACCCTCCACCCAGTAATGTCCTGGAGATAGCGGTCCATTTTCCTGTACTTAATAAATAACTGATGCATATGGAGTTTTGCAGTGCTGTACTGCAGGGCTAAGCCTCGTGTGTGCTGTCTGCCAAAAAAATGTTCAGAGTGTGGATCGCCTCCAATTTTCCTTAAATTGCTCTCTCTGAGCAATCCGCTCTTTCTCCTCCTAATCTGCTTTGTGTTCTACTCTTGCTTTGATTTTTCATCCCTCCATTCCACCTTCCTCCCCTCTCCCGTTTGTTTGTCTGTCCGTCCCCTGGTCTCTCTCTCTCTCTCTCTTTGTGTTGTCTCTGCCTCTCTAATCACTTTTTCACACACTCTCCACGGTTTCTCCCCTCTCGCCTCTCTCTGTCTGTCTGCATCTTTAATCCCAATCTGTGTATTTTTCTCCCTCTTGCCTCAGCCTCATTTTCTGCCTTTTGTCCCCTTTTCTCTTTTTACCGTCTCTTTCTTCTCACAGCTGGAATGTGATAATTTCATCACCGTCATTCAGAAAGTAAATGATACGATCATAGTATGCGGGACAAACGCTGGGAGCCCCAGGTGCTGGATGCTGGTAAGAGTTTCTTCAGACATCACTTGAAATGCTTTTACATACCGATGCAGCTGCTCCTTGAGTCGAAAACACTCTTAAGATCGATTGTAATTAGCTTTTTATTTATTAACTCACTTACTTTTTCATCGCCTGGCCAGAAGTTATTTATTCTTACTGAGGATGTCTTCACTCAGAGCTGAATGTGGAGTGGAGACTTTCTGAAATGTGTGTGGGTTTAAACCGTCCTCCCTCCCCCGGCAGGTGAATGACACTGTGCTGACCGACGTCCAGGGCAACGGGCAGATAGCGTCGGCCTCTGACATCTCGCCAGCCTACCCTTCCCAGAGGTCCATCAGCATTCCTGCAGGTAACAAATGCAGGAAGAAAGTTATGGATCTAAGCTGCATACGGGAGTTCACGATTCACTGGAAGGAAAAAGAAGAAAACCTTAAAAATTGCCATGAAACATTTTTCACAAAGGGGATTTTTGTGGGTGCTAGTGAAGCTGATAAACCCAGATAATAGGCAACTAGAGGGAGATAACAGCTGCACTTTGTTAAGATAATTGGGCCCTGTGTGGGCTGAAGTGAAGAATTGGTAATTTAAAGCTTATTTGATTGGATGATTTTCCAGATGGGTGTTCCCATTTGGATTAAGTTCCCCCTGTGTTCTTAAACCTTTTGCACACTGGACAAAAAAAGCCCACAAACATCTGGTATTGGTCTTCAGTGGGAGAGGGTGCAATCAGCAGAGGTCTAATATTAATCACCTCCAGCTCAGATCGACTGTGATGAAAACACGACGGGCGTCACATGTTAATTTTCACCCCCCCCCCCCCCTCCCCCTTTTTCCGGTGCAATGCTATGACGTGCGTTAACTTTCCAGACATTTGCATGTAAATACTTTCAAGCAGAGCTCAGACATCATTCGGTCGATGTTTGGTTTGAAAGAGAGACTGAGGTAAAAGATATTAAAAAAGTGGACCTTGGCCTCCAGGCTGCTGTCTACTGTTCCCTGATTTCAAACTCAATGAAACATCTAACTTGATACAAAAGAAAGAAATAAAAACCAGGGAGAGAAACTTGTCTTCTGGTGTTGCCTGTTTAAAAAAAACCTGCACATATGAACATATTTTGATCTATATAGCGACATATATTGATCACAATTGGCTGAAAGACAGTAGAATATTATTTGTGCATAAAATAAGTAATGGCATTGGACAAAACAATAGTTTATGCATGTTAAAGTTCATCACAAGGATTATTCCCATGTCAGGATCTCATGGTGGCATAAATCTGGCCACCAAACCGAAGTTCTCAAAGTAATCACAAATCATTAGTTCACTGAGGCGGAATGGTTTTTCCTGATTGAAGTCTAAATGAGTTCCATTTTCGTGAGATTGAGTGCCACCGTCCTTAAAGTCTCAACCTTCTCCTCGCCCAAGGTGTCGCTTCTTCGTGTAACTTGTTTTGGAGCAAAGCCATCGTTCCAGCTCCTTTATATTAACTCTACTCATTTGAGTCGGGAGCAGCCGAGCAGACACTCGTGAGCTCCCAGGAGCAATCTGTCTCTTATTATCACTCTCTATTCATAACATGCAAATGAACAGGAGACGCGTTCGTGTAAAGTGCCTGACAGTATTTCAAAGAGCCTCGACAAGATCGATGTGTAACTACGTTTTAATAGAACAGGTAGTAGTACTTGGCGGAGACATACGTATTCTACCTTAAACGAGATCTAATATGTTGCGTACTATTAGTCAAAGTAACCCCTCCATGCTAATTGGAGAAGATCTGCAATTCAAAACACAGCACAGCGAGGCTTCTTTTCTCCTGTGTAATTCTTTAATGAGGTAACTTCAGGAAATTATTTCTGAGTTACAACTAAAAGTTCCTCAGCTTTGAAATCCATTAAAAAAAAATAGATCTTCATGTAAGTGAAGGTTGTTGAATGAGTTGATGTAAGTGACCAGACAGCTGAATTAAACTTCTCCTCTATAAGTGTTAGCGACGTTCTCTACCTACAATAAATAATCACTTATGGAATAATTCCCCTTAGTTTGTTGCTGTCAACCCCCCCAAAAAAGGAACAAAAGAGAAAATTAATGAAGAGCGACAACCGAACCACCATCGCTCAATGATCGTCACAGATCTGTAATGAGTTTATTCCTGTTGCCCCAGCACATCATATACTGTATGTAATTTCGTAGCATCACCGGGGGATCGCACCACCCTGAGTGCCAAACACACAAGAGCCAGCCATCTGCCATTCTGCACATTCACATGGGGGGAAAAAAGAAAGAAAGAAAGAAAGAAATCACGATGAAACTGAGCTGTTGTACATGAACAGCTCCAGACAGAATTCAGGCAGAAGTTTCCACCGAGTCTTTGATGCTAAAGAGATAAGAAGAGGGCTGCGTGGAGGTTACTAACAGGCAACTTGTTCTCGGGATGAAACGTAGTAAAATCAAAACACTTTTGGGTACCACTTTTTCGTCCACAGATAACCAGAATACACTTTGAAGTCTTCGTACTTTTGGCAGGCAGGCAGATCCTTTTAAACCTGGTCTTCCATATGTATGTATATATGCCCTGCAGGTTTTGTTTACTTCCATTGCTTCCCCAGAGTGGAGGTATATATCTGTGTGAGGAAACTCAATATCTGGCCACACTTCAGCATCCAGAGACTGCTGACTGTCTGGTGCAGCGTACCCGTCATTGTTGTTGCCAGTAGCAATCTTTTCAAGGGTTTCATTGTTTTCCTCCCAGCATCACAGCTCTCTCTGCGTATTCAAAGCAGCCACAGTCGGTTCATTTTACCACACAGCGACGGCGGCGAGAAAAGGCGGTCGCACATGAAGACGTGACAAATATGAGCGCCAGTGTTTTTGTGAAGACACAGGTCTGCTAATGGAGTGTTTCTTTTTTAAATCCACCTCTGTTAGACTGAATAAAAGGCTATTGTTTGGGGGTGTAATTGATCAATTTCACGAGGTCACCACGTCGGACTTCAGTGCCTGGCATCCCTCCACGGGGAATGGAGCTTCTTGATTGTGTGAATATTGAGGAGCGCAGGGTCACATTAACTAAACAGGGACGTTTCAAATTCGAAGCGACCCTGCAGCAGTCGCCTGCAGCAGACGCTCGCAGCGCATTAACGATTAAGGACGGACAACTCGTCTGTTTGTTGAAACATCTAACGCAGATGGATTGTTTGTAGAGACTCTCAGAAATTAGCGAGAGGTTAGTTAGCACAGCGAGAAGCTCCTCGAGATGGGGGATCGATTGCCGAAGCAACAAGCCGTCTCTTCGCTTGAGTTGAGCAGCATTCTAATAACGATCTGTCCTAATTAAGGCGTCACTAGCACGATTTCAAACGCTTCCCCTCTGCATCGCTATGGAGACAGCGCTCTTAAGTGAACACGGTGATTGCTGGCCGCTCATCAGAGCAGACAGTAAGCCTGCCTCCATGTCTTCCATGCTGTGCCTCTCTTTATTCTCTGTCCCTCCTGGGCCTCCTTTTTTTGTGTCTTCGCTCTCCTTCTCTGTGTTTAATGTTCTCTGTATCTTCCTCTCCTTCCTCACTCCCCCTTCTGTGTCACTCCAATCTCTCTGAACCTTGCACCTCCTCGTTTTCTGTTTTTTTTTGTTTGTTTCTTTTTACCCACTCCTCACTATCTCCTCTCTCTGTCTTTTTTTTTTCCCTCGCTGTCTCAGATGGGAGTCTGTATTCTGCTATGTCGTCGGTGACGGGTCACGCCGGCTCGATCCGGCGAACGTTCGGCTCCCAGAAACTCCTGAAGACGGAGAACATTTGGCTGCTGAGTGAGTAGGAGGAGGGGAGTCATGCAGAAACCGTAAAGGTTTACTGATGAATATGGAGCTGGTGGGTGGTACTTTCTCTAGATCACCCACCATCGTTCCCAAGGGAAAAATAACACGTAGGTGTGTTTACTGCCATTATGTTTATGGTTTGGGTCACCTTATTTACAGCATTAAAATGCAAATCGGAAACACTGAGATCAGCCATTTACAGGCATGTGGAGTCTCATAATGCTCCATTTCTTACACTCAGTTTAATGTTAGCAGCGTGTCCTCTAAAGAGGTGATCTACTCATGAAATGAGAGCGCACTAGAAGACAGTTTGTTGACCCTCAAATGTCTCCAGATCCACAGTTTGCGGGTGCAGCCATAATCCCATCCTCAATAAAGTTCAAGGAGGAGATCTACTTCTTCTTCAGCGAGTTCAACAAGACAGCCCGAGTGGACGAGGAGCCGTACCGGGCCCGCATCGGCCGAATCTGCACGGTAAGGAACCCACTGTTATGTGACCAAACCCGGGTGTTCTTCCCACCCTTGCAACCTCTGGACACATTGATTGTCTCTTCACAATGCAGATGTATCCAAATATTGGTTTATGTTTGGTTTTCTCATTTTAATTGAGTGGATTACAGAAGGGTTACCAAGTTGTTTTTTGTTATATTTATAAAAACATCCCAATATTAATGAATACATTTAAATGCCCTGGTAATAAAAAGTTAAAGATCTGTTGCCTCTGGCTGTCTCGGGCCTGAATAAACCCATCTACTACATACGCATATGAATGAGTGCACACGCTGCCTGCACACTAAGTGCTCATGACCAGAATCGTCTATCATCAAATATCAGATATGTCGCTAAAGTTAGTGACTCAGTTGCACCAGAATGGAAGAGAACGTGCAGCCAAAGTTTCTCAATGCCAACATACTAACAACAGTAGCCATGTCTGTTGTTTACATACATAATAATGTTAGGAGTGTTCTCATATGTGACTGTTTGACAGGGTTAGAGAATGACAATGATGTGCTGCCCATAAGACTGTTGTTCAGCAGCTAACACAGTTAGCACAAAGCACACCGCCACAGCAGTTAGCAGAAACTTCCTGGCCCGGTTGCGTTTTTGGGACTGAGGTAGATTCATGACGGCTACTGTGCTTTTTTTTTAAAGTGAATGTGGCATTTAACAGAGCTGTTTATTCACGTATTTATTAGCCTAAAAAAGGTAAAGAGAACTTGCTGCTAACACATCTCCCAGCTAGCGAACGAGGGGCGTGTGTTTTGTAAGAAAAGCCTGAAGGGAGCGAGTGGGATTTTAGTTTTTGATTTAAAGGGACAAAAGTTTGAAAGCATTACAATAAAGAATAAATCCTAAATGTCATGAGGGAAGACGATACAGTCGGCCTACTGTCATTTATGGATAATTTTCTGTCTACTTTAAATGTTTTAAATGTCTCTTGTGTTTTACTGAGCAGTAAATCTGCACAGTGTATAGGATTGTTGGATTTAGAAAAGCCAGGCACAGTTTTGAGCCGCTGCTGCACGACTCTGGGTAGAGACATGTTTATCTTAACACTTTCTAATCAGTGATGTCAAACAGATGTTTCCATATCAGCTGTCAAAGGCAAACGCCTGCTGCATTAACCCTGAAAATGAACCTCGGATCGTATATAGATACCCGAATCAAAGGAGAAGTGATGAGAGCAGAAAAGCAAGGTTACATTTTTAGTGTGCTGTGAGTAACAAGCTCAGGTATTTGCTAATTTAGGGAGCAAGGAAGCAGATCATTATTTCACAGAAATTATTCTTTCAGAGAAGTCTGGAGGGCGTTTACCTTCAACTAACTGGCCACAGCAACACAAGTCGGTTTCTCAGAGGCTAATAAATGAATCATTACGTCCATAAATCACCTGGATTATCTTCACAGTTAGGAAAGCGTGCAAAGAACAGACCAATTTCTCTGGACCTCCAGCTTTAAAGACTAGTGAGGGAGGGAACGGGAGCTCTGGTGTCCGTGTCAGGGCTCGGGGTCAAATCCAAAATCAATTGTTGTGTTATTTTCAGGTGGATGAAGGGGGCATCAAAGCCCTGCTGGAGAACTCCTGGACCACCTTCATGAAGGCTCGGGTGATGTGCGGTGCAGGAAACACTCAGCAGCAGTACAACAACATGAAGCAGGCGGTGGTGCTGACAGCGCAGGACAAGAGGGCCGGCGTCATGTACGGCCTCTTCTCCAACGCCTGGTGAGCCGGAGCGTATTGTGAAGAATTGTGATACCTTCACGGTTTAATTGGCTGAAGGGAATCATAATATTTGAGCCATTTGGGAATCTAAAACAAAGGAGGAACAATGAAGCTTTGTTGTGTTGCATGAAGTAGAATCGTGCTTCTCGTGTCTCTGTGAACTGATTCAACAGCAACTTGATCAACATGAATATTGTACATACGAGTGGAACAAAGAGAACCGCTGTGACAGCCGTGCACGCTCGCCCACCTGCAGTCCAGAGAAGCATTATTCCATTTGAGGCATCTTAGACTGATTTTAAAGCACGTACCCTTGTTGTCTAAGTAGTATTACTATTGGCGCCACTTTTGCAAAGAGAGCGCTAGCAAAAACAACAAAAACAATCGCAATTTGACCTACAAGCCCTGAGCTCAGTGCTGTGAAAAAGGCTGGTAAAACACTTAATGTGTTAAGTACGCAGGTTTTACGTATTTACAGGGAAAGAATGATGGTTTTCAAGCCACGCGTATCACCTAGCTAACGTTATAGAAATGTCTGCAGAGGTGACAGACCTTGACACAACACCAGAGCGCTCTCTAACGAGTGAATGCCCGTCTGTTCCCTGTTGTTTTACCTCTGTTTCTATCACTCTCCCTCTTCACATTCTTTGCCTCCTCCATCAGCAGGTTCCTACTTGTTATGCAGTGCAGGGTTTCCACAGTTATTCCACTTGTTCTACATTACCTTGGGTAGATAGTGACCAGGGAAAAACAATCCCTCTTCCTGTTTTGGTTTTGCGATGGTAGACGTGCTTCCATTGACGTGTAATTCAACTGTTAATTAGAAAGCAGACTGAATAACAGTGAAATTGAAGTTTATAGGGAACCAGTCCACATGTGGATGGTGTAATTTTCTACAGCTGTTTGTTGCCAGTTAATATTTAGATATTAAGTTAAATATTAACTCACATGTCAAGGTATAAACGTATTGCTTGTTCCAGTTGTGTTCAAACATCAGCATGGTGTAATAACAACATCACATGCTGTCACTCTGAGGAACGTCACCCATACAAACCACACTTCTCGCCTTTGAAATGAATTCGCTTCAGGGAAATACCTGATCACCTCACACCTTTCACACACACACACACACACACACACACACACACACACACACACACAAAAACAACTTCTTGTCTGAACCAGTCAGAAAAAACACTTCTGTCATCATTCTTGAATGATGCAGCTCCTTTATTCGTTCATTCATTGTTATGCAGATTTCTTGATATTTCGAGTACAAAAAAAGCATAGTTTACAATACAAGTTGAGGACGTACATCTGTAGCACTGAACAATTCTGGTGTGACTCAGTAAACATCACGTGAAAAGAGTTTTAAAACCTTTAAGTGATATATCTGCCTTGCTTCCTTTGCTCACTGAATCTCTCCTTTATGTTAGGATTTCTCAGCATTTGAATGTTGTAAAAAACATTTCTGACTATTAAGATACACATTTCAACAAAATATACAACATAGGTATATTGGATTTTAGACATTTTATGGTAGAAATGTTGCATTTTATACATTTAATATTGTCTCGTCTTCTGAAAACTTCTTGTGCCTGTCAGGCTCAGAGAAGACCGATCGTGCAAATTATACAGGGAAACGAACTGATGACACAATAAATAATACAAAACTAAAGAATCACGCAGTAACTGACACTCATCTGCCCACACAGCAGTACACACCACATACCAGCAGCACCTCCTGACACACACATAGACACATAACACACACTCCCACGCTGTAAAAAAGTTTAGCATCATTTCAGATTCCTCAGCGTTTTCGGTTCCATTTCATTTAACTGTCACAGCAGTAACAGCAGTGGGAAGTCTGACGAATAATTGCTCACATAATGTAAGTAGTGTTCCAGCGATATCAGCTGTCATACATCTGATGATACAAGTGCAGAACAGATTGTGCCATCATTTCCTGAAAGACTTCACCAAATGATGTCTCTAATTGTTTACAACAACAAAAAAAAGAAAAAGAAACGCCGATCACAGTTTGTCATGTCAGATCTATTAATTGCCATATTTTGGCATGTTTTCAAACTGCAACACACACATGCAATTAGTTCATCAGCTGTGTCAGTGAAGGTGTACATTTGTGTTGCGTGTTTGCAGATCCCGGTCTCATCGATCATCGAGTGGAAACACATTTGGTAGATTCTTATTTCTGTATTTTTCCTCAAGTAAGTGTGTGGCTTTGAAAACAACAGACAAAACATCTAAAAGAAGGGCTTCATTAATTCCCCACTGCCCTGAAGAGAAACACTTTTATAATTGTTCAACTTGTAAGTGATAAGTGAATGTTTGCAATTTGCTTCGGGCGGACTATGTAGTAAAATAAATAACAGTTCGCCCTACAGCAAAATTGAAGTTACTCAGAATTCTAGTCTGTTAGCATCAGAAAGACAGTAAAATGGTGAACTTGGTTTGCAGGACACAGATCACAGATAATTAAGATTAATAGCTGAAATAGA
This sequence comes from Acanthopagrus latus, assembly GCF_904848185.1. Classification (NCBI taxonomy): domain Eukaryota; kingdom Metazoa; phylum Chordata; class Actinopteri; order Spariformes; family Sparidae; genus Acanthopagrus; species Acanthopagrus latus. The sequence goes on from NC_051055.1 coordinate 29,245,223, forward strand.
AAGACTGATTCAAATATCCTCATATGGCTCAACAGGTCGATTCCCAAAGAGATTTATGTGACTATTCCCAAAACTACGTGACCATTGGCGCATACTAGCAATGGGCAAACCAGATTTTTGTTGTATGCTCGTCGTTTGGTTGGATTTAGGCGACAAAAGTACTTGGCAAGGTTTAGAAAAAGTCATTTCTTATGCAGCTTAACTTTGGTATATACATCGCTAAGTGAAATAATTTAGTGGTCTCTTTGGTTAAATTCCCAAGTTTGACCCATTCATCCATCTTTGATATGGATCGCAACAAGCTGATTGCACATTCAAACTTTATGGTTATTTTTCTGGTGAGGACAGGCTGGATTCCAAAAGGGTATTTGAGGAGACGCTAGCTGCGTTAGCTTGCTGGTAGTCTTTGAACTAAGCTAGGCTGCACACATGTTGGACGACGCAGAAAGACGGAAAATTGTACTTTTAAAGATATTTGAGAATTACAAAAAGTGAGTGAAAGGGACTCCTGGTAACTGGGTTAGACATTGTTGTCTTTTCTTTTCAGGGGACAGAAAATAAAATCTGACATTAGCAATAAGGGGTTGCTAGAAGCAAAAATAGAGCTAACCAGTATCTACTCATTATCCCTCACTTCAGTTGGATAGGTCTGACAATTGTGACCTGTTAATTCAAGAGATTTTCCTTTCTAGCGTTCTGACGAGTCTGCTGCCCCAGAACAAGCCAGGGATTAAAGATACTTACTATTTTAGGGCCCTGGGTTGGATGAGAACGCCTCGCTGTGTCCCTGCATGCCTCATAACGACTTGCCCTGCTTTTATTGTCAATGTAATTACTCTTCTCTCTGCCTTTGTTCAGGGGCAGAACAGTGATCTGTGCTTACTCCATCGAAGATATTGACCAGGCCTTCTCCAATTCCAAACTGAAGGGCTACAGCAGTTCATTCATCGGCAATCGCCCCGGGATGGTAAGAAAAATCAACAAGGGTTTTCTTTCTTTTTTTTTTTATTAATCACAGCAATCTGGAAAAAACAGCAGCGAGATATTAGTGTGCGATTGTATGAGTCAGCCTTTGTTCTGGTGCTGTTCTGGAAAGAGAGTTAATAAAACAGAAGCAATTTTGAGCTTTTTGTCCAAGGGCGTTTTGTTTATTCAAGAGCCCAACCGAGTCTGAATCGATTATATCACTTCTCCTCTCAGTGTGTCCGCAAGAACTCGACAGCGGGAGGTCACAACGACATCAAGAACCTCGGGGTGATCAGATACCACCCGGAGATTGAGGATGTGATCAGGCCCGTCGGTGTGGCTCCGCTCGACCTGCCCACAGATGACCAGATCACACACACTGTGGCGGACATTGTCCTGGCGGTCAACGATGAGCACTACAGCGTCCTCTACCTCGGCACAGGTGTGTGAATGCATGTACAGTATACAGTTTGGTCCAAACGCTGAGTGTCTCCAAAGAGAGTTTCAGAATCCCCCTTTTTACTTTGAGGACAGCATGAATTCAAGCTGGCATCGTGATCTCGCAGAATACTTTCTCAGCCGTCTAGTGCTCCTGTGGACGAAGGTCGGCTTTGGTCTTCAAGTAGTTCTTTCCACAGATTCAAGGTGTTTGGGCTCATTATCCTGCTGCAATACGAATCCTTCTCCACAAAAACGCAAACCAGAGTGTGTAGCATGTCCCTGAAGATTGGAGCGGTATTTGTATCTGGTCAATTTGGAGTCAGTCCAAGTCCAGAGGAGGCAAAACAGACCCTTCTGTTGCTGACATAAATCTCAAACTTGGATTCATTAGTTAATAGAACTTTGTCCAGCCACCCACTGTGACATTGTGGTATGTACTGGCCCAACCCCAAGTACTTGGCCTTGATAAATGAGCTTGGACCACCACAAGACAGCCTTCTTTTGATAGAGCTGCTGTTGATTGGCGTACCGCGTTCTGCATCTGTGAGGAAGATGCTTTTCCACTGATGTATTGATCTTCTGATGGTGTGATCACTTTGGCTCTGCCTGATCGTGCTTTGGATACAACTGATCCAGTTTCTTTAAAGCGTTTTAGAGTTCCATGCACTGCCCTCTCAGAAATCTTTAAACCAGCCGTGATGTGACGCTATGAAAGGCCCTCTTTGCTTTGAATAACAATTGATTTTCTGAATGAGTATTTCGAGGTTTACTTGACAGTATACAAGATTTTCAATGTGGTCTCAGACTTTTGGATCCCATTATATATGTGAGCAACATCATCATCTGTCTCTAGTACTGTGTGTTTAAAGGTCCACTTCGTAGGGAAGGTAATATTTGAGATTCGTTCCAAACTCGTCAAGTACTGACACTTTGGGATGGTCGCCGTCCCGACACACAATCCTAAAGAGTTCAGACTGAGACTGAAAAACAGACTTTCTTACACAGTGGACCTTTAAGCTCCAGTTTGGTCTCCAGAAAAAACCCTGGGCTGTATTTCTAGCCAGGAGGTCGCTTACCTTGCCTGTTTTCTGCTTGGAACTGGGCAGGGAGTGCACAGTTGATGTGTAAGAGCCTTTTTTGCATAAAACTACTGCCTACTGCTTGAAAAAGGGGTTGATAAGAGAGGTGAGACAAAAACTGAGCTCAAGAAGGACAAAAAAAGCTCTTAAGAGCTGTAGAAATCATGATGATTTGAAATGAGAGCACTTTACACAAGTACAAAATACATGATGACAAAAACTTCAAAAATTAGACCACGGTTCTTAAAAAAATCCTTGTAGAAGGGCAACTGATCCATACAGCTCAAGATTCTACCCGTTCAGCAGCACAACACCGTGAAAAAGCAGGATGAAATGGCATACATGAATGAGAATTCATTTAATGAATGCTCATAGACGGTTAAGAAAATAAGCCTCGAGCTGAAGGATATGATTGAATTGCTAATGCCAGCACCAAATAGTGGAAAGTGCGTTAAAATTGACACAAGGTCAAAATCTATTCGGTTAAAAAAAAAATCTATTCAAATGGTGCCTGGCTTTCACACGGCGACTGTTTCTGTTTGATCAAAGCAGCGATGCCGAGACGCTTCTGTTGCCCGTAGCTGTTACTCCAAAAATTGCCTTGTGCCGCGGGGAGATTACTATGGCAACCATCACAAGTCATATGCTCGTGTGTGTATGAGCCTCTCGACGCGCTGAAGTTCACCGAAAGATGAGAGAGTGTCATCATATCCGCCGCAGCGCAATCTCTCTGTCGCTCCGGCAGCTGATGATGAGTCCCTGTCAGTTACAGTATCAGGCATTTCTGGGTTGTCTCTGATAATAATGATAATAATAATAATAATAATAATAGCACGCAGAAAAACAATAACGTGTTAAAAAAAGACAGGATGATGGCCTCTCGCTGTGGGCTTTACTAACTGTGTCATTAAAAAGGAGGGAACGGATGGAGAGCTATGAACAGCCACGGGTCTCTGCGGTGGCCTAAAAAGAAACTGGAGCAGTTTGAGTCGCGCTGGTATCTGAGGCCAGAGGAACAGGTTGCACTGGAGATCTGTCGCTCTTTTATTGTTTTTTTGGGGGTTTTTTTTTATTTTCAGGAAGAGACAATGACAAGTGAAGGAACGCGGCTGTTATTCCTGAGTAATTATGCTCTTGTACTTTGAGAAAAGAAAGCTTGGACGCCTCTGATCTTTTCTCAATCCCTGTTTGATCGCCTCCCCTTTTTTTTTTTTCTTCTTCTTCTGTTCAATATTGCATCCGCTTCACTTGAGGACACGAGCCATACATATTCACAAGCTCGTTCCGAGTCGAGCTCATCAGGCTGCATCGTTAATTTCATACGTGCTCACGTATCTCTGCAAATGATTGAGAGAGGCTCTCGGCTTGAAGTAATCCAATCTTTAGTGAGTGAGGCAGACAGACAGACAGCTCTTCCTGATGAATTGTTGCATTATAGCAGTTTAAACCAATCAGAGGAGCAGAAGCGGCGAGCCAGGGTCCACCTCTGGACCAGCGACAGTGAAAATCGAAGCAGATGCATTTCGGCTGGCCCTGGGACATTAGTCATCCCTGGTGATGGAAATTCCAATAAATACCCCGCACAAAGATGAGCTCAGAGCCAAAAAAACACGCCGTTAATCTTTGTTCAAGAAAAGGCGATGTCTGATATTAGTGCGGTAGCCTGGAGAGCAAATAACACTGAGCGTTCGGATAATAAATATCTTTCAACCGGATGAGATCCACCTCAGTGTAGTTCCCTCCGCCGAGGACCAGTATCGCCTAAATTCACACATTTAGTGCACCCTGGTGCATTTTCCCATTTGTTCTGGTTCATCTGAGTCTGGTTGGAAGCACGTCCACTAAATTTTAAAAGTGGACTCAGTGGAGTTATTTGGTCTGCATTAAACAATCTCTGGTCTGCTTTGTGTAACCATGAACAAAGCAGCCATAGAATTATGCGATGGTCTGTAAGTGACACATGTGTAAACCCACAAGCTAAACCATATAGTGACTTGACTTACGGCAGCCATCATGTCTCCTCCCACCCTGACTGAGCTCCTGTTGCTGCTCTGCTTGGATCTTATTGGATTTCTTTGGGTGACTTGTACGTCCTTAATTTTAAAAAGATTAAAATGGAGACTGTAAATCTTTAAACCAAGAAACAATTGTCTGATTGTTACACTACTCTCTGCAAAATAACAAGGTGAAATATCTGTGACATCAGCGTTACGTGACCAGATCAAATAGAGAAAAGGGCCGTCGGACCAATCACAGTCTCACCGGTGGGTGACATACTTTTTGAAACAGGAAACAATAAGGCGGAGGGCTGGTAACAAACACTCTCATATGGCTGCTAAACAGCACACTGACAACATAACGCAATAAAGAGGCAATGCAGTAAGAGAATCTTGATCCATACTTGATTGGCACAGCTCCTTAAAATCCACTTCTGTGCTCTCTGTGTTCTTTGGGGCTTATAAAAATGCAAAAGTACAAGATGTAGTTCAACGTGTGGGTCTTTTTCAATTGCCACTTTTGGGCAAATCAAACCAAGCCGTGCTGATTTGCTCAAAGCAGGGGTCGGTGACATTTAAAGACTGCAGCCAGCCCTTGACAACCCTCCCTTCCTCCTCTCAGACGAGCCTGTACTGTGAGATTCAACTCATGTCTTTGCAGAAGACCGATGAGAAAGACAGCTCCTTGTGTTCAGCTCTCAGCAGTTCAGTAGCTTCTGACCAAATCTCTTTAGTTTATCTCCAGAGTCCCTGTTTGTAACTTCAGTCATCAGCTTCATTTCACAGTCGTGACACCGACACTTTCATACTTGGAAACATTTCGAAACATACGGTAGATGGATGTGACCCAAGTTTACAAGCAATTCCGGCTTCTGAACGGTTCAGCATTACAGTCACTAAAGGCCCAATTTCAAGCTGATAACCCTGGTGTGATGGCGATGCAATTTACTGCTACACAGTCTTGTACATTTAAATGGAAAACGGCCCAATGGAGGGAAGTTTACCGTCGTTCATACACCACCCACGTTGTGATGATTGAAATCTGGTAGAAAACTGGCCCTGTAATCCTTTATTTACACAGTCTTACACAGTCTTGTAAAGATCGATATCAGTTTTTTTTCCAAGAGAGACCCGAGCACAGGAGTAAACATGCACCGTCACACATTAGTTCCATATTCAAGGAGACAGTTTAATGTGGCGTTCAGAGACACGTGACAATAAAATGAGATTCGTTGCTTATTCCATTTGTAAATGAAGGACTTTCAATACCAAAAAAGTCAAATTTAACTTAACACAACTGATTTGATTCAAATGAGGGAATCGGTGGCGTTTTTGACCTTTTGAAGTGCCACTGAACAGAGTGGACCCCTGTTTTGTTTGCCTCCGCCTCGACTGATCAGAGCAAACACTCATTGGTTGCTCGGCACTTAAGCTCGAGTAGAGTGACTAGACTGTGCAATGCACAAGGGCACCTTGATGCCGGCTGTTATAAAAGTAGAGAACATTACTCATCTAATTTCCTCTCACACGCAGAGGCACCTATCTTGTTTATTCTGGTCGCAGTCGTCGTCTGGTACTCTGAGGCATCTGCAGGCTGAAGGAATTCACTTTATAGCGTCGACCTAGACGAAACTGACAGGACGGTGCCAGTTAGTTTACCGAGTCCTAATTAGATAAATAGCTTACCGTATAGTCTGAGTTTAAGACCTGTCTCACTAGTCTCAGTGGGATTTCGCTGTAAGATTCAGGCTGACAAAGTGACGTCTTTTGATCGCCAGCCAGCAAATAATTCAGGAGAATTTATGAATATAATAACCCGCAACTTCAATGTCTGTCATCTTGAAAACATGGCAGACAAGGATATTAACTGCAGGCGGCTGCAAAATTACTTCCTCGCTCATAATAGACTCGAGGTAATGCCGCGGTTCTGCCACAGTGCTGCCCAGCGTCTCATGTTTCCTAAAAAAAGAAACCCCACATTCACTTCAACTTAAATCAAATGGAAGTAAAGTCTTGGGTTATTTAATTGAATCTGGTTGTGTCCTGATTTTCTATAGATAACACTCAGAATATCAGTCTTTCTCTGATAAATATCGTCCTCGAAACATGCTGGGGTTGAATGTCCCAGTTAATGGTTGGTATTTTAAGTCTTTTCTTGTGGGTCTGCTCAGTCCCAGTTCCACTCTCAGTCCCTCTTGGTCAGAAGTGGTCTGCCAGTCCAGCTGTACACAGCTGGAAGAACAAGTGTAGAGACAGTGCTATATTTATAGATCAGAGTGGAGTCTGGGGATGCTCAACGTCTATTCCAGTGGTAGTTTCTACTTTGGTGAGCTTGTGGTCAATAAACGGGATTCTGGTTAACAAGTAAGGTTGGCAACAAGGTCAGGGAAATGTTGTGTTTAAGGCAAATATACTACAGTTAGACTCTGGTGGAGGTCTTTCCCCTTTCCCTCAGCATTTTATATCTGTTCTGTGCTTGTAAAAAAAAGTCTTGAAAGTTAAGTTAAGCTCTTCTTTCTGATGGAAAACACTGCTTCTGAAATGCTTTGTTAGCTTACCCTTTACATTGCTGTGTTCACATGAGGTATGTTCACAAGTAACAATGATTTAGACAGTTATTCGATTAAAATATAAGAAGTCTTCAGTGACAAAAAAAAAAAAGGAGCAAGAAGCTTGAACCAGCAGATATTTGGACTGATGGATGCAGCTCTTCAGTGAGGACTCTACTTCCTGCATCGCGAACTGTAAATTTGCCCAACGTGACCCTCAATCCCAAGATAGCAGCTGTGCAGAGCAAAGTAAACCATCTGAACTCCTCGAAATATTTGCAGAAACATCATGAAAAGACAAAGAAAACAAACTCCTGTAGCTTTTATAATGCCGCTGATATGAGAAGAGTCAGAGGTGACAACTCAGGAGAAACAGAAATTAAATCAGTGATCCGCGAAGCTGAACTGCAGTCAGTTAGCTCTGCTGAGACGTGCCAGCTGGAACCAATACAATCTGCAGTCGGCTACTTAAGTCCAACAGCCCAAAGCCGTCTGTCTGTGAACATGTTGTGTCAGGGACCTTAAGAGTCTCTTAGATTTAAAAAAAAGCAGCAAAGGACGTATGAAAGGTTGGAGACCCTCGAGAGCCCGAGGAGCAGCTAGTCCCCGAGGCTGGCGACGGCTGAAAATGGAACAAAAGGAACAAGCCGGAGTGACAGACCTCCTCTCCTTTAGTAACTTACTGACAGATTGACCACCAGAAGAAGTAAAGCTGCTCAGACCGTTTCAGTCACGGAGGGTGATACGGCAGCACGCTCCCCTTGAGGACGGAGGAAATGTCAGAGCCTCACACTTGTTTCAAGTCGACTTTCTGTTTCAGATCAAAAGCTATTTTCTTTTCGCACAGTGTGACATTCGAGGTGGCAGCAGCTTAAAGGTTAGAGAAGCAAACCAAGGTGGGGGAGGTAATGATTGTAATTCATTGTTAATGTGTAGAGGTTGTACCCAGGAGAGAAGAGGAACAGATCCTGTTAGCATGAGAGTCTGAATCTACATCAGCCTTCTGTACAGGAGTCTTACAAGCTTTACAGAACACATGTGGATGTAGAAAAAAAAAAAAAGTAGTGTGGAAAATGTTGACCGTAAAATAATATAAGCTCAGCAAACTCCACCTGGATATTTAAAACCAAAAAACAGATTCTCTCAGCAGATGCTGCAGGAGTTCAGCACCGTCACCCTCCACCCCTCCTTCACAATGACTCCCTGCTATTTTTGTGCTGAAACACTGTTTTGATAAAAGAGCTGAAAATAGCCGTAGACGGGCCCGAAGAAACATTTGAGAATAAACTGGATGAAATGGGGAGCGTTATCTTTGACTACAGAGGGGGAAAAAAAAAAAAAAGATTCTGAAGTTTATGAAAAGGAGATGAAACAGTTTGAGGACGATAGAAGTGACAGCAAAGGAACCTGCCTGCCTAATTACAAATGAGAGAAGCGCTTCATGGAGGGTGCATTCAGGAAATGAAGATGTTAGATAAGAAAGGTATCACTCCAATCACATTTTCACAGCGGGGAAGGTGAAATAATCTCTAAAAGAGAAAAGTTAGAATGTCTTTCTGCGAGGAGCCTTTAAGTCTGTTGAGTCTTTATTTGTGAAGGAAGGAGCAGTCGTGTGGAGGCGGAGAGTTTGGGTAAGTTAAGTAGAGAAACACTTCATGAATACCTCTACAACCACAAAAAGGCGGAGGGTAATAATATTGAAAGAGCATGAGAGTGTAAACAGTCTGGGAGAGTGATGCTCACAGCTGGAATGATGCCTACGCCATTTTCAGGCGGCATCCAAGAAAGCACTTTCAACCAACAGGGCAGATCTGAAACAAAGGTGTCGCAGCTTCCATCAGGCCCGTGAGTCTGCTGGAGCGCTTTGTTTGTAAAACAACTGGGAAATCAATTTAATTAGGCAGACTTCATTTGGACCAAATTAAAGTTGGAGTTGTGACCAAGCCTTGGGAACCAGACGAATCTGCAAGCTCATCTTTTATTTACTCTGGCAGAAACGTCTGGCCAACCTCCCGCTCAGACAGATTTCCCTGCGACTCGGTTCTTCACAGTTTCATCTGATATGAGGTGGGTTTGATTCGATGACCCACATGGAAGCCTCATTTTCTCAGCCACGTTTTGACTAAATGTAGAACTATGCAAATGTCCACAATCACCAAACTGCTGATCAAATATGAATCAAGATTCTGTTACTGCTTCAGATTCTCCAGCGTGTTTTCAGAAACACATTTTATCGTAGTGTTGTGACATGGACGCTCAAACATGCATCCATGACACATTTCGATGAACTGATGTGTTGTAGGTCCGTCCAGCTGGATCCAAAGACATTTCAGTCTGCACCGCAAATCAAAACTCAACTGAAAGCTGCCAGACTAATACACATTTGCAAAATAGTCTGGCGATCTTTGGCTAGCTGTGACCATAGCTCATGAACATTTTTGCAGCTAGCTAACAGAAGCTATGCTATTGTTCCAGCTTGTGGTGAGGATATACATTTAATGCCATTGTTCATTTTCCAGTTTCCACTTCGCCTCTGTATGAAGAGCAGAAACAGATGTGTATGCAGATACCAAAAGTGACTGCTACCATGCTGTTAGCCGCTAGCTGCTAGCTGCTAGTCATTGCAGGAACATACCAACTAGCGATGCTCAAGAGACAATTTGGCGACCAGTTTTGTTTATTTCCAGTTTGGAAATTGAACATAAAACTTCATTGTGTTGTGGATAATGTAATGTAGGCTATGAAAGATCAGATTTGTCTCAGATGGGACCAGTGGACTTATTGATCCACTGCAATTTGATCCTATGTGTGTCTCTGCCCCGGTCAGAGCGCTTGACTTTACCGTCTGTCGATATTCTGTGGAGCAGCATCCATCTGGACATGAACAGGCTCTGGGGAGGTTTCACCCTGCACTGTTTTGTGTGATTATTATTATTATTTCTTGCCCTTTGTCTATCGGCAGTGAAGACCTTACAGCGCTTCCTGATCACACAATCTTTGTGAAGATGGTTTCTCCTCTACCACTTTAAAAACAAGATTCCTGGAATTTAATTGATGCAGAAAACGCTCTCCCACAGCGATTCTCTCCACGCAATAACAAATTAGTTGCAGAAACAGGACAAAATTTCTCACTGAGCGTCCTTTCCATCTGCACTGTGCTGCTTGCACAGTTCTTCAGTGTAGGATAATTACCTAGCCTGAGGTTTGCTGGGTCATAATTTGATTTTAAAAAACCCCACAAAGCACAAAATTGCAATAATGAAGGTCCTGAGACCAGACGTTGACACGGGGCTACAATTAAGTGTGACCCACCTAAAGGGTTTAATCATGTCAGTTGATATTGTGCTTTAGTGGTGCATATTCCCAAATATACATTATTAAACTATCACAAACCATTTGACATGCAGTTGGTCTGGAAAATTTGAGGCCACTGATGTTCTGAGGCTGCGTGTCAGTGGCTGCTTTACTCGACTTCCAATCCAGACGGATAGCGTTACAGCCCGTGGGTTCAAATGATTCAACATAATGAGTTGAGAATTAATGAGAAATCGGATTTTCCGTCCTTTTGTAATGTCAAATGACACTCGTCTGATGAAGAGATGCCCGCTGGAGGCAAGAATAAAAAGCTTTAGGGAATTGAGAGCTCCATTCATTTCATTCAGGAGCAAAACTCAGTGTGGAAGTTCTATAATTGCAACGTAATCAAAAAGTAACGCTACTTGATTTCCATTATTTCAACCCAGTCAGCAATAAATGTTAGCTATCGATGATCCTCCAAAACCACAGATTCAAGCTGTGTTTGTTGTGTTTCATCAAGATGCAACTTTACCTTTTTGGTCACAACAAACATGCTTGGAAATGTCCTGATATTTCACCTGGTTCCGTCACCACAAACACGGCTGTAGATGGCGAAAAATGTGAAAAATATTCTGGTTTGATCACCACAAACATGCCTGGAAATTTCCAAACTCTCATTAAAAAGAGCTGGTTTTGTTTGCTACAAACACGCCTACTAATGTCCCGAGGTCTTGTTAAAAAGACCTGTGCCTGGAAATGTCCCCAGGTTTCCTTAAAAATATCCAGGGGTGTCAGCCTTACACTCATCCACTTGACAGCCTCCCAATGTGATAGTGAATTAATAAACATTTATGTGAGGGTGATTTGGCAAACTTTAAGATATCTGTGGTTTGCAGAAACATAAACTGCCACCTGACTGGGCTGTTGAAGGAGTCCAACCTCTGAACGTCACCCGGCTATCAGCAGCCAGAGTAAAACACATTTCCTGGTCCGTTTTATTGTAGCCAGTACCGTGATTTTGGATCCATCCATTGAGGCTAAATAAGGACGCTTAGACTGTTTCTCTATCCAGAGGAGCTCTGCCTCCACAAATGCATGTTCAAAAAAAAAAATATCTGAAACTCGAGCGTGCCATTTTGCTGTCAGCCCTCCAGCCTCCTTTTAAGAGTGGAAGCTGTCCAAGTCAAATCCATGTATTTATAAGAACGCTTGGACGGCAGAACAAGGGCCGCATATCAGGAAAAGGAGCGAACAGCAGAATGCACAAATTTTAACATATGACACCGAGGATGTTTCATGTCTTTTTCTGTATTTGGCAGATGTGTGTCTAGAGGACGCTCCGTTCCATTTACACTGTCTTCTCCTTTATTTCTACAGAACAAGGCAAAGTTCTCAAAGTCCTTCACACCAGCGAGGGGGTCTTCATCATATCTCAGTACTCCATGTTCCACAACGAGGGCCCGGTTCTAAACATGGCCATCGACTCCCAAAAGGTACGAGGAGTAAGAATCGGTGTGGTGGAGGGTGATGTGAGCCGCATGCTTCAACATCAATAATGCATCAGGGCTGGGAAGTGCAGACATATAAGCTACATAAATCACACTGTAGCTGTGCAGCATAATGCGGCTACGAGGTAACCAAGGTCTCAATCAGAGGCAAAAAAGGGAAAGGAGAAGAAGGACTTTAAGTCTCAGTTCAGAATTTATTGGTAGGGAGTTAAATCTGGAACAGTTTGGAAAAAAAAAAACTCTATAAAATGGCTCCAACAGCTCGTATCAAGTCTCCAGCTGCTTCAGTTGTTTAGCAGAACGCTGCAGCGCTGTTTTGCTTTGAAGCTCCCGAAATACTTTGTGGACTTACGAAACTTCATGCAACTTTCCATCGGCCCGGGGGCGAGAAGATAATGACCGAGTTGGACGACTTTTCTTTTTCAGATGGTTCAATGAAATGAATATTGGTGGATTTTCATTCATGGCAGTTTTTTGTGCACGCCCCCCTCCAAAAAAAACCAAACAGAACAGCCAATTAAAGATTCACAAAAATATTTAAGTTGACGTTTCTTCTAGAGTTAAAAGTTTCTTGCGATGAGTGTCTGCGACATTTCTGCTAAATTCAAAATGTGCACCCATATCTGAGAACACGGATGGACGAGGCTGTTTAATCTCTTGTGAATTATTAAATATCTTCCAGTCATGTCATCCGTAAAGAAATCCTCATTTTGGGTTTTGGTTGAGGCTTTTACTCTCCAGGTGGGTTTGAAATCTGTGTAAAAGGCTCCTCTGCCATAAAAAGAACACAAATATAGGAAGACAGACGCTGCTTATAATAATTTATATGTTTTATTTCAACAAACCTGCCGTGAATAATACATAAACACTGGCTGATTTATTCCTGTAATACTGCCGCTGCTCTTATATACCCTATTGCATCTTCTCCTCAGGGACATCTGTATGTTGGTACGGCGATGGAGGTCCAGCGGCTGCCGCTGGCTGACTGCGGTCGCTATGGCGACACTTGCAGGGAGTGCATCCTTTCCAGGGATCCGTACTGCGGCTGGGACAGGGCCAGGAGGAAGTGCATCCCCATCCCGCCCGGATACAACGTCACAACTGGGTATGATTGGATACGAGGTCACTGCTGCACTGATACATGTATCGCCTGTTCTGTTTTTCTTTTTTTTTTTACATTAGCCAGATCTGAAGACTAGAATTAAAGAGAGTCTAGGGCAGGTTTTTGTTCCAACCCGTCAAGAGCGCACAGTTTGACCAATCAACTTTCTGAAGTCTGAGATCAGTTGATTAAATGAGTCAGATCTGGTGTGCTGCTGCTGCTCGGTTGAAAAGAAAACCTGCAGCCTCGTCGGCCCTTTGTGGAATAGTTTGAACATGGCTGCCGTGCCGGGATGTTGTGAACGACGATCATCAGCTCCGAGGTGATGAAACTCGTTTTAACTGTGAAGAAACTGCAGTTCAAAGAGAAACATGACATCACCCCCCCCAAAAAAAAGTTCACATTGAACTAATAATGTGTTTCACTCAGCCTTTAAATTGCTTTGGCTTGAATGGATTCCGTGCATTTCCAATTTTAAGAGAGAATATAAAAATCAATCATGTGCTGTAATAAGCCCCCCCGACTCCCCTCTCCTCCCCCCTCCCCGACATTGTTGAGTGATTTGTCTCTGCATGTTTTAATTTGTGAGTTAACAGTAGCTTGATGTGGAGCCATTTGTGAAACTATTTAACGCGGCTAATTTTTTATTTTTTTTTTTCCATCTCTATTATTTTCCAACAGGGCCCTCACTCAGAATCTGGACCATTCCAACTCCTCGGTTTGTGGGGAAGCTGCTGGTGAGCCCTTATCTGCTCTCTCCCACTCACAGCTGCATCTTAATTAAACCAAAATAGGAACCTTTCTGAGCAGCTACAGTAAAAAGATGATTATCATATAATTGAACGGAGACCAAAACCCGCAGGGAGAGATTTTTTTTTCTTGCATTATGCTTTGCCCTGTTTAAAAGCTCAAAAACCCAGTTATAACCCTGAAAGATCACGACAATTACTCCTCTCTAAAGGGAGGGATATCTCCGTGAGGGATCGGACTTTAACACTGTATTTATTTCCAGAGGTGTCAGTGGTCCTGCCCGTGGATACAAGAGCAAGTTTTCATCTGTTTCCCCCTGAAAATAATACTAAAGATGATCTTTAACTGATAAATAGCGAAAGAAATGCACATTGCAACATTTTATAAAATCATTCCACTTCAGGGTTTGAAGAAATATTGCCTCTTAAAGGGACAGTACACCTATTACCTGGTATTTATCCATCTAGATTGTTTTGGTGTGAGTTGCAGTGGTTTGGTCATATGACTTGCCTTCTCTCAAACATGATGGAACTAGATGGCACTCGGCTTTGGGTTCACTAAGCTCCAAAAAAAAAAAAAGAAAAAAAAAACTCAACAGCAATGTCTTTCGCAAGAACTCATGACACAAACACAAACCGTGCTGTGAGCTGTTTCATGGAGGAACGATTGTCTTTCTGCGTCACCATGCAGAGGGAAACGTGCAATTACTCGCTTACTAATTTGATTTACTGAGCTAACTGAGCTTACTAAAACAAATCAGTTTCATTTATACAGATGAAGATAACAATCACATTGCCTGAATGGGCTTAACAATCTGTGCCGTGAACGACATCCTCTGTCCTTAGAGCCTCGAAAACCTCCATAATGGGGATGAAAAATAGGAAAAATATCTGTGGAAGAGCAACCGAGCAGGGATCCCTCACCCCAGAAGATGCTGCACATACAGAGCTAGCTACTGTTGCATCTCGACCAAGGAGCATGCTGTTTCCATCCCTTGTTTGGAGGATGTAGTTCGGTAGAGAGAAAATAGTTCCTACGTGAAACTGCTCTTAACAAGGTCTGTGGACTATCTTGAGCAACCTGGTCATGATTTCTTTCTTTAATTTTTTTTTTCTTGCATTGTTCTTGTATTCAATTCAAATCTTCATGTAAACCTCGAGAATCACAGAGGTTTCCCTCATTTGATGTCGATGACGCACAGAAAATATGTGTTGAGTTGAAACATTTCAAAAGACCAACACTCAGTGAAAAACATTGCACACTGAGGTGAAGTGTTTTTAGATCATCACCATGAACTGCAAAGACTATGCTTTTTAATATGACACAGTTGCATGATAAATTAGTCAGGCTCTTGCACCATCTGTGGCCGGTGTTACACCAGCTGCCACTCAGTGTGGTTCAGCAGAAAAAAAGAGTTTTGAGATAGTCCTTACCGCGACCTCTCTGGCAGCATTGTCAGACCTCCATCCTGATGTTTACTCGTCAGTCACAGCGAGGTCGACACTTTGACATCTTCTTTAGGAAGAAGCCCGAAATTTCCTCTGCAGGCGTCTTGATTTCTGTTCATCCACAGTGGACTAACTATCGAGTTGTTACTCTGTTATTCCAAATCTGCAAGAAACTTTGAACTGTATTGATTCAGTGTGACTTTTTATTTTGATCTTGCAATCATCATGGTTGGATTAACTTGCTCAGGGGGCCCTAAGCCAAAATTTATCTGCAGGCCCCTCCTGACAACTTGGCACAGGGCCCCCAACCCGACAAGGCAGGAGATACTGGAGAACACAACTCAGGGCTGAAAATGTGCTTTTGTGGTTCATAGTCTCAAATTAAATTGCAGATAATCAAATAACCCAAACCAAATTACACAAAATATAATAGATGGTGACTTTGGATCCCTCAGGTTCTGGGGCCTGAGGCAGGTGCTGGCTCTGCCAGGTTGGTAATCTAGTTTTGCAAATATGTACAAAACAATTTGGGTTTTTTTGAGCAGCAAAGTGATTCATGTGGACTGGACGACTGTAGACTTAACAAAGTTAACAAAGTTAGTTTCACAAGGTACAGTTGGTATCTGCAACAATAGTTGTCAGCTTAATCAAGGCCAATTATTTTGATAATTGTCCAATTGGTTTAAGTACATTTTTCAATGCAAAGAGTAAAAATTCTGTTTCCAGCCTCTTAAATGTAAATATTTTCTGGTTTCTTCGCTCCTCTATGACAGAAGACGTCATCTTGGGCTTGATGGATATTTCAATATTTTCTGACATTTTATAGACCGTTAACTAACACATTGATCATAGAATAACCAACATATTTGTAGACAGTGACAATAATAGTTGGTTGCAGGCCCATTACAATCAACATTTACAATTTGAGAGGACTACTTTTGGTATAAAACTCATTATTACTTTGTTCCGACAGCTCTGAAGCAGCGCAGAACTTCCCCCAAAGAAGTCTTTGTGCAGTCCAACACCACCATCTTTCTGCCTTGCCCTGTTCGCTCCTTCCATGCCACCTACCGCTGGGAGAAAGATAACTGCGTCAAGAACTATCCCTGCCTCTTCTCCGGGGACTTCTGCGTCCTGGGGCCGGTCGTCGACACGCCCCTGAGGGAAGGCGTCTTCCGCTGCATGGCCACCGAGGACGGATTCAAGGTGGAGGTTATTTCCTTCAGGCTGAAGAACAACGGCAGGCTGCTAGCCGCCGCCTCTCTGGCCTCCACCTTGGGGCCATCGCTCCTGCTCGCCATGGCTACCCTGTGGCTCCATTAACTGCAGCTAATACTAATGCTAACCTCTCATCCTTACTGGCTCCCAATGACAGGAAAGACATGGAGCTGCTGTTAGGAGGTTAGGTTCGCAGAGCATTGAAGTACATGGCTGGGTTAAACGGTGACAACTCACCTTTTTCTATATCGATTTTTAGAGAGTCACAAATACGTCGTTACATGTTGATTGAAGGATTAAATTCTGTAGTTTTTGCATAAAGCACCATATCTGCAGCTGCAGCTTTCTTAATGAAACCAGAAGTGGAGAAGACATTCATTTACAGACTAAAGCGACTAAGCGTTACAGTCCATAAATTGGCGTCTTTTGCAAGTTCGATCTATTCAGCCATGATGAGGTGCTCTACGAACCTTTCCTCTCTGACACATGAAGATAAACATATCTAATGAGTGGGGCAAAAAACACCAATACCAGGCCAATTCTTTTTACCATTTCTCTACTTATTTTGAAATTGACTTGATTGTGCTTATTTGTGAATATATAAACCTTTAATACCGCCCATACATCTAAACATTCATCTCGTTGACCTCCATTGGTATAGCTCATTAGTACTTAGAAAAATGTCTGGTATTGAGATTTAAAAAGCCTTAACACTTCTGGGACATAAACTCCTAAGCACAATTTTGCAGTCGAGGGCAGAATACTGCAGACTCGGTTGGACTCGGCGCTGTAATTAGTGCAGCTGAGTCGAACAAACATCGCTGGGAGGAAGTGTCAGCTTTTTGACAGGAAGTAGGCGAATGGGCATGAGCTCCTTCTCGAACATCACTGTGTCTCAGCACCTCCTCCTCAGACGAGGCAGATTCTTGCATCTTTTTATCAGATGGTATCAGACATCGTTATTACGCCTTGTTCACAGCTTTGTCCGTTGTTTTTTTTTTTTTTCCCTTTGTACACGCCATCGTCTTTCCTCCTCCCCAGAGCATCAGAATCAAAACAGCCGCTTTTACAGGATGTGGAAAACTCAACATCACCTACAGCTCCTTTAGAAAAGAGTTTCTTAATATTAGCAGGGCGCCTTCAGTATCGTCCAACAGGAAGGTCTTGATCATAAAACCCTTCGCTAAAATTCATCTCTATCAATCAGTGTGAAAGTTGGAATTCTGGGCTACTGATTCATTTAAACAGGTCTGCAAAGGTCATGTAACGTAGGTGTTAATTATCTAGCATTGTATTTGAAATTACCTACCGGTTAATAAAAGGCTGGTGATTTCTTTAACACATTTAACTTCTACTGATCATGCCATTTTAATTTCCAAACTAGTTTCTGCCCAATTTCTGCAAGTTGACTTTAATTTACTGACCAGCAGAAGTTTGACAGAAACTAGCTGAAAATAAGCTGCGACACCTCTCTTCAGTTAGTGACCTGCTGAGGGGAAGTTGGACTGAAACTAATTGGAAGTTGATGAAAGTTGATCAGCAGAAATTAATGTATTGTTGGAAGAAAAGACTGGAGTTAATTACTACTGCAGTAATTTTGTAAGTCAAAAAATGTTATTTGAAAATTACCACCGACTGACTGGGAAACATGCAGATCTGTTGAATGAAGTGTTACCAGCTCTGGGATATAGATGCTGGGGGGGACGAAGCAGCGATCTTTATTGATAATGATGCAAATCCCCAGGTGTCCATCAGTGTTTTTTTTTTTTTAAGAAACAGAACTGACAGTGAAACGAGGGGCTACTCTGCTACAAATGACATCAAGTTTTTGTCAGCCACACAATGCGTAAAAGATGTGAACAAGGTGTTACGCTATAGCAATTTCAATAAACACATAACTACATCATCATAACAGGGCAGATGAAGCTAAATGGAACTGCATATTGGGCTTGTGTTTTATAGTTTGCTAGGAGGAAAAAAAAAGGCTTGTACTTAGATCCGTGAAGTTCGTTCAGTATTTTTATTGCTCTGCAGATGCTGATTTCTACCATTGCTGCCTACGTATGTGAATGTTTGTCTCAGTTGTTTGGGTTTTTATGCCATAGTTATAACATGATATGTAAACATTGACTGCTTCGCCTCTTTCCCCAGGATCAGTGCAACCAGACCAGAAAATAGTCATTTATTTTACTTGTATCTTAATGCTGTGAAACAAAAAGGCTTGACAGATTTCCACCGAGACGCTTCACTGACGTGCAGCAGCAACCACAGCCAGCGGCGGCTATAGGATTTCAACACCACTGTTCTCTAACCTCTCGTCTAACAAGAAATGTATCAAGAGTACGATTAGTATGAAGTTCAACAGCACTGAAGTGCCAAAAACTAAGACCAAACCTTATGAATACTGATCAGCTGACTGAAGAAGTAGTATGCCTGTGTGCCGATGAATTATGCAGTGGATTAGCATGTTCTCCAGAGCTTTGCAAATTATCATTCAGTAATGTTACATAAATCTGGCCATGCCGAGCCTTCCACTGTGGCAGAAATGTCATTAATAGCCAATTAGACAATAGAGCCGGCTCGTCATGCGGCTTATTAAAGAATTTATTTTACACCATCAGGGATACGAGCGGCATGTCCTCGGCTGTGAAGTGATGTCGTGTGTCTCACTCAGCTCGGTTGTGGGTTGCTGCTCGGGGATCTTCTTGCTCTCTGCATTGCACTGACGCGGCCTACTGACTGTGCCACAACAACAAAAAACAAAACAACAAAGCTGCGTTGAGCCACTTCATTCGCCTGCTGCTTCTTCTTATGGTCATCTGCTAAATCCCTCGTCCTTACCTCGGAAAATAATACCTCCCTGACAAATTCTGAGGAACGTGTGCAACATCTTAACAACAACAACTCAACTCACAACACAAAAACCTGACATGCATACTAATCATCCTCTGTGTCTCCGCATCGCCACCAGGGTGGGAATTAACACCAGCCACCAGCAAAGTGTTGGTAAACACTTAGTAACGGCCATTAACAAAGTCCACGCTGCCAGAGACTTTTGGCAGGAAACTAACTCACCATGCTCAGATGTTCTCGAGGCATTTCCTGTGACCTCCTTTATACTGGACCCATAACCGCTCTGTAACTGTCGTGAATTGACTCATCAACCTGTTGTCACGGAGAGGAGAGGCCAGTGCTAATTAGGCAAACAAAGCTTGTATCATAGGCGCCGTCGCTGTGTCCCAAGTCCAAACTGTATACTTGCAGTGGAAATGACAGCATCGGTCAAAGTTTCATCTGTAAAAAAGTGATCATGTAAAATGATTCCTCTGAGTAGCAAAGACAGAAGTAGCGTGACAATGGTACCGCTGTAAAATCCAATTAAAGGACAGATGTGACGGACTCTCTTGTCCAATCCACTGGAAAATTCTGGAAGGTACTGACAACCTTTAATAAAGTACACAGACCATCAGCTTAGTAAAGGTGTCATGAAAATCAAGTTATGCAAATCTTTATTTAAACGTATGACAAGGAACTTTCTAGTGGTTATGTTTTATGACCTGCATAAGCAAACTAGACCATCAGCAAGAGGAGTGGCTATTTCTGTAAAGTTACTACAGTTATGAAATAAGCTGAAGATTTATTTGATGATGGCAATGATGATGATGAACTGAGGAAACAAGTTGCACTAAAACAAAGTTTACTTAGTTCCACTTTTATCCACAAGAGCCGCTAGAATCTACAATAAATGAAAGCTCCTTGTAGCAGCTTTAATTGTGTGATCATAGTTGGAATATCAAGAAATGTTTAACATTCATATAATGATTCCATTCAAAAACTGTTAAATATGCTGCAGCAAACAGTATTTTTAATTGCTGTGGAGCAGAGTGTGAAATGTTTGTAGATTAGGATTTGGATAAAAACTCTTTAATTCCAAAGTTAGTGGTAAATGCAGCCGTCAGAAATACACAGTGAGAGGGGAAGGAAAGGACAAGTAAACATTCTCTTGAACTTTTTAGATTTATTATGTCCTTGGCTCACAGAACTTCTGACGGTCTGACATCGACATGATCTGTCCTTGACCATTTGTACAACGTGCCAAAGCAACTTTTGCCCAACATGAGGCGGATCAAGGAGATGACTTTCAAGAATGTGCCAGAACTACTAAAGAGAAATATTTCTCTCAACAACATCAAAAACAGTCATTCTATTTTATCTTTAAATCTGTTATTTTGCAAAAGGTTTTGCTTGTCTCAGCTGTTAATCGCTGCCAGATATCTGTTGCTGGACAGAAGTGTCCATCAGCTCGACACTCCAGCCTTCATTCTGGTGATTTGAGTGATTGTATTGCGGTCGCTGCACACAGAGCAGATCTGTTATAGTGTGGTGGATTTGGGACACAGCGGAGCTCTGACCTCATGTAACGGCTTGGTAAAGGTCAGACGGCTGATGCTGTGCAGAGGTGATTGTATTTCCGCCTCTCCACGAGGAGCGGTGGACCTCAGACAGCTTGAATCAGACCTTCATCATTCAGCACCACCCTATCATCCTCTTCAGCTCAACAAGGCTCCGCTTCAATATCCACACTTTTTCCCGGGCGTAATGCGTGGAATTTAGATTTATAGCATTTACCAACACTCGCCGTCTTCAAACATCGTCTCCTCTGTGTTCAAGTCCTTGCTTTGATATGGATATTCATGCCGGGCGCTTTATCAGAAATCCAGTTATCGCTCACTCAACATCCGTCAACGTCAGCCAGTCCGGGCCAGAAAGAGGCTAATCTCCATCAAAGCAAGCTCTTGATTTGCCTTCAGGAAACCATTGTTAAGTGGATCACGCTATCTGCTGTAAACGAAATCGATGTCGAGCGAAGCGGGTCGCCGTTGTGTTTGCTCTGGGGTTTTGAGTGTTTCAAGTTCTGTACATGATGTGTGCCCACTATTATGTGTCTTGATATATCTAATTTTAAAAAGTAACATGCCAAACTCCACTATTATTAAAAAAAAAAGGAGAGATTTATATTGGTGCCATGCCAGTCTAATGCCATCTCATAACATGTATTTTTAAAAGAACAGATATCTATAGTGCAATAGATATTCATGTAACAAATCCATATTGACATGTGTTTCCCTGAACATGTGCGGTGAAAATTAATAAAATATAAGTATAAAGAAAGGATTTATTGTGTTTATTTGACGTGATGATGATTAATTTACCCATCAGTAATAATGAAACTGATATTTTAATGGGATTTTAAGGGGATAACTGGATTGTAGTATTTTAAGAAATGTATTTTCACACAAGTCAAGGCTTATTTTTTAAGAGTATAACCAATTAGATTTACAAATTAAGGTGTACCTTCATGGATTTGAAAAGATGTTGTTTACATCTTTGGGCTCCTGCATCCACTTCAGCCGTCAGGCACGCTAACGAATTTCGCTCAGCAGCTACAGTGAAGATTTCAAATATCTGGTCCTCAGCTGCCTCAGTTGTTTAGCAGAATGCTGCAACGCCGTTTTGCTGTTTTACTCCAGAAAGCATGGAGGTGAGATAGTGACTGATTATTCATTTTTGTGTGAACTGTTCCTTTAAATATATTCAATTTAAGGGTGTTTGACATTTTGAAATGTTTTAAATGGTGTATTACTCTTCTCTTTTCAAATTAAAAGGACACATCAAAGGGGTTCTTGTTCCACAAACATGATTTGGTTAAATGTGTTTATCATGTTTTAAGGAGTAAATGAAGAAATGATTGGGGGTATTAAAGGTTCAATGTTTCACAGTGAGACGTTAATAAAAGAGAAATTTGTCATCCTATGTTTAATGAGCTGGTTTCAATCAGTCTCCTCCTTCCTCTTCCTTCTATAACGAGATCTGAGCGAAAGATCTGTCGTGCACATGAAAAGTTGTTTGAATGACAGGAAGGTGCATGCAGGAAATCTGCACACAAAATGGCTGACACTCAGTTGGGGGGTTCCTGTCAAGACGAGCTGCATGTTTCATCACCATCTGCTGGCCAGTGTCTGGTGTATTGACCAGAATATTTAAAAGAATATACTGACTATGTATTTAAAATCCACTGATGTCACCCGAGTCATAAGTCCAGCCTCTGCTGGTTATATCACATGCACCATGAGTCCTGTATGTTTGGCTGCTTCCCATCCTGTTGCAGCCTCCTCCTTCATGATCAAGGGCATTTTACAAGACTGGATCCAGCGAGATCATCTCACCTCCACCAGTCAGCACTGAGAAGACACGGGTGTAAAAACCTGTCTGCTCCAACAATTAGAGAAGTAGCCAGTAGACTGATCGGACTTGAAAAGGAAAACCGGCACGTTTGGAGTGATGAATGTTTCAGAGAGGAAATATCTATTTAATCCAACTGAGGAGTATTTAGTGAGGCTGCTGCCGTCCCTCTTCATTTTCTGATGAACTCAACTGGCACCAAATTAAGTGCTGAGATCTATTTAGGGAGCTGATCACATGCATAATCAAGGAGGTTGAATTTTCACAGCAGTGTAACATCTCTTCAGTACCACCTTTTAATGTCTTTACCAACAAACACATTCTACTTCATGCTACTTAAACAAGATCCACCAAAGAGTAGAAATATCGTGCATGTCCAACACTAACACTGCACTATAATGCCAAAAGTATTCACTCACCTGTGTATGAACTAAAGTGACATCCCATTCTTAATCCAGAGGGTTTAACACGACGTCGGTCCACTCTTTGCAGATATAACAGCTTCAACTCTTCTGGGAAGGCTTTCCACAAGGTTTTGGAGTGTTCATGGGAATTTTTAACCATTCTTCCAGAGGTCACACACTGATGTTGGACGGGAAGGCCTGGCTCTCAGTCTCCGCTCTAATTCATTTTCATGAGTTCCTTTCACTGGAACTAAGGGTCCAAGCCCAGCTCCTGAAGAACAGCCCCGCACCATAATCCCCCTCCACCAAACTTTACGCTTGACACAGTGCAGTCAGACAAGTACTGTTGGCAACCACCAAACCCAGACTCGTCCATCAGATTGCCAGATGGAGAAGCACGAGTCGTTACTCCAGAGAACAGGTCTCCACTGCTCTAGAGTCCAGCGGCGGTGTGCTTTACACCACTGCATCCAACGCTTTGCATTGCACTTGTTGATGTATGGCTTGGATGCAGCTGCTCGGCCATGGAAACCCAAAGCAATTGGCTCTGCAGAAAGTTGGCGACCTCTGCACATTATGCACCTCAGCATCCGCTGACCCCACTTCGTCATTTTATGTGGCATACCACGTGGCATACCATTCGCTTCCACTTTGTCATAACAGCACTGATAGTTGACTGTGGAATATTTAGGAGTGAGGAAATTTCCCAACTGGACTTGTTGCACAGGTGGCATCCTATCAGAGTACCATGGTGGAATTCACTGAGGGTGACCCATTCTTTCACAACTGTTTGTAGAAACCGTCTGCATGCCCAGGTGCTTTTATACACCTGTGGCCATGGACGTGATTGGAACACCTGATTTCAATCATTTGGATGGGTGAGTGAATACTTTTGGCAGAATAGTGTATGTTTTAAAAAAAAGATGTCTAGAAAAATACATTTCAGATTTGCTCTGATGTCCGATGTAAAGGAAAAGTGTCAGTACAGTCTGTGTACAGCAACGACATCCAGAACAAGGTCCATAAACAAGAAGCGAGCTAACATTTAAAAACACCACATTGTGTGCAGGCTTTTCAAAGCTCTTTATAGCTGAAAACACAAAATTCCTCTCAAGTCCTCTTTTTTAAAATAGATGTGTTGTCTGCATCTGCCGCCTGAGGGAACAGGGGTGAAGAATGGGTTGAAGGCTGAGAGAGCCTTTAAGTTTGCGGACGGCAGAAGTCTTTGTCGGCCGTGTTTATGGACGTCTGTGATGTGCTGATGGAGCTCGGTTTATTGTCTCGGATGAAGCCGAGGTACTTAACGCTCCTCACCATCTCCTCTGGCTGTCTGTGTCAGAGATGAGTTCCTTCATCTCTGAGACACTGAGGAGGAGGTGAAACCAGCACAACACTCAGGTTTAACCATTTGTTGGACCTTGTTATTGTCCTCTTGAGGCAGGAAAAACTTTCTGGATATGAGGTGATGTAGAATCAGAGTAAAGCTCATTCAGCTAACCTCACACTGCATTATGATTATTATGTCATTATTATGTATTATGACTGCATTGTATTCTCTGTAGTTAACAGATTATAACGTACTATCTCCAGCAGGATGGTGAGAGGCCATGTTTTATCACTCGTGTTGTCAAACAACAGATTGTGGTTTCAGGGGGTGTTACATACCTACCTACCTACCTACCTACCTACCTACCTACCTACCTCAGGCTTGAACTAACTGAGCTAAGATAGTTCCACAACTCATCACAACAGACATGAAAGTTAGTAAACGTTGTACTGTTCCTTTAAAAAG
This sequence comes from Acanthopagrus latus, assembly GCF_904848185.1. Lineage (NCBI taxonomy): Eukaryota > Metazoa > Chordata > Actinopteri > Spariformes > Sparidae > Acanthopagrus > Acanthopagrus latus. The sequence continues at coordinate 29,270,017 of NC_051055.1, forward strand.
GCTGGAATACACCGAAACAAAGTCCTTGTTTGACAAATTAATGACTTCTTTTCAAACCACACTAAATAATAACCAGAAGGGTTAAAAAAAAAAAAAAAACAAACATGTCATGAAGAAACCTGCCTGTCTTGGCCCAACACAGCTGCATGGCAGACTCCCAGACAGTCACGACTCATGAAAAGCTGAAGAAAACCTGTGACTAAGCACAGACTCAGTGAGCACAGTCACAACACAGAACTGTAAAAACATGACTCAACCAACACCAATGACTAACCAAAATAAAATGATTTTAACCTGTGCAGCTACGTTTGTGGTTAGATATGAGACACAATGATGTCAAACCATTGACACCATTGTCCATCTACCACTGTTGTCCATAAAAAGATGAATCCTTCTGACGCTGATGATCCTGTCGCTCCTCCAGCAGGTCGAAGCTCTGCTCATCCTGAGAAATATCTCAACAACTGTTGGATGGATCGGCACAACATTTTATCCAGACATTAATGGTTCTGTGATGATGAAATCTAATGACTCTGATGATCTGAATGTTGCCATTAGCACCACTGTGGCATTCACATTTGGGGTTGTAAGAGAAACGCCACCATTAGCACTTTTTTTTTTTTTTGTTAACCACTGCTGGTCTGTGATTAAATAACTGCAGAGCTAATGGGATTGCAATCAGACTCAGCTCTACTTTGTAATTAGCAGATGGTAATTAACTAATGCTAGCATGCTAATACACTTAAAGAAGGCCATGTATGTGCTAAAAATTCCTCTAATGCCACCATCACAACAACGTGTTTAGCCCTTCTACATGCAGCATGATCATCAGAAGCCTTTTTTTTATTTAAAAAAAAACAAAACAAAAAAAACTAGGCTGTATTTTATTCAGAGACGATTCTTGAGATCCAATAGAGATAAAAGAAGCCTGCAGCACAACGAGTCAGTCAGTTCCTGAAGTTTCTACTCAAGAACAGAGAGGCGCTGCTGTCGAGGACCCTGAGTGGGAGTCTCTATCTAACTCTGCAAGCTCTCTGTTTGCCTCTAAATCCCCTATTCATATATTCTGGCTGGAATTGGGCATGCATTAGCACAAGGAGCCACTATAAATATAAATCCTCTTTTCTTTTCAATTGGTTTGGCACATCCATTTTTCTGCAGTTATCAGGAGCGCGCACACACACACACACACACACACACACACACACACACACACACACACACAACAAACAAGGGCAGTCTCTTTTCTACGCACACAAACACACATCACAACACAGAGTCGTGTCACATGTCAATCTTCTCACTGTTCGCAGCGGCGGGAACACGGCCAGAAAACAAAAATTCCAAAACCGTGCCAGGAAAAATAAATCAAACCATATTCCATTCTAATTGTTTCCAGATGTCATGTCTCTCAACACAGTGAGGAGTAAAGACAGTTAAATGGTAATATGAGCGTGACAAATAAAACTATTTACAATGTGTTTTTCAGCCAACATACAATATTTTCTCAGTTATGTTTTTTTCCAGCAGTATCTATCTGTTTTTATTGCTGTTTTATTGGTTTTAATTGCTTTGTGTTTTTAGATATTTGTCTCCTGGACGATTTTGATTGGAATTATTCATCTTAGTGTCACAGCACAGAGTGTAATCGACCCACCAATCCACCAGACGATACTGTGTCAGTGTCACGTTTCTTCGTCTGTTGCCTGATACCGGCTAATATCAAGAAATTATTCTAAACATCGAGCGGTGGACTCTGTATTATATTATTATCATTATATCAGAAGTGCATTCAAGAGGGAGCTTGAGCTGCTTTTCTTCTTAGCCTGTTCAAGTACGACAAAATTGGTATTTATCAAATATGCACTCACAGGTTGTAAGCACACTAGTCTGTAATCAGTGTTCCTAAGAGCTGTACTGTAGGCAACTGGACTGGTTTCAGTTCCTTGAAGACGTTTCACTTCTCGTCCAAGGGGCATCTTCAGTTCTAACCAACTGGAGGGGAGCTGCAGGCTTTTAAACTTGGTGTGGGAGTGTCCTTACAAAGTTTCAAGGACATGCGTGAGCTCTGAGTTTCAGAGTCGTTAGGGCCACTTGTGCGTCGTTAACCCAACCGGCCTTCACATGAGAGCCAGATGACTGAGAACCTTCATCAGTGTTGATAAACCCAAACACAGATCAATTTTAAAAAAAAGACAGTTTTGGTGCCTTAACTTAACCAAACTGCATCAGTCACTCATGTTTCTCAGCAGGCTTTATTTTGAAAGTCCACATGCTTGACAGCTAAATGAGAATATACTTTTCACGCCTACAAGTGAAACAATACAGGATCAAATTTCAGCATCATACCAGGTTGAAATATGCTAAACCAAAGAAATACTGTAGTCATCAACAGAATGAAAACTGATGACATCATTTTCCTTTGATAACTCAAAGCATTCCTTAAATTGGGCTAACATTTACACCTGTATTGGCTAAATCCAGCCATGATGGGATGGAAACTTTTGCAACTTTGATCACACTGACCTCACACTGCGCACCATCACCTCCTGCTGACACAAGTCTTTGAAAAACTTATAATGGCCAGAAACATCCTTGTTGAAATGGATTCAACGGACCAAAAAAGAGAAACAAAAAGTGAAGTCTGACTCTCCATCACTTGATGGAAATCTTTTAGGTACCTGAAGTGAAAATCACACTGAGGATACATGGGTCCAGTCTGCAAACTGCAACCAACCTGCAGTTATCCCTCATTTCACATTCTGTTCCCCCCTCAGATAAAAACAGCCCTACCCTGTAAATACTGATTGGGGTTATGGTGAGATTAAGCATTAAAATGACTACAAGCTTTAGGGATATATCAGGGCTCAGGTTAAGGCGAGGGGAATCAAATACAAAGACCGACCCGTACCTGTAGCATTATTAAACAGGCTCAGAGCTGGCTACTATGAAAGCAGAAGCTCAGGTCACCAGAGTCCTATAGTGGCATAAAACAGTGTGGAGACTGGATAAAGACAAACAGGAAACAGCGCTGAGATATGTGCAGATTTGCAGAGACAAAAGCAAGCCCCACATTCTCAGCAGATTACGCTCGCTCTGCCAGCTCAGACAAACTCGTTGGCAGCTGTGCACACTCAGATCTCTGCAAAAATCCTATCTTTCTTATGCGCACCTGGCACAGCATGGATATTTTCATTCATATTTTAGGGCCTGCAAAACAGGATTTAAACAGTACCTGACTCTCTGCTACCGGCCGAGCTGTTCCAGAAGATAAGACCATCTGGAGAGTAGCCAGCTACTGTTCTACATTCAGCAAATCTTCAAATCTCATTTTAAAAAAAAGGAGGCAAGGTGGACAGTTACTCACACTACAGAGTGTTAGAAATGATGTAAACACTCATTGACTCTTTTTGTAGTTATTTTCCTTTCTCCAGTCCTTCCAACCGCAAATATCTTCCACCATCTTTAATTCTTTTAACAGCACCTGTCAGACGTGTTGCCGTTGATTTTGTAAACATCTACGGGTTCACTTATTGTGTTCGAGGAAGAAATGGACCTCAAAGCCTGACCAGTAAATACAAATCTGTCTGCAGGCCCAGAACGTTGGCCAGAGTGCAAAAAAAGGCTTCCAGAGGCAAAAACAAATTCCTTCCCCTGACACTTTCCACATACCTGAGCATTGCAACACACACACACAGACACACACACACCACACACACACGCCAAAGGCTTACTCAGTCAGTGTTGAGTCACTTCTCGTTCTCCTCTGAACACAGAGCACGGGTTACAGCAGTTGTCAAACCAACAGACGAGTTGAAGCTGACTGCCCGTCTTGAGGTGAGTCCAAACACTTTTTTTCCTCTCTTTTTCTATCTGGTTTGAGTTTATTGCAGTAGGATTTTGTTGGATTTCAAAACTGTTTGGACCATCTCTGATTAGATTAGATTATGAAACAAACATCACATAGTAATTATTCTTCTGTGGACGATGATGTGACTCACGTGAGCAAACGTTACGAGGGATTTTAAAACATGATGAAGCACTGAAACTGTAAACTGAGATATCAGACTCTGAAGAAAGGCCAATTCATCAGAGGCCCATAAATCTGTCACAAAACCTCTGATAGGAGGAACTGTTCATCAGTCTTCCAGGCACGAGGCTTAGATACAATAACAGTGATGAGTAATCAAACAGAGTTACAGTGTTTTGTTTTTTTTTTTGTCATTTCAAAGCATCATGTCAAAATGTTTTTGGAAAAACAGACTCAGATTTGAATGTTTATTTTGAAAGATGCTTCTCAGAAACAGGTTGTGAAAACCTCGGATCAGATTCACTGGTTGATTTAATGGGTGGAGACAAAAAAAAAACAAAAAAAAACAAAGTAAACATTCAGGTGAAAGTGACTGATGATGTTTGAAGTCAAGATAAGGTGGACTGCTGGTGGGTGAAACAAAACGTGTCATCAATGAGGAAAACATTCCCTTAATTATAAGAAACGACAAATACGATACATCTCTCCATTAACAGAGCTGTTTAACTTTATTATTTAAATCTCTTGACAAGTTTTAGTTCTGGGTTATGATTTTAAAAGAAGATAATGGCATTTTTGGCCTAGATTCACCTGAGATCTCTACAGCCGATAAAGCCGACTGACAGCTGATCCATCTGATCATCTGCAGCCTTCATCAGAAACGGATGTGATACTTCTCATAACCACACAACTATTTCACACATCCATGTCACCTCCCAGGCTCTGTAAACGTGAGTTTTTATTACACAGTTATCTTACCTGTTGGCTGACAGCACAGCCGACTTGTTTCAGATTCACAGTTTTGTCTATTTGTTGATGATGGTTGCAATGTTTCAGCCAAAATAACCCAAGGACAGTTGTTACCTTCCCAGCAACGTTCCAACTGGCTGACAACAAGTGCAAAGAGAGTTTCAAACAATGATTTCAACGATTTATTGATACCTGATACCAAGTTATTTATCCGGCTTGGCTTGCACACCGAGCACAGATTAGTTATTAATCTCTTGCTCATACAAGATACACCTGGAGGCTGTCACGGTGCAGTACGTGCCTTGGTTTTGGGGGTCACAGTTCAGGATGACTTTGATAAAACAGGAAAAAAAAAAGAAAGGTTTTTTTGTTTTTTTTTGTTTTTTTTAGTGACCCAAAAGAGTTGGTACCGCCTGTAGTGCATCAGGTAATAAATGATGAACACATACTCTAACATAAGTCATATTGTTATGCAATTTTTCAATTAAAAAATAAAAAGGTAAATGTGATGTAAATGCCAGCAGCATGGAAAACTTGTACGACTGCTGTGCTCTTTGTGTTTCCTTTAATTTAGCTTCCCACTGGTGACTAACACTGATGTCGACCTTGCTCACAGTAGTTGCTCTGTGTGGACTCTTGTTTTTATCAGCTAATTCCCTGAAAAGGCCAAAACCAACAATGAACATCCACTGTCAAGTATTTCCTGTGCAGCCAAAGCCATTTATAGCTTATGTGCCTGTGTCATAAAACTCTATTGTTGTGCAATAGACTTATGAATGTGACCCAGAGTTTTGGAATGACAGTGGAGCTTTTACATGGAGGCATAAGCTTTTGGAAGCTTTTGCTACACAGGTAATACTTGTTGGAAGGATCAGTGTTGCTTTGGTTGATAATGTTTATAACATAAGATAAGCCGACACCAGTCTCCTCTGGAAATCAGCCTGCTGAGTCGGTGGCACCTGTGAAGCTCCAACAGTGAATGAGCTAATTTCAGGCAGGTGTCAGCAGCTGTTAGTCAGTACTGATAATGTCTGGAGCTCCACTGTGAGATACAGATGCTTAACTTGCACTTGGTAAACTAAAGTCATTTCATTTTGAGATGCAGGTTTTAATGAGAGCATTCAGAAGTTAAGCCCAAGGCTCCTGTGGTTTCTCTGGGATTTGTTGCTATCCTGAAGTCATTGCTGCTGTTCTTCCTTTTAGATCTTTTTAAAGTTATTTAATTTGAACGCTGTCAATTATTTCTGATTTTTTCCTTCTTGTATATGAGTTGTAACTTGAGTTTCTTTAAAGGGTTGAGTTGAGCACTTTAAAGAATCGTTCTGTCCCCAGGGAAGTGTGTGTCAGCCCCCCTTTGTGTCACTGCACCAGGTTTTTTTTAAATAATATAATATAATATAATGTAATATAATGTGACTCTTCACATTAACATGCCCTCTTTTACAAATGGCATGATGACTTAAAATTGTGTTTTAAAACGCTTCTACATATTCAAGTAATGAACAACTATTGATAAACTGATGATAAATCCAGAGCTCCATCAGAGCCGTCGAAAAGTATTATTCTATATTATATTAAAATATATTATACTTTCTCTCAGTGCTATATCAGCACAGATCACAGGACTAGTGTACATAGGTGGAGTCAAATCACTCCAACACAGGACACATTGTTCTGTGTTGAGCATTGTTCCCTCCCTCACACTTGAGACTGAACACCTAAACCTTTTTCTTTTGAAGCTTTGAACATGCTGTACAAGACTCTCACTTTACTCTAGTTTTTCATTCGCGGAACTGCTTCCGTAAGCAGATTTTTATAAATTCCAAAAAAAAAAAAAAAAACCCTTTAAGTTGAGAAGAATAACTGGGGTTCTCCATGAGCCCCACGTGAAAGAGCTTTCTCTTAGTGGATATTTTGTCTTGTCATTGCACAAAATGTTCAGATCCAACAAATTAAAACAACAATGTCTCTGTTCCAATTACGTAAAGCACTAATCATGAGCCAGCATGTGGAACAATAGAACTGTGGCTCTGTAACACACTGATATGGAATTTAGAGGTAGTAACTGTTACACCTGTTTCCCGTGACAAATGCAAGGAAGTACAAAATATAAATTTCCTCATGCAACTGCAAAGCGAATGACAATGGGCTATTGACATTCTGAAAAAACACCAAGACATTGATGCTCCTATTAGATACCCATGCTCTTTTCTTGCACTGACAAATGAAAATATGTGCTGTGACTAACGTCTGTAACAATTACAAGACAGCTGCTCTGACTGAAATTGGTTGAAAATGGAAAATTGGCTGTCGGTAGCTGGGTGGATGATTGCTCCTTGTCTGAGTGTTTCAATTAAACCTCAAATGAAAAACGTGTCAGAAGTTATTTATTACATTTTCTGTTGGCATCAGAATAAGGAGGAGTTTTTCTCCTCAAATGGGCAATCAAAGTCTTAATTTTGTTTTTCTCTGATTGTTTTGCACCATTGCTTCGCAGTCAAATGGTCAGCATCATGATCATGCCAGAATTAATTAAGGTCTTAAGGGAATAAGCAAATATTGTAAGATAAGAATTACAAAACTAAATGTCACTACCTTTGAAGCAGACATCACCTCCTCCAGTCTCATGTGATGTGTAACTTTGAACATATCAGCTGAAGTTAACTCATTGTCACTACCATGCTCGGCTTACGTCGGGATATTTCTGGTCTGACAAAAAGATTTGACAGTCTGATTAGGAAGTTACATTTTCACTGGGCTCTGACTTGTCATTTCCTATTCTGAAAGAGGATTTCCGCTCCAGCCAAAGGAAATTCAGCAGCTTCTTTTCTTAAAAGTGAGGAAAAATTAGTGCTTTGAGCAGCTGAAATGTAATTAGGTTGGTCGTGCGGTGTTGTCAGCAGTTTTCTCAGGGACTGCCGTATCCAAAACTGTATGTTTGAATACTGCTAGAGGTTAATGGGAAATTGTTACCAAGCACATAAACATTGTAGACTGTCTGCCGGTGAGGAGGATGTTTGATATTTGACAGCGATGTTTTTATATGTAGCATGTAAACGCTGACCATCATTAAACCATATGAAAGGACTCGCATCAGTGAAACAAGTCTGCCGCCAGATTAAAATGTTGCACAGATAGCAGGCAGCACGGTGCTGCCATCGTATATCAATGAAAAGGCTTATTATAACAATTATTGACTGCTCTGTAAATATCAGACACAGTAATGACATCATGATGGAGATATCTTAATCATTGATAGAGCCATTTATTGTTTCTTTGATAGCCTGGTTGGTATTTTACTGCAGGTCGACCACATCACAGTATGGATCCAGAGAGTTGCTATGGACCAAACAACACTGGGTTCAGAGTACAGTCTAACCTACAGAAGTTAAGTTTGGCCATACATCTTAATCAGTTCTGGGTCTCTACCAGTTTTACACAGAAGTCTGTTTACAGGTCTTGAGGAGTGCGAGTGCAAATGTGAAAGAAGTTGTAGGCCAACAGTCTGAATCCATTTGTGGTTTCAGAGGAACATGTGAAATCTGATAAGCTGCCTCCTGAGTCAGTGTCTGCTGTTGCCAATGTCAGAAAATGAAATTAAAATCCGTTGGTGTTGAAAAAAGAAGAAATGAGCTGACCAGGCTTCTGTAGCCTGCTTCTCCATCTCTGCTCGAGGCTTAATGTCATCATGAAGGCACCAGACTTTGACAATGAATCTAAGTTCATCACAGTGTCTCTGGTTTCGATTATGATGCACTGATTTTGACCCCCATGGATCAAACCTTTAGTCAGTTTGACAGTGTTACAGAAGTTCAGTGCTAAATCGGTGAAGAACTATAATGACTCAACATCCATCAACTTCAACTGTCTTTTTTTTTTTTTCCACTTCAGCTAAACTTCATTATCCTCAGCTCAGCCTGGAGTTCAAGGCCCCAAGTTTCACGTTACAGGTATTTTGTTATACGCTACCAGTCTCAACCTAATACAGAATGGGCTTATCATCTCCATGCAATTGTTTTAATGCACACTGAAGGCATTCCCTTGATTATGATGCAGTTTTTCTCATTAACTCCACCACACAAAAGGTGCACTAACTCTAGCTGAAGCTGACAACAGCTTAACAGCTTAACATCTATAGCCAAAGCTGATGGATGTCCTGCCAAGCATCACGCAGCCTAGAATGAGGAAAACTGAGTGAAGTTTGACAGCACAGAGCCGAAACCAACAAGCTCAGCCTGTGATGTCTTTAAATGACCACAGTCCTTCTGAGGATGATGTAGCTGGAAAGTCAGAGTAATTCCCAGCATCCAAGAAAGCTTATTTTTTATACTAGTCTATGTCATTTGCTAAAAGTGATTTGCAAAAGTCCAGCTGAGCCACCATATGCTCCATCTTCAACCAACCCAATCACAAGAATAAAATGTTTGCCAAGTACGTTTCTGCAAAACCACAGATTAGTTAAAACTTATTGCTTCCTTGCACAGCAACTACACACACACACACACACACACACACACACACACACACACACACACACACACACACACACACACACACACACACACACACACACACACACACACACACACACACACACACACACACACACACACACACACTTCTTTAGGTTTCACTGGGTTAGATTTAGGCACAAAAAAACACTTTGCTGGGCTGAAGAAAACATCATGGATTGGCTGAAATGTATGCAGTTTGTCAGTGCAGCTCGAGTTGCCTGCCTGAACCAGCTTGCAGGTGTCGCTCCATTTATGAGACATCACAGGGAAGAATCAACCTATCAAAACTTCTTGAAACATGATAGGAAGATTGCTAAATTTGGATAATGTCCCCTTTCCTTAAATATATCCAGGGGTTTCACTATAACAAATGTTGAAATGCAGATTCAAACTGCACCTATTGTGAACACAACACAACCCTTTTTGTACAAATGTCTATATGGACCTTAGCCTATCAAACATACATATTATAGACATACCTGTGGTTTAAACCTGCGACTGGGCTGCCTAAACTTAAGGGGCAGGCCTGCTGATGATGCTGGTCCAATATTTAAGATTTGTTTTTTCACAATGTCAAAAAAACTTATAAGCTCAGCCAGTTTGCATGTTACTGATTTCAACATAGAGAACAGGGAGTGTACCTTTAAACAATAAGAAGTGCTGTCACACTGAAACTTTTGCTTGTGGTATTTTTACTTACCACAATTAACATGAATCATATTTCTTCCTTTGGCTGCCACACCTGTTCAACTGGGTCCAAAAATAAAACATTGTCATTGTAGTCATGCAGTGTCAGCCCGTAGATAATATCTATTTTCCATTTTCACGTGCTCTGGGGGGGTTTCCAGTCAATTCAATATGAACCTTTGCAGTGGGCTAAACCTGCACGTGAACTGTATTTACCAGGAAATGAGCCATGTGTTTTTTTATCTATACACAGTGAGTCCCATGTGTAGACTGTGTGACCTAGAAATCTTATAACTTGTGTGGTGACACTGAAGTGATTGCAACACATCCCTGAAGAGCATGGATTAATTGAGAGCACCTGAAACTCGCCAGCATTTTTTGTGCACATTCCTTTCACAGATAAGGCCGTTTACAACACAGAACAGAGAGGTTTGACATTAACCTGAACAGAGTCAACCAATAAATTCTCTCCATCAGATCGTGACTCTGAAACTCCTGCAGGCCAGGTTAATGTCAAACCAGCTGGAGGTCAGGAACCAAAAGTACACAAAGTACGTGGGTTAAGAAATCATAGAATGACAGGAAGTATTCCTCTGACAGCTTTTTTTTTAAAAATGTACCCACTCGGTAGACAGAGAAATCACTACAGTGGATCTGATCCAAAACAAAGAATCTTATCTGACTTTATTGTCTTCAGAGGACGTACCCATGGTTGGGGGGGAGGGGCATTTATGGCAAGATAATAGTTAAACAGACATGTGCTGATGTCAAAACATCCATAAATCAAAGCTGTGACCTTTGACCAGACTGCTGCGACACTTGACGACACAGACTGATCAATGCAATTTTGATAAAAGGTGACATTCATTAGAGAAACATAGTAAAACGTAGTCAAACCTCAGTTGTCCGACATGGGCTGCATCAAAGTTCGACAATGACAGAAATTTGGGGCTCAGTTATCACAGTGTGACGCTACAGCCCATGTCTGCAAACTCACTGAAAAATAATTTCAATATCCTCAGTGTTATCCAAAATGGAAATATTAAAAAGTTTCCTCTATGTTACGATCCTGTAGGCTTATGTTAGAGCCTCCAGTTCTTTAAAGAACCAGTCTTGGTAGTACTGGACTTGCCCTTGAAAAATGCCTTTATGTAATGTATATAGTAAATAAACTCTGGTTGAGAACGAGCTGAATGCCTCCAACATGAATACATTTCCAATACTCCGGACAACAAACTTGTTATTGGCGGCTGGTATTGCAGCAGCATTTTACAATATGGCCTTTCACGCAAGGAGTTTCACTATGTCAATATTATTGATGTTGATCTTATCTACTGTCAATTTCCAGGACCAGCTGTCTACTGTTGACCAGATTAGATAGACGAGGAAGGTGTGTGGTTTCCTCTTTGAGGCTGCATCACGGCTGCCGTTTTCTCGGACAGACAGTGTTTATGTGTCAAGGAAGAGAGATGACAGCCACGCAGTAAACACAGGGCGTGATCAAGTCATTCACAATCTTTTATTTGCTGTCTTGCAGTTACGTTAACAATGAGTCATTAAGATGACTGTTGATCTGAGCGGACTGAGGAAGGATTAGCGGGGAAAAGATGTTTTAGATTAGATGAGATAACTTAATTGTCTCTGCAGCACGGGTGGTGAGACAATGAGAACAATGAAAGTGCAGAGTCTATACAAATGTGTTAAGGGAATATAAATTTAAATAAACACTGACATTTAACTTCACAGTCCATCTCATTCCTTATTGCTCATATAAGCTGAAAATGTCAAAAAAAAAAACCACATATTTGAATAACACATCAGTTTATCTTAATAATCACCCTCTTCCCCTTAATGTCAGTGTTTTTGCTGCTTTCCATTTAATTTAGTTCCCATTCTGCGAGTAAGATGACCAAAAACAAACACAGAAACAATGCATTTCCCATATCTGCACAGACATACAGTAAATGTTTACTCAGGTTACTTATGGAGTCAAACACAATAACACTGATTGTTTAACAGGGGCTGTAAATCTCAGCATCTCCGGCACATGAGGGCCTTAACAGTGTGTACTTTGGACCAGGAATATAAATAAAGGTATTCGTAGAAGGGATTTAAGAGTCTGCTGGTGGAGACTTAAGCAGGAAAGTCCTAAGAGGGTGAGTACTGTGAAGTGTATAAGTGCTGTTGTGGGACCTCTGAAAATGTCTATTTCGTATGCATGAGGTCTGATGTCCTTTTCAGAGCATGTGATGACTCGAGAGCGATGTTGCTCTTTTGCATTTTCTTGCAGGATACACTTACATGGCAGGAGAATCCAAATGTTGAATATTTATTCTGCCAAGACACGTTTATGATTCAATGGGAAACAATAGAAAATTGATCAAAAGATCTCGTGTCGTCTGCCAAATCATGGCTCGCTCATCCTGATTTCTTTGTTGTCTTTGAATCATGTAGCTTTTGGGGGTTTACAAGAATTACATGCCAGTTAATTTCAGAGAACTGATATTACCACAATGTATTTGTAAACGATAACGACACATCCTCCTTTGTTCTGCCAACTTTCCTCTGATGCAAGATTAAGATATTACACCATAATTTATTTGTGTGCGTGATGCTTGTTGAGACACTTTTTTTAAAGCCCTCGCTTGCACAATAGAACATTACAATAAATCTGACAGTCATCCTTTCATTTTGTTTTTCTGACTTTTAGAACATTTTACCTTTGGAGGAGCAGTTAGGGTCATCAACACAGCACATGAAAAAAAATCTGTCAGCTCTCTCTCTCTGTCGCTGTCCTTCACAGTGACTGAGTCGGGTTCGATACTTGAAATTAGGGCTCATGGAAATACAAACACAATAAATTGTTCCAACTATTAGGAATAATTAATCACCTTTGACTGGGGTTTCCAAGACCCCGATGTGCTGGTGTTTTCAAGAAGCACTAATTAAGTTCCTATTTGTTAGAAAAGTTGTGTCTCATTCCCAGGTTGGCCGCTGTCCCAAAAAGACCTTTAAAAACAGAAACAGACAAAAACAATTATGTGAAATCACAGGGAACAAATTGATCAACAGAGTCATAAAACATTAGAATGATACAATTAAAACTGGGACAACAACAACAACAACAACACCAACAACAACAACAGCAACAACAACAACAACAACAACAACAACAACAACGTAGGGAGCAAGAAATTTAAGAGACAATAGAAAGTTTTGGTCACTGTCTTGCCATTTTCTGTACCGGAGTAAACAATACAATGCCAGGATTTCATCTCTCTTTTTTCTTGTTTCTTTAGGCTATAAGTCTGTCAAGATGATGTGGAAACTGGTTTATTTTAGCGCCATTCTTCTTGGAGCACTCACATCCCCAACCCCATCTTCAACTCCCACCACTGATGAAGGACCCTGTCACATCTACAACTCCGGCCGCTCTGCAGACTGTCTGGGAAAACAGCTTGAAAGTGTGCCATGGACACAGTTTCCTTCCACACTGGAAGACATAGATCTCTCCTACAACAAACTTCAAGCTGTCCTTGTTGACGACTTCCTCCGCCTCCCTCAGCTTCGCATCCTTAAGCTGCAGTACAATAACATTTCACACATTGACAATGATGCTTTTAAGAACAACACTCTGCTGGAGCATCTTAACATCTTCAATAACTCCCTGCAAGAAATTCCTGCCACAGCTCTGACTCCTCTGTTGAACCTAAAAGAGCTCTACATGTCCAACAATCTTTACAAACATGCCACTTTGGCTGATAGTTTCTCCAAATTTGTCAAACTCAAAGTTCTGTCCATGGGTGGCCCTCTGGTGATGGGTCTAAAGAAAGGCGACTTCCAGCCCCTGAAGAACATCAAGCTCCAAAGTTTTGCCATCAAATGTTCCTCCAATCTAAGTTACTATGAGCCTGGAAGTCTAGAAGTCATTCGGACAACACAGATGGGGTTTGATATGGCCATAGATCAACGGCCAAACGCCCTACATCACATGCTGCGTGACCTCGCCAACAAGACCTTCATCGCCATCCAGTTTCGCAACCTCTTTGAGTTCATGTACTACATGGGAGAACAAGACATTTTCCAGGGTTTAAAAGACATAACAGCATATCAGATTATATTTCACAGAGGTAAATTCAACGAGAACCTTCTGAGGATGGCTTTAATGAACTTACAGGGTGCCCCTATTAGAAGGTTGAGACTTCAGTACATCGACTTTGCCCGTTCACCCATGTTTGTGGATAGTGGAGCAGGTTCCAGTATCACAGACCTGACGCTGGATAAGTTGGACCTTTGGTGAGTAGCTTCTAAATTTGGGGCAACACGTGCCAGTTTGAATTATCATTAAATTTGTTATGAAATTTAGGAATTTCCCATCATGTTTCTATACCTTTGATAGGTCGATACTGCCCTATGATGTCTAATAAATGGAGCAACATCTGCAAGCTAGTTTAGACTAACTAACTAACTAACTAACTAACTAACTAACTAACTAACTAACTAACTAACTAACTAACTAACTAACTGCAAACAAATAACAACTTGACGAGCCAGATGGTTTGTTACACAGAACAATCTGGAAAGGCGCCACCAGAAACTGTTTTGGAAAAGAATAGGCTCATTTTAAAAATATTTGGTCGGTAATTATATATCATGTGCTAACTCAACCAATCAGATCAACAGCAGGCTACACTAACCTCCGGAGGAGCTGTCAGTGTTGTTTTCAAACAAATAGTCGCTTCCCTCACTGGTCATCATATCTAAACTATGTGTCGGCTTATCATTTGCACATAATTAACACCATAAATCTGTTTCTTGTAGGTATATCAGCAATCCTGACGTATTGCGATTTGACTGGCGCTTCACCTGGTTCAAGAAAATCAAGGAACTGTCTATTCAGTATGTGTACTTCAACTCCGTGCCTTGTGATGCCTGGGTTGAGATGGAAGGTGTGAAGATTATCGATATCTCCAACAATCGCCTAAAGAATGAGTTCATCTTCAACCAGCGGTGTGATTACAAGGGCGCCGTGCCAAATCTTCACACCTTCGATATTAACACCAATGAACTGACCAGTTTAAAAGACTTGTCATTGCTTACAAGGGAGTTCAGGCAGCTCCGGGTTTTGGATATAAGCAACAACAAACTGGGATCTGCTGAAGACAGCAAGGACTGTGTTTGGCAAAATAATATCACACGGCTTATTGCTCACCACAATCAATTTGTAAGTGAATCCCTCCGTTGTCTGCCTACCACAGTGCACTACTTGGATCTGTCCTACTGCAACCTGGACCAGCTGGACATGGTATACTTTGAGAAAGCCACCAACCTGAAAGAACTCCTGTTGAGTGGGAATAAAATCAAGTTCATTCCATCTAAGTGGGAAAGTCCGTCACTGCAGTCATTGACTTTGGATGGGAATTCATTTGGTCTCATTAGCAAGGCATCCTTCCAGGACATGCCTCAACTGTCTCATCTGAGGGCAGGAAACAACCCTTACCACTGCACTTGTGAGCTCCATGCTTTCGTCCAGGAAACGCTGTCCAAAGGAAAGGTTAACCTGACGGACTGGCCCTGGAACTACAAGTGTTACCACCCTGAGCCTTTGCTCAACACAGTCATATCCAAATACTTTCCAGGTCATGTGGCCTGTGATATTAGACTGGTTATCATCATCTGCGTCGCGACCACTGCAGCTGTGATCTTGATAATGATGGTGATTTGCTATATTTTTGACCTTCCGTGGTACACTAAAGCCACGTATCAGATCATCAGGGCCAAATACAGAGCTCACAAGGAAAAACTGGCGGGGGAGCCCGAGCCTTTTACTTATCACGCCTTTATATCCTATAGCCACGCTGATGCAGACTGGGTGAGGGACCAGCTCTTGCCCTGTTTGGAGAACAACAGGAACCCTTATCGTCTGTGTATTCATGAGAGGGACTTCATGCCAGGAAGGTGGATCATCGATAACATCATTGACAACATTGAAAACAGTCGTAAGGTACTAAAATGTAGTTACGCTTTGTATTTAGACATATCAGAATATAACATTACTGGTATTGCATGAAAAAAACTTGTTTAACCACATTTAATCTCTGCAAATAAGTTCAGAATGATTGTACTTTGGGCCCCATTGGGCTGTTTTGCACCAATACATTTGAGATTTGGGCCTTTATGTTGGACATTTTTGCAATTCACAATGTTAAATCAGCATCTGAGACAGATAGTGAATAAGCTCTTTGATTGGCTACCCAGCATTGTAGATGTGACGGGATCCTTCATCAGTGTTAGTGGTGAGGGTTAAAGATGGAGCTGGGGATCCAAGAAGGGTGCTAAAATAAACCAGTTTCCACATCATCTTGAAAGACTTGTAGCCTAAAAATAAACAAAAAATATTAGATATTAAATCCTGGTATTGTATTCTTTACGCCAATTTACTCAATCCATGTTGTCTTTTTTGTCTCCATCTTCAGGTGATATTCGTCCTCTCCCGGCACTTTGTCAACAGCGAGTGGTGCAACTATGAGCTGTACTTCGCTCAGCAGAGAGCAATGGGAAAGTCCTTTAGTGACGTCATACTAGTAGTGAAGGAGCCCATTGATCCCAACTCCCTGCCTAGCAAGTACTGCAAGCTCAAGAAGATGCTTAGTACCAAGACATACCTGGAGTGGCCCCATCAGGTCAACCAGCAGGCTTTCTTCTGGGCGCAGCTGAAGAGTGTTCTGGGAAAGCCAACGATGAGCAGAGAAGGAACGCACAGTGTGAAGCGCAGAACCTCATCTGAGGGAGGCGTTTCTGTGATACAGCTCCCCATGGAGGATAGGAGGCCAGAAGAAGAAGCACCTAATTTAGACAAAGAAGCAGAGCCCAAAAACAAGATTATTCAAAAGGAACAATGATGGGCAGTCCAGTCAGAGACTAATCCCTGTGGTGGCTTTCTGACCAAAAACTTAAAAAGTAAAGTAAACTTTGGATAATAACGAGCATTCCTTCAGTATTATCTCTGTAAAGGCCTGAACTCAGGTGACCTTTTGTGTGGGCTATATAAAGCTTATGATTATGATGACAGACCACAACACGATCCCTTCTGTGCCCATGGCACACTGTCATGTTATCCCTGAAGGCCGAGCTGATGCCCTCTCCGCTCCGCTCTCCCTCTGAGCATCTCAGGCCAGGTGCCCTGCTGACAGGCGCTGAAAGGCCGCAAACTCAACGGCTCAAATAGGATCTCCCATGTCGCACTCTGCATAACAAGCCAGGTGCCAGGAAGATGTGGTGACAGGAGCCACATTGTGAAAAGACCGTGCTCTGTTACAGTCTTGGCCCTCAGACGTATGAGATCATGAACGTTCCAACTCTGAAGTGCCAGGGCCGAGTCAAAGGCCACGCAGGCCATGTAACACAAATACTTTAAATAATACAATGTGTTTCGGGAAGATGGGCCCAACCTTGGGATCAGTGGATTCAGCACTGCATGATAGCTTTTCAGTGTGGGCGATGCTCAGTGATAGTTGATTCTGTTGCACAAGTAAAATAAAAAAGAGTTCACTCAAAAATGAATGTTCAGTCATCATCTCCTCACCCCCCTGCCAGTGAAAAGCAGGGTGAGGTTTCATAGACATTTCTGGAGCTTCACAGCAAGACAGTGTTACAGCAATCTCATGAACTGCTGATGCAGCTGGGGGCTTGTTTTAAAACATCAAAAAACATAAAATAAAATCCATAAAATGGCTCTATACAGCTCGTCAGGCATAATATTTAATAAGACTACACCACTGCACATCAGCTTTGCACACATCATATAACAGCAATGACAAATGGAGGTAAATGAAGTACAGCATAACATATAACATATAGTCCAGAGAGAAGTACAGTGAGGTGGTGACTGAGCGGGTAGCTTTACAGTTGCTTTACAGTTGAGATGTGAGACATATTACAAATCTAAAAATAATGTGTCTCAGGGAGCCCGAGATCCTAAACTGATATGAAAAGATGTTATTAACACCCTTAAAAAGGAGAAAGTCTACACTGGAGCTTTTACAGCTACTTTTTTTATTTTTCATTCAATGCTGTTTGTGCTTTGAAGTAAATGGGGATAAATGTGGACCACAAAACTAAACCTGACTTTCCATCAGTGATTTAGTTCACTTGTAACGCTCCAGCACACAATACAACAGCATCAGCTCTTTTCCTGTGCACCAACCAGCTCATCGTTTTGAACTGGCCACACTCTGTCGGCCCTCTAGTGTTTCAAGTTGACTTTCAACTTTTTTTCATTTTCCAGTATTATTTTATTACGCGTGTGGTCAGGCAGCTAATAATCTTACAAACTGTCACCTCAGGTGACTATTTTCAAAAAGAAAACACGTTATTTCTTATAGGATTGGATTATAGAAGGGTTTTTTTTAAGAGTTCACAACTGATATTCAAGAGGGCCTTTAAAACAATATTTGCAGAAGTACTACAAAGTGTGATAAAGCAAGTGTCTGCCAGATGAAAAAAACATGTGAACTGAAACTTGTGGCAGTCTCTTAGGTTTTTAGATTCATAGGTTGCCTTTCTAATTTATCATGGGAAAAATTGGGTTCACTCGGCGCAGAACACAGGCAAAACAGTTTTTCTTTTTCAAGTCTTAATTGCCTGCTGCAGATTCAAAACCCCCAAAGAATCCCATAAACCCACATGCCCAGTTCTTGGTGTGTAGTAGGAATCCGAGGTCCAGCTCGCTCCTGCAATAAAAAGGAGGGTGTGATTAGCCAACAAGGAACAGCTGTGACAGTCACCTCACCTGGCTCTGCTCTCCTTCATCCTCTCCACACCTGTCTGTCCTGCAGCTAATGTAAATGTGTTTTTATACCTGTTTTATTTTGTGACAGTTTGGACAACAGCAGCTTTTTGTTACGTTTATTTAATGATTCATTTAAGTTGAGTTGAGCTCAGACGTGAGAAAGCTTGAGAGCTTTTTGTAAAACAAAAAACCTTTTTTCAGCTTCATAGTGTTGTTTTTAAAAACAGCCACCTGAGTTAACACCTGATGCTGTTGGCAGAGTTTGCAAATGGCCAGCAGATGACACCCTTCAACTTATAGAGAGAAACAGACCGACACAGTTACAGCGTCAGTATCAGCAGATGATTGACGCGCCTCCACACAGCTTAGGGTGTGTTAAGCCCAGACGATATGTCATAAAATGGGACTCAGTGGACGTCTTTACTCTCTGTATTTCCTGCTCTAGTTACCATTACGTGTCTCTTTTGTATAACTGGACACTCATGTATATTTCTGTTTTGTTGTGTAATCAATTAAAACATGTTTCAGCCACAAGTGTTAACGAGTGATTGTGTTGGATGCCCGTCACACGTTCACTACCTGAGGATCTCTGCAGTTGGTTTGAGACCAACTCTGATCAGTAATCAGAGACGGTTGCTTTGACGTCCCCACACAAAAGAAAGATGGGAGGCCCATTTTCCAGGTAACACATCCAGTCTGTCTTAGTAAATTGTTACTTGCTCTAATACCAAGAATAGATAATCTGTCTCTGGTTTCATGTTTTCTTTAATAATGTAGATGTTTCAATTTGCAGTGGCACCACTGAGAATACATTAATGTGATTATCAGAAATTAAACATGTTGCATACAGTATATTTTTGCATGTGGAACACTGAAATGTGTCGTCAGTCTTACCAAATGACCTCATAACTGCTGTGACTCCTTTTCTCTGCACTACTGTATCAAATGCACTTTGTTTTCAGGAAATGACGCTTTAAGTTCAAGCATGCAAATGTCCAATAAAGCCTTTTCACTGGTCAGCTGGAGATATTGATGTAAATCAACTGCAGCGGTTTGCATTCAGTAAAAAGGAAGATTTCAGTTGCCTGGCCTGCACTTTATTTGTATTGCAGCTGGAGTCACTCCGTCTTTCAACCACAATCATTCCCTTAATTGCAAATGATGTGGTGGGAAAGCATTCGTCACGCCTAATAAGTATAAGTGAGGCTGTGTGAGGAAAAAGGGAACAATTGCATCAGCCCATTTCTTGTACCATTTTTTAAGACAGTTTACAGCACTGGGGGGAAATGGTAATCAAGACATTTCAGAGTGCTTAATCTTTCACATTACACAATTTACACAAGAATTTACAAAACTCCAGAAACTGTTTGCACACACAGCAGGGGAACAGAGTTCAGGGTAGGTTTCATGTTGAAAGCTACTGTAAAAACAGTGAAGGACATCAAATGGCCGGTATATATGTTTTGATTTATGTCTTGTTGATTCCTAAAATATATATATAAGTGGAGTGGGAGTTTGATCTCTGGGTTGGAAAAGTGCCTTCCGACTTCATGATGCGTCACACATAGACAACATAAAACCTTTCAGCGTCAGTAGCTTCGTCTTTTTTAGGACTGCAGACTGAGGGCTGTGCTGTACACAGAACGCATATTTTACTAATAAATCAGGGATCTTCGATATTTGTTAAGGCCAAAGACGCACTGACCCCCATTACATGTACATCCCACTGATGTTTGTCAAACTTCACTGATCACTGTAAAGCTCACAGGTAAGAGCCATGGAAATCTCTGTCAGCTCAACAGGCACATCATCATTTCCTAACTTCATGTTTGAGTTCATTTAATGGGTCGTGCTTGTGTTTTGCTCGCGATGCAGTGGATTGTGAGCCATAGCTGCCTCACAGCTAAACACATCGACACTTCGGCTGCTGCGGCTGCAGTGTCTTTGACCTCGTCAGGTCGAGCAAACATGCCGGGTGGCATGTGGGCAGTGGGAGGGCCTTCACCTCCCTGCAGACTGAAAACGGATAAGTGACTCCGAGAAGAATAGCTAGAGCTAGTTTTTCAATCATTTGAGAAGATTTAGGCACTGGTGACCTTAAAACAACAACTGAATTAGGAGCTGTGACTTCTATATTTTGTTGGGCTATTCTTTTTTGTGAAATGTAGGCTAACCAAGAGTCAATATTAGATAAATTAGGTTTTAATTAATAAAAAAAAAAAAAAAACATTCAAAATGACTTCTTTTATTTATTTCAAGGGACTTTTATTTCATTTAATGACACTTCTGATGGAATAAAAGTCTCCTGGAACAAATTAAAAAAACTGTTGTTTTTTTTTAAATAAACATGTATTTATTTGGGGGATTATTTCATACGCATGTTTATTTATTAGTGTTTATATTTGTGTTTTTTAAATACTGAATCATTGTTATTCTATACAGTAACTAAGGTCCCAGGTGCAGGCTTCCATGCTGACTTTCATGCCTTAAAATGGTCATAATCCCTGTTGTTTACAGCTGTGGCAGCTCCTGCTGTGACCAGGGAGAAAAGTATCAGTTGCCAGTTGCCATAAACCGCCTGTGGTTGCCTTACATGGCCAGGTGGCTCACCTGTGTGGGCAGGTGATGATGCCGCTGCCGTCCAGAGGAAAGGAGGGAGGGGCTTATCTGATCTGGATGCATCTGCTCACAGGTGAGGAGAGGAGGAGTGGATATAAGCCATGAGGTGAGCGCTGGAGTCACTTCCACCGCCACCTGCTCCAGTCGCTCGTCAGGTGAGTTCTGCCGTCTGTGTGTGTTTGCTGTGAGCGGTCAGATCTTCCAGGTGAGACTTCAGATTTTCACATGAAGCAGCATCTGTAGTCTGTTTTTAACGTTTCCAACATTTCCATCTCCATCATGCTCCTGCTTCAGTTTCAGCTTCGGATAATTAACACCAGCCTGCATTTGACATTCAAAAGCCTTTTAATTAGCTCCCTGATCGCAGCGGGAATAAATGATTAACGGCAATTATGGGGACTAATTAAGGGGATGGTGCAGCATCACTCAGAAAGTGATGCAGCATCTTCGCTCTCAGACTGTAGATTGAGAGTTATTCACACTCTCTTTCTCTCTCCTGAAGCAGCTCCTGCATTATTGACGAGGGCTCGGCTCATAAAGATACGAATCAGAAGACAGAATAAACGATGAAACATGACCAACCTCTGCTGCTAATCCTCCGCATGGATGCATCCTGGAGTTTATGTCACGTAATGCAAGCCACGATCTGAGTCTGTGTGTCTGTGAAAGCTGTCCTGCAGGGAGGTCTGTCCTTTGTCCTGCTCTGCTTCATGGAGGTTGGAGGTGAAATGACTCGGGCCCCCCTGTAGCAGCCTCTCAGGTGTCTGAACATGAGGGGTAGGTGTAACTTTAGCTCAGGGTCGGGCCAAGGCTTTATGGGGCCCTGAGAAGAATTTGATTTGGGGGCCGCCCCCCAGCTAAATGCACCACCTGACTCAGCACCGCCAATATTAACTACATATTGTCCGTGCTCCATCATTTGTTCATTGTTCATCTATCAGAACCGTCTGTGACATCCCTCTTCCAGCTCTCAGAATTAATGTGTCATTTGAGAATAACACAACGACGCGGTCAAACTTTTGTTTTGCTGTGTGTATTCCAGCGTTCTGATGTTATTTCTCGTGTTCACGAAGGATTCAGCTCCCCGTTGGTGCAATTACCCATCGCAGTCAGCAGACTGATGATTGATGTCGTCCCACATGACAAAAACAGAATGTTAATCAGTCGCTGCATGTCGTCTCTCGACAACAACTTACTGACAACAAATGTATCTACAAATCTGACAGCACTTTGATTCAAAAGATCCTCATGCTGTAAGTTATGTGATATATATTTGTTAAAATCCAACAGTAATCTTTGTCACATAGCGTTTGGTCAGTAATCTAAACTTTCTCCTCCCGCTGAGCATCCTAGTAAAAGAGATTTTCTGGTATCCCTGCCCACGTTATCCAATCAGGACAGAGAACTCCATAAAGAGGCGGTCATGTTCATGTGGTGACGTAGAGAGGAGGGAGGGGATTGCTAACCGCAAAACCGGCAGGAAGTGAACTAAAACGCCAACTCTTAAAGCCGCTTTGATGGTGTTTCTGTGTGCTGCAGATATATTTACTGCAGTTAGCATGGTAACTAGCTGGCCCAGGTGTCCCGTCTCGTCTCGCTGTACCACAAGAGGTGATACTGACTTCCAGTCGGCCCGACTTTGGCTGTTGTTTTCCACCAACTTTAAACATTAATGTGTGTTTGCAGGAGTGCTACTGCATATGTTAGAAAAGTAGAATAAATCATTTTGTGGCCTCAGAAGCAGCTGGTGTCACCACATAACATCCCTCCAAGGATGTCACCTGCTGGCGAAGTTGCATTGTGGGTAATCTAGGCTCATGGAATTAAAATGGCAATATCTCTTCAGCTGTATTGCTTTTGATAATTTGTTGTTAAACTGTGCATAATGGCTCCAACAGTGTCATAGGAGTCCATTGTTAGACCAGCGGACTGCTTTTCAAAACCCGGAGCCTACATTACCCACAATGCAACTCAGCCACTGAAAGATGGATTTCAAAATCAACTTAATTCCTGCTTCAGTGCGCTTTCTTTTGACTGAAGTCAAGACGCTACAGAATGAACCAAGCTTAATATATTTCAAGGTGTTTCCACTCTGCAATAAATAAATAATCTGACTGAAGTCAAAGATTTGACAGATGAGCCTGAATAACTGAAACATACTGAAGACGAAACCCTGGTGCAGCCTGCAGTGGAGCCGCAGAGATGAAAACCTTTGGAAGTGATGTTGTTGTGGTCCCTTGACAGTTTTGTGTTTAACTTTCAGGAAAAGTTTGCATCTTATTGTGTGCCAGTACACAAAAACTTCACTGAACCAACTCACCCTTTGTTCTCAACACCACCGCAAAGTAACATCTTTGGTAACCTGAAAACCACAGTAATATTTCTTTCTCCATCCTACTGCTGAAAAAAAAAAAAAAAAAATCATTTTAGTTTCTGCACTCAAGGATTTCTTCTGTATCGGAGTTAATGCGGGCAGCTGGTCCTCTGCATACAGATCTGAATGTCACTCTGTGGAATGATCTGATCTTGTCTGACCTCTTTTGAATAAATGTATATTCTTTTTTTATCCACAGAATAACTTAACTACATTTCCTCATGACTCATACTCTCTCGATTTATCACTGCAGGTTTTAATTGTGAGACAGAAAAAATGTCATCCAAGCAGGCTTGTGAGAAACCTTGTGACCCGCCCTCCACCCTGGAAATGGCTATTGGGGGCCTCATCCAAGTGTTTCACTCCTATTCTGGAAAAGAAGGTGACAAATACAAGCTGGACAATGGTGAGCTGAAGAACCTCCTCCAGGGCGAACTCTGCGGATTCATGTCCGTAAGTATCTTGTTGACTGTTTACGAAAGCAAGATTTTCTACAGATTGATGAATCGTTAAGGCCCAGACACACCGCCCAGACTCAAACCAGCAGCCAGCTGCCTCTATCCGACCACTCTGTTGCCTCTCGTCTGACCTGTTCGCCAGAAAAGTTGCGGTGAACATGTCGCTTCGACGGCTGCCGACTACACAGTAGTGTGTACGTTCTGCGCTTGCACGAGATGCAATAAGTCTCCTTAACATCGGGTGGCGCTAGTACTCCAAAACATGGAAACAGGGAATGACAGAATGGAGTGCATAGAAAAACAAAGCACACACAGTATTCCGCCCCTCCCACATACCGCGCTGATTCGCTCGCACACCGCCAATCAGAATGGTCATTTTCAGACTTCGCATGTTGAATTGAAGCTGTCCACGTGTTTCCAAAAGCTTCCAGTCTCCCCCGGTGTGTTTCAGGCTTTAAGAATCCTCATCTCAGCACACGTGAAATGCAGGTCGCAACTCTTTTACGAGGGTGTCTCACAAAGCCATTCATGAAATAGATACTTGAGTCAAAGTGTCAATGCCGGCCATTTCTACCATGTATTGATGTCTTAGGCCCAGTCCCAATGTCCCTTCCAGTTAGCTGACGTTCCCCCATCTTGTTGGTGAAGGACACTGTTTTTAAACATATATCGTAATGAAAAAAACAAAAGCTGGAACCAAACATAAAACAAATAGAAACACAATCAGAAGCTTCAGGGGAAAAAAACGCTGTTTTTAAATATTTGTTAAAAAGGAAGACGTTTCACCTCTCGTCCAAGAAGCTTCTTTAGTTCTACCTGGAGGGAAGTCGCAGGCTTGTAAACTCTGTGTGGGAGTGTCCTTACAGAGTCGTTTAGGACAGAGTGCGCTCTGAGTTTCGGAGTCGTCTGGGCCTTCATGTGTGAAGGACTATCCCACACAGAGTTTTAAAGCCTGCAACTCCCCTCCAGTTAGTTAGAACTGAATACATTTTACACCACAGTTCTTGGTGTAGTTACAGGATCTAATACAGAAAATAATCAGAGCAGCGCTGTCCTGTGATCACAGTTTGTGGCACAAGTTTTGTTTTGATGTGATTTTCAAGGTAATGCTTTGGTTTCAGGGCAGCAATGACCCCAAGGCGGTCGAGAAGATTATGGCTGACCTAGACGAAAACAAGGATGGTGAAGTGGACTTCCAAGAGTTTGTCCTTCTGGTCGCTGCACTGACCGTCGCCTGCAATGACTTCTTCACAGACTGTAGTGGGGGAGAGGAGAAGGAGAAGGAGAAGGCACCTTGCTCTAAGAAAGTCTGATACTTCACATTAAATCAATAAGCCTTTCTCGACATAATGTACTAACGATGATCATCCTGTTGTGCACGTGAAGGTGTGAATCATTCCTTAATCGCAGCGTCTTGTAATGTTGATGCATCACTTCAGACCAACCAAACGTTTTCTTTTTGTCCTAATAAACGATGACATCCTGTTTCTGTACGTTTCTTATTTCAAGATGAGCTGAATGTCTTCATCATCATACATCTCATTCATTCATTTATTCATTCATTCAGGCACCATGAAACCTGAGTAATAACAGACCTGTTCACATGTGGAGTGGCATCCTCGAGCACCACCCAGTGTCTGATTGGGTTTATTCATGTCGGCCAGCTGAAGAGGGTCCTGACGTCATCCCAGCCGTTCGCTGCTCACCCGGCAGCTCTGCTCCTTTTGTCTTACTCTGAAAGGAAAATGCTGGCCAGGCACATTAAAAAAGTGACGTCAGTCCTGGAGGCTCTGGGACGCTGTAATTCATTCAATCAAAACACATGATGGCTTCTAATATCAAAGAATACTGTTGAGGCCACTGTGAAGAGCAGATAAAACCAACATTTACTGATGCAACACACTGCAGAGGCTTTTATGAGATCATTTGCAGACCATTTGAATGTCCCTGTGAATTGGTCTTGTTTTTGTGCAGATACAGATGCATCACCTGCACATCAGCCGTGTAATGACTCATGGTTTGACCTTTTGTTCCAGAGTTGTTTTAACAATGCATTCCCTCTAAAATGAGACATTTACCAGTCAG
This sequence comes from Acanthopagrus latus, assembly GCF_904848185.1. Taxonomy (NCBI): domain Eukaryota; kingdom Metazoa; phylum Chordata; class Actinopteri; order Spariformes; family Sparidae; genus Acanthopagrus; species Acanthopagrus latus. The sequence continues at coordinate 29,296,325 of NC_051055.1, forward strand.
AAATATACAATTATTAAGCTGTCTGTGAAATCTATTAATACCAGTCCAAGAGGAAAACACACTCTCAGCTCGTAGTCTCAGCGTGCAGAGACGTCAGTGTGAAGCACTTTGTGGTGAAGTGTTTCTTCTACAGCAGCTGCATGTTACACCAGATGTTTACAGATGCTATAAACTCCACAACGTCACAGATTCAAAGTAAGACTTTCAGCAACAGTACTGAGCAGGTTCCACTCAAGTACTGATTGACGTCACATCGAGAACATCTTCAGAGTTGTGGTGAAGAACGAGAGAGAGACAACAAGTCACAGTGAGTCAGAGCAACACGCACTGCAAAATGTTACGCAAAATACAAAACTGAGCACATCTGACCTGACGACACTCCTGGTGAAGCATTAAATTCACAGTGTGTCTTACAGATATAACATGTTCCGTCTGGAGCAGCTGGCTGGAAATGCATTTCTTATTTTCATGAGGCTATGATTTGATGTAAATAACCCATATGTAAAATATCATATAGCGGCACATTATGAATACAGTACTTATTACTGAGAAGCACATTATGCGCCTTGAGGCGCCGCTTGCAGCCACAGCTGATGTTAGCACGCCGGCAGTCAGCGCTGCCAGCTGAACCGTCCTACGTGAACAACGAGGCTTCAACAACTTCAACAATGTAATTAATTAGCTCGCTGGAGGAATGTTGTTGGAGATAACTGTGCTTTATTTTGCTTTTAAACTCAGTCACTGCTGGTGTTAGAGTCCCTCAACAAATTTTGCTAAAAGACTGTGTGAGGTTTTATTAGTATGTCTGAAACTCTGGCATGAAAACAGCAGCATGTGAATTGTAGATTATTTCAAAGAGAATATTACATTTGGTACGTAGGCATGAACACTGCTGTAGTGACGACATCATAACAGACAAGGCCGGTGTTTCTGTGACGGTGTATTTTACCCTCTACTTCTTGTTATTAACATTTATTTTACTGTTATTTATGATTATAATGTAGTACAGTACTTTCTACGTTTGAGTCCAGGTATCCAGGTGAAGTAAAGTGCACCAAAACACTTTCTCCAGCTGCTTCCAGGTCTTTGAAGTAACGACCAGGAACCTTTGGGGACCAGAACCGAATTCCAGGTACCTACCAACCTGCTACTGGTTGGAAATGTGAACGGTGCCCAACCGTACAAAGCAGCAATCCTGATACAAGTTGCTGATGGAGTCTGATGAAAGTAATCAAAGCAAAAGCATGTTGCAGTTTACAATTAAATCCCCTAAAGAAACTGTTCATATATCCTGAGAAATATGAGTTTTGTTCATCTAAATGTGAAAACTCTTGCAGGAGAATGAGTGTCACCAGTGAGGAGAGGCAGTTCTTCTGATAAACTGCTCAGTTGGACTGTGACAGGGCTGCAGAGCCTGACAGAAGCAGCCTTCAACCCTCCGGCCTCATCAGCACAAGCAGGGCGAATGAGCATTTAAGGTTCAATGCAGCCTCTAATGGGGCTGCACACAACGCAGTCTGGAGGAACGCGATACAAAGTCCTTTGTACTGTTCTCACAAAGTCACAAAGCTTCGTTAATTATGAAGGAACAGCTTGTCTGACAGCCATTAATGTCGAGAATCCTCAGAAGCTCGAGCCGTGGTGTCACACTGCAACTCCAACAAGTGTTCACTGCCACCACCAGATGGCAGCAGAAAAACACAAGACCTGGATTATTATTCAAACTTTGCACAAAAAGAGTCATTCTGTTGCAGCTTTCTCCATCGTTTGCATGCATTCCTTCAAAATAAAGGTCCATTTATGAGACTGAATGGATCTAAGATGCATTAAACTATGTTTTGTTCTGAAAGTCCTCTTCACTGCGATGGAAATGAAAAAATAGAGGAGGGTTAAACTGATGTTGTAATGAATAATTTACATGTTTGAATACTTTAACACCCATAATTAAACGTGATTACGGTAATATCAGGCCCGTCAGACCAGACCTGTGTGAACAGAAGTCAGTGCGACATAAACAACATCATCATATCGTCACTGTACCGTAAAATGAAATGTGACCACGAACCTCCAAAATGTCAACCTTCTCCGAGCGGAGTGTAATCAGTAATCCACCGAGCTTTTATACAGTTCAGGAAGTAAGAGGATTTTCTAAAGCCCTCCTGCTTTAGCTGTCTGCGCCGTTCATCAGGCGACACATACAAACATTTTTCGATTACATGTGATAGAATAATATTGTCGCATCGGTGAACTGCGACACAACGGCTCCAAAACATTCAGTCATCCTCCTCCTCGCTTCATCCTCCAGTGATTTCAGTCCCCCTTCATTTTCCTAATCATGGAATCATTAAACTGGAGGATTTGAATACATTTCACACCTTTGTTTAATATCCTTGCCACATGCGCTCACCTCCAACTCATTTTGATTTTAGTCCCTGTGTTTTTAAAGGCCAGGGCATCTGTCTGCTGACAAAACATTGCTTGGTGGTCACACAACATCCCTGAGATGACTTTGCTGTCCTGTACCTTTCAGAATGTCCTTTTCCAGGCGCTAAGAAAACCAGAGTGAGAGCTGTTTTAATCTCCTCCAGTCTCTAATCCACTGAGTTGTAAAATAGTGTCAGAGAATTTTCTTGAACCATAAAGGAAAGAAAATGACTTTCACTGGACAATGACAACATGCAAGTTCACTGATGGAAGAAACTCTTGGAAGCCTTGATTGTTTGTCTTAAAACCTGTTTTTTTTTTTTTTATTCCTCCACAGTTGGGAAGATGCCTTGACTTTGACTTTAGGGATGAACACAAGAATAAACAGACATCATAAAAGATGCATGTGTATTGTTATTGGGCCCAATCTTTGTGTACACCAAGTGTGGATAGTAGCACATATTGGAACCCCAATATTTGAAATCTCTCATCAGCGACACTGAGATTATTTATGTCACTCTGGAAATACCTGATAACTCTCCAGCAGGCAGAGAGGTGAAACTGATTGCAGCATCGCCAATCAGCTTCATGAGATGCACAGCTTGACTGGAACTGCAGCGCAGGACGAGTGACGGGGTCGCTGACAGCCTGCCGTCCTTCGTCTTCATTATCGCACAGACTGTGAAGAAGCATTAAACCCTTGAAGGGTGAAACACACAATGCAGTCTGGAGAAACTCGATACAGGCCCGCCGCACACAGTTGTTCTTCAATTATGTAACAGCAGCCTGTCTGACAGCCTGAAAGCTCCAGTGGCATGATGCTGCTGCAGCTGACTGTAAAATGCAAAGCCATGTTGGACCATGATGGAGACAAGAGGCCACACAGAAAGGGAGGAGAAAAAAAAAAGGGGCCATGGCAACAAATCAGCAGCTTTCTGACCGAACATCAACAGCGCCATCAAGTGTCTGCACGTGGAGGCTGCAGGATTGTTCTTCAGAATCAGAAATGGGAGTCATTAACGTGAAACACTCCTGCCTGACCTGCTGTGTCACTTCCTGTCCTCCTGAAGAAATCTGCATCACCATGAAGTTTCCAGGTTTTCCACATCTTGTCCTCGAGTGAGTTGTGCACGCAGCCTCAACTGAAACCTTTTTTTTTTTTTCAATTATCATTATTACAGGTTAACCCAACATCTCCCTATAATATGGGCTGAAAAATAAAAGCAGCAGCTTCTGTTTCAACAAAGATCAGTTATTCTTCAGCTTCAAGTATTACGATACTTGAACTGAGTGTCTGTCAGCACGTCAAACAACGTCTTTAAATAAAGAGAAAGTGGCAGCAACATGAATTAGAAAATAAGTGTCAGGAGAACTTGGGTAATTCTACAAAGATACAAAGAGTTGTATCTGCATGTAGCGGTGCACACATGACCATGTGGCTCGTTACGTACGGGTCGCTAAATGAAAATGACATGAAATGACATGATGTGGGGAAAACAAAAGGCCATCCACGTGGCAGTGAAGTGAGCGACCAGCAGGTGGAGGCACAGACTTCATGGTGACGGCTGTCTTCACTTCATCTCCACCAGTTTGAACCCGTCACTTCTTCATGTGAGTGAGAGTCAAACAACAACAACTTCATTCTCCTGTTTTTATTTTTATTCATGATAGTTGTAGTTTACATCGATGGATACGTTTAACATTCATCGTTCCAACAAAATAACACAAAGGACTATAAACAGACTTTGTCATACTACATACTGGTTGACTAATGGATTTAATATATTTTGCAGGATGTTATGCCGAACTTCCTTTCTCTGATTTTTATCATCTGATTTTGTTATTTACTTATTAATCTTTTTCAGCCTTTTTCCTTAAAAACAGCTCATTGTTGCTGTGTCTCAAACCAGGGTCTGCGTCCTTCGAAGGACCCGGCCTTTGCGACCCCAACTCTAACCCTTCAGTGAGACCTTGTTAACCACGTCAGCCGTTGTTAAATCGGACGGTCTCGCCTTTGGAGCATTTCCTGGTTGCGTCACCAGATGTTTTACCCTCACGTCACGATTTCTGCTGCCCAGGTCCGCGAAAGTGACGATCTACGCCAGGCGATGTCACCATAGAATCATAGACTCTTGGGAGGCCATGAAGGATCGTAGCGGTGTGTCCTCCAAGAAGAGGGAAAAGAAGGAGCATTTGGAGGAGCCTTCAGATTGGGACAGAATTCACGCAGCTTGATTGGCCTTCAAATGCTCCTCCGAAGGATGCAGACCCTCAATTGAGACACAACAAGTGTCTACTGGACAGAAGTCAGGAAAAAGACTCCGGCACACTGTCGGCTTCACTTGCATTTAAGCTTACTGACAACGACAACAATTAATCTTTTTCCTGATATTTGGATTTTGATCCTAAAGTGTGCAGAAGCTGCACTCAGTGTGGACAGAAGTAAAAGATATTTTGAAATTTAGCTCTGCAGAGTAAGAATGGACATCATGAACGGGAAACGTTTTCTATGGTTACAAACTTGGAAGCTTTCCAGTTGTCATGGTGACCAGCAGTGTTTCTTATCAGACTGAGAAACAGTTAATTTAGTGTTACTGCAGTTGTGCTGTTAACAGGAAAAATATTTAAGAAATGTGGCCACAACATATGCTCACTGTGTCATTTCATAGTTGGAAAGTAAACTTGTTGGGTGGACAAATTATGTAAATGTCTCATCTTTATTGATCGTGACATTGATCTGAAGTGTGCAGGTCGAACAATGGTGAATAATGGAAAAACTTTGAAGGGACGTAAACAGAAACTTCACCCTGCTGGAAGCCATTAAAAAGCCCAGCACACAGCGAAAAACATGTTTGAGTTTCATCAACCGTTATAATATCAGTGCTGGAAGAACTGTACTTAAATGTGACGGTACGAGTTACGTAGTTAAGTAAATGTCAAGTATTCAAAATGTCACTTAAGTAAAAGTACAAATGTATTTGGATTACTGTGCATTTTACAATAATCTGTGTGGTGATAATCTGAATCTGCAAAGTATCAAAATATAGTAGATTAAAAGATTGTTTAATTTGAAGTCAATCACATGATCTCCATCATTAGCTGCAGTTTTGTTTTCTCTGCGTGTTTCTCAAGCGTGACAGGATGTTTGTTTCACGTATCATTCAACTGGATCCAGCGACATCGTGTACCGTCCTGGTCAAACATGTCCTGGTGCCCGTGGTGTGTTTACGACCGAGACGGGCAGGAAATGTGTCGTATGGATCGTATTAACAGTGAGAGTCACCGAGATTCAATATCCTGACTTCATGCTCGGGGCGAATGTGTTTACACATGCATGTATGGATGGATGTGTGTTCTGTGGTATCGCGGTGTAGTAAAGCTGTATTTAAAGAGACATACGTGTGAAGCTAACCATGGTAGTTGGGAAAAACAAGTCAAGGTTTATTGTTTTATCCACATATAGATTAATGATATATAAATATAAGCTTCAGAGGTTGATGATTAGGATCAGAAGACCATATTTATCTGAACAAAGACTGTTAAACGATTGGAAACATGATATTGTGGAGCGGCTGATCTTGTTTTACATCCATATGCTCCTGTAGGAGGGCGGCATTTGTGTACGGATCCAGTTAGCCATTAACAAACAGCTCGTCTTGTATTACCTTTCGTCTTTTGTTTGAACTGAAGTAAAAAACCTTCTCCTGTGGTTTTTTACTGCTCCGTCCTCCCATTTCACCCCCCCACCCACCTCGTCTCGATCACGTCGGCTCACTGGAGCTGCTCGCTGTTTACTGGGGGGAACCCAAAGTTACAGCATGGGAGTTTTTTTAATTTTTTTTTGCAGTCGATGTGTTCATTGGTTCTAAAACAAACCTGTCTGTCTGACCCAATGTGTGAGGAATTTAGAAATTTCATTTATGGAGCTGTAGGTCAGGATGACTGTGACAGCCGGAGGGAGAAGTAGCTCCTAATGATGATAGTGTAGTTTATTTCTGCCGTCTACCTTTTGATGATAAAATATACATTTATGACCGAGTTTACAGAAGATATCAGTCTTTTGACACGACATTTGATCCTGGAACGGAAAGATTGTGAACACCTGAACTCAACCTCAACAGATTATTAATCTAGAGTCTAGAACTTGGTGTAGAAGGACAATTAAATGAAAAATAGAAATGAGAAATATTCAGGACATTTCACAGATTGTTAAAGTGAAGAACAAAAATAGATTCCTCAGATCATTTTTAACCAACATCCTCACCAGCGAGGTAGAAACTGTGACGCCTGAGGTCCGCTCCTCCTTATCAGACGATACTTGAGGTTTACTGCGTGGAGTGAAAGAGAGTTATCAGTGCATCCCTGCTGTTTGCATAGTTTCTCCAAGTGAAAGATGGACTTGGACAAGCAGCGATAGGACTCAGGTCAATGTTTACCTCTCACCTTTCTTATCGAGCCGGGAGTTTGCCCTCCGCCCAGGCAGAAAGCCCCCTCGCCTCCCCTCGCCTCGCCTCGCCTCGCCTCGCCTCTCCCTCGCAGTGCTTCCTCGCTTCTCTTCGCGGTGACTTCAGCTGTTGAGCAACAGGCCGGTTACAGCGCGGACAAAGTAAGAGCCGCGTCAGCCGAAACCGCAAAAAACACAAGACGCAGATGTCGTTACAATTAACTCCAGGACAGGGAGGGAGCGGACTGAAGGGCAGTATCTGAGAAAGAATGTGTGTTATGAACTTTAAAGATTGCGCATTATCAACTATTAACCTTTTCCAGAAAGGTCAGCCCTAATCCTAAATGTAACTAACATCGACTGTGTGCTTCTTATCGTTCTGTTTGGCTTCTGAGGCCACCCTCCACCTGTTGTCCTCTTCTCTTTCTTCCAGTGCAGGTGTAGCCCTTCAAACACGTCATTCCCATTCAGTGGTCGAGTGTTTAATGCTTCTGAACATGATTACCGGCCAATAGAAGACATGACGTAAGGATGTTTTCAGAAGCTCTCAAAACACCTGGCGGTCGAATAATTGAAGGCCTCTAATCTCAACAGGAGGTCGAGTCTTCAACTGGTTTCCTGTCAGTGATAATATAACCTGTTCTTCCTCTAAAACTAATTCATTCAGAAACTGATGGAAGACTTTTACAGACAGACATCAAGCCTCTGAGAGCACACAGCCTCTGCTCGATCATCCATTGTGGCTCCGCTCAGCGTTAGATACGGGTACAGACAGTCATGTGACCTCATGGGGAAGCAGACGTAAACAAAATAAAAAGTTAAGTGCAGTGAGAAGAAAACAAACAGCAGAAAGTCAAACAAGTCTGAGTGAGTTGGGGAGACACAGGTTTTCTGTCCTTCAGCGAGAACTTGAGGTGATTTTAAGTTTCTGTCAACAGTAGTATGCTAACTAACATTAGCCTCAAGGGCTAAAGTGTTTACTGTTGCTTAGCAGCACCTTCAGCTCCAGGATTTCACTCTCATTGATCGATAGAGTCAGGATTGGAAGTACAAATTTAAAATTAAAAAAACAGGGCTGCCCCAAATGTGTCTCAGATGTTCAGGAGGCTATACATTTGCTTTAATAGAGGTGGTTCATTTATTTTTTTTTTTTACTAACTTGTTGTTATTCTGTTATTTTCAGGTTTAGGTTTTTTGTTTTGTTTGATTTCGTCAGTCACAACGTCACAGAACCGACACACAGACAGAAAAAGAAAGTGTCATCTGTGCTTTCAACGATAAACTATTTTCTTAAGAGCACCAAAGTGCATTAAAAGTGATTCAACACCACAGTTTAGGTTTTAACTTTGTGTAACTTCACATTAAAGATGACGCACATCTGATGACGTCACCGCTTCACATGATTCTTGAACTTTTGGTACTTTGAAACACCATGCCGTGTCATTCTTAGCATGTCTTTTTACGTCAGTGGCGGTGTGTGTGTGTGTGTGTGTGTGTGTGTGTGTGTGTGTGTGTGTGTGTGTGTAACAAGCCACGGCCCTGCTGCCTGCAGCAATCAGGACAAAGGCATGCCGTCCCACAGCAGACAGAGAGTCTGCAGGCTGAGCGAACACGCAGATAAATTATGTCGACTAATGGCTCATCAAACTGTCACGCTGAGCCCAGACAATGCACGCAGCAGTGTGCAACCACAGAAGAAGAAGACAGCGAAGAAGAAGTCGACACAGAGACGCAGCGAAAGGCTATACTTAAAGTGTTGTCTGTGGGACGTCACTCGGGATTTCTCAACAAGATACATGACCTGCACAGGAACTCCTGACTGAGTGATTAATGTGTGTGTGATACGTGAATACCTGATAAAAAGCTAATGATCAGACAAGCTGTCCAGATTGTGACCTGCAGCTTTATAGAGCTTGAACATACTGTACTGCAGGCCATTTTATTTTCATTGGGCTTTATTTAACCACTAAGGCTGCAGTTGGCTGCTGGGAATGTACGTAGTGTTCCTGGAGCTGTCGGAGCTTATTACGACCCATAGTTACATTTCTTGTTTGGCACTGACCTGTAGTGGCTGTTGTAGGTTAATTTAGTGGTATTTTAGTGTGTGTAACTTCCTGGAAAATCATTAAATATATTGATGATGTTGATTATTTATCCGATATACGCTTTCTTTATTTTATGTTGCTGCCATGTATGCATATAAAAAGAACTTTGCCAAGAGGGTGTTATAACTGTATTCAGCGACTCAGGCGAGACTGTGTCATGTTTTACAAAGACATCTGCCAAAAAAAAAAGGACTGATAACCTGCAGCTTCTCATCTAACACCACTGGACCGAGGTTGTATGCAGCTTCAGAGAATGACGATGGAGGACATTTACAGCAGAGAGTTGATTTATGGAGTTTCCTGATGTTGCTTTGTTGCTAAAGTACGTGGTAATTGCAGTTAGTTTGGAAAGTGCTGCTTGCTAACTCAGCTCCAGGTTGCCAGGAGCCTAACCTGTCGGCAGAACCACCTTGGTGCGATATTCCCTTCATCAATCGGCCTCCGTCTTATTTGAGACTGTGCTGTTCTGTCCCACACCCAGGATCAATGTCCATCCTCAGAAAAACCCAGCGGTATGACTCCAGTGTCACACAGGAGCAGAGAATTTGGACCCAAATGCAGGAGAAAGCCAGCAGGTAACTGGACAGAACAAGCAGCTCGACAAAGTTTGAACGACAGACTGGACTAAGATACAAACTGAACTAACGAGGAGATGAGGTGCAGGTGGAGGGAGGCGGAGCTACACAAGGGAGGAGGAACGAGTAAGTGGAAAATGAGAGAGGCTGATGCAGGGCAGGTGTGGAGGAGAACAGAGGAACACACAACCATAGGAAGCAAAGTGAACTAAACAAAACATAAAACACAAGAACACAACAAAAAAATAAACAAAAAGAAGGAGACAAGAGTGACCGGACTGTGACACCGTCTGTGATTCTTAAATGACACTTATGCGTTGATGTTTTATTCTCTGGAAGTACTTTCATGATATGCGTTTATTTATGTTTCTCCTCCCACAGAACTTGTAACTTGAGTTATTACTCATTCCAGTGACCTTCCTAAGTGTGTGCTGGTGTGTTTGTTTGAGCAGAGAAAAGACAGAAAGAAAAAGTTTAAATCACATAAAAACCAGAACCAGCAGCTGTCGTCCCCACCACAACAGCTTCCACAGAAATACATTTGATTCTCAACCAGAAGCTGAATCTGCTTTGGGCAATAAAACGGCTGATTAAACACACGCTGCGTTCAGGTCTGAACGCCAATAAGACTGAAAAACACGGAAATTTCCAGTAATATTTGTCACAGGAGCTCCGGGAGTTGTGACGGTGGTCAAACTGGGAATCATGGAACAGCTGATGCATCATTTTACACGTCACTTTGTTCCTTCGCCGTCAAAATTTCCCCACTTGGACAGTTTGTGCCTGTGTTGATCTTTGCAATAAGGATAAGATTTAATCAAAACAACCCGCAGAATAAGAAACAGTTATTTTGTCACTGTCGACAGACTCAGTTCTGTTATCGTCAGAGGGAGGACGAGGGGGGATTCACGTTCAATTTACTTGTAGCACATGAGCGTTTGAGCTGTCGGGAGGTTGAGGGAACAGAAACATAACATGTTATTCTCAGCCAGAACATCATCTTTCACCCAAACTTCACCCTTTGCCAGCAAGGTGCCACCTGCACATCAGGAGCGAACTACTGTGGAGTTGGCAGTAATCGAGGCGAAATGTTTCAATGCAACTTTTCTCAAACAAGATGCAGCGGAGTGGTCGTATAAAGGCAGCTGGCTGTTGGTTTGAGTCTGGATCCCTTAAACTGCTGCCAGGAATACAGACGGTGACCTTCCAGTCCTGAGCAGCTGCCTCAGGGACATGACTGATTTTAGGATCTCAATAATGACAGAAAAAAACGTGGACATTAAAAAAAAGCAACCTGAAAGATAAAAAGGTGAATCTTCAAAATGATATTAACAGTGAGACAAAAAGCTCCTCCGCCTTCTCTGCGCAGGAGGGTAGATTTCCCACCGTCACAAATGTTTCCACATGGAGGCAAAAACCACAAACTTCTCATTATTACTTAAAAATTAAGAGGCCTTTAAACAAAGTGCTCAATAACTGTGCTGATACTCATCACGTCTTCAGAGAAAGTCTGAATCAAAGCTTCTTCTTTTAACCACAGCAGCAAAAACATTCTCAGGAAACAGAATAAAGAGTACATGTGTGGGTGTTCGGCTGATGACCAGTGACAGCGGAAACTTTCCAATCATACAGGAACCTTTTTTCTTATGTACAGAAAGAAAAACCACTCTTTCTTCTGTCAGTGAACAGACTTTTACCTTTGTGTTCACCAGGTAAAGACTCACCGAGGACAAACAGTGAACTTGTTTCCAGCAGCAACTCCCTGATCAACACGCTTCAATGTATTCCTGCTGGGAGCCACCCAGTATTACCAGTCTGTCCATCAACTGTACCCGCTGTGAGGCCGAGCTGACTGCAGCCTTTGTGCTCAGAGCAAAACTGCGACCTTTTGACAGCCACTGTTCAATCCTGCAGAGCTCATTCATGACGAACAGCATCACATGTAAACATCAACAGTGATGGAAAGTCACTCCGTACATTTACAAGTTCTTTACTTTCTGCTGTGCAATTCAAACTTTACTTGAGTATTATACACATTATACTTCCACTTCACCACATTTTGTCCAAATAAATACAAAATAAAATAAAGGCATTTGTTACTTCCACGCTGTATCAGAGCCAGAGGACAAACATTTTAAATTAATCTATTTCATTCAGATACTTTTATTTAAGTACCAATCATGTAGGTGACTTTCACAAAAGTAATATTCTGATTAAAGAATGCACAATATTGCCATATACACGATATAATACTTGTACCATGATATCATCTGAATAATCCGTCCATGTTCGGCCTTGTGCATATTTTGTTCATGAGGTCATCTTGATAGTGACTGTTCTCTTTGCAGACTTGTTGTGTTTTTACAGTTATGGTTACAGATTCTCTCTATCTTGAATTAATTTGGTGACGATAATCATGAATTGAATATCTGATATTGTGACAACTCATTCCCAAAATCTGTTTTTTTACTCAACTATGACCGATCAGCCCTGATTTCAATAAAGTTGGGACACTGTTGCTGTGTCTCAGTTCAGGTCTGCATCCTTCAGAGGAGCATCTGAAGGCCAATTACGTCACAACGCCAGTCGAAGGCTGTCCCAACCTGAAGCCTCCTCCAGATGCTCCTTCTTCTCCCTGTTTTTCGAGGATGCACATGGCCTCACATATCCCAAGATTCTTTGCGTGCCCGAAAAAGAAGAAAGAAAGAGAGAAAATGGCAACATCGTGTGGCGTCGATCGTCACTTTTATGGGCCTGCGTGGCAGAAATCGTGACGTAAGAGTAAAACATCTGGTGACGCAACCAGGAAATGCTCCAAACGGTTAACAACGGCTGACGTGGTTAACAAGTCCTCTGCTAAAAACTTGCCTTTGAAGACTTCAAAGGTCGAGTCCTTCAGAGGATGCAGACCCTGAACTGACATACAGCATGTGTGATGCATTAAGAAAACAGAATGTGATGAGTTGCAAATCCCAAACACTCAGCTGAAACAAAGACAAGATATTTAAAGTTTCACCTCATCAGCTTCATTGGTTTTTGTAAAAATCTGAATTTAGTGGCGGCGATGTGATTCAGACAGAAACAACAGCAGGACTGTGAAAAAACCCGTCTGAAACATAAACGGTGAACAGGTTCGTTGCTAACAGGTGACAGTATCGATACTGGGTGAGTAGAGGGGCATCGACAGAAGGCTCAGTCGTTTACAAGCGAGGACGGGCCGAGGTTCATCACGTGACTGTATTAACGATATTACTACACTGCAGGGACTCTTTGTTGAACCGTAAACACAGTTTGTTTGCAGACGACTGCGTTCTGTTGTTATGGATGTTTCAAACGCCTTCCTCACCTTTTCAGGATCGTTACTGTCACAGTTCAGTTTGAACCAACGGAGCGTCCCAGTCGCTGTCATCATTGTGACCGGTCAGCACAACTCCCTTTCAGGGCAAAGTGAGGACACTAATGCCCCTGGGGGTGAAGTGTGTGTGTGTGTGTGTGTGTGTGTGTGTGTGTGTGTGTGTGTGATAGCGACTGTTTGGGGGGGTTGTTTAAAGACTGATGGTAGCTGTCAACCCTCTCCGGCCCTCGCAACCCCTGGCAGAGTCCAGCGTCGGTTATAACCCTCACACACACTCTGTTGTATGTTTGTGTGTACTATCAGGAATGGAGGGGCATCCTAATGAACGACCTTCGACCCCTAGAAAGGGGATCCGGGCAAAGGAAGTTGAGATGAGAGGTGAAAAGGGGAGACGGAGGGTAAAAAGGGGACGCCCGGCGCCACATTATGCCTCCTGCCAATCAAACAGACACCACCAGCTGCCCCACCCATGGGCGAAGCACTGGATCGTCTGCTGAAAGTGAGAAAGTGAGGGCGCAGAGCTGGTTAGTCTCCTATACAATTTAGTGTATTGTTAAAATATTAAATTCCAATCATTTCACAAGGGTGAGGGTTTGATTGCAAAGGTGGGGTGGATCATGTCGCAGAGGCAGGAGAGTTAAAACTGTAAATTTCCATTGAGGGTTTTAAAAACAAACGAAAAAAAGGGCTTTGTGGAAGTGTGTGTGCAACAATATGCAAACAAATCACTAATTATTACAGAGCACTGTACTGTTTATCAGAACACCATGTGGACAAAAGCTTAATCAACAGCTAATCAGCTAATTTCGGGAGCAGATAAAACACAATGTCAGTGAGTAATGAGTAATGTCAGTTGAAGGTCCAGTTTGTAAGAAAAGTGGATTTTTAAGTTGAGATTGAGTCCCAAAAATCAAGCTTTCTTACAAACAGGACCTTTACACTATGAGCTCTAGATCCGACTGCTGGTGGAAGAATATCTACACATGCAATATGCACCAACACAGCTTCTGCATACACATGAATCTGATTTTATTGCATTTCTACTGAATCAAATCGCTCTTTTTAGTACATCTGTGATCAAAAACCAGTGTTGGTTTTGTCCGGAGAGAAAAATCACAGCACGTTCAGGATTGATCACCGCTGTTGTCGGAGAAGGAATCCGCTGATGTTTCCTCTTGCGCCATCACCAGATTAATTTTCTGTTCAGCAGTTTTGGTTTATGATGCCAAATTCCAAATAAAATAAATGTGAGAATGTTGCTGCTGACAGAACACAAGTTTAACAAAGCTGCAGGCACGGTTGTAAATTCTTAGTGTTCTCTGTTTTATTTTGGTCATTATTGCACAACATTGTTTGGCTCAAAACATCCTGTTAAGGGCCACAGAGTCACAGAGCCTGTTTACAGAGGATTTTAATATAAGTCTCGAGCAGAACGATGAGCAGAGAATGTGAAAGAACAAGTCCAGGAGAAAGGACTGCTGTGACGTGCAGGTTTTAATGGTGGAGCTTTGTGTAGGAAAAAAAAAACTGCAAATAATTAATATTTGAAGGCAGCTGGGCAGCAAGAGCACACACACACACACACACACACACACACACACACACACACACACACACAGAAAACCTTGGAACCTGTCCCAAAGTCCTTATTGGGTGGCCCAGGTCATCTGAGATTGGCTGAAGCTCAACATAAGTCCCACCCCAGTGTCCTGACCCGCGGGTCGAGGTTTTTAATGCAGCTTCAGCAGGGTCAAGGCTGGGTCGCCGCAGAAACCTAATGACTTCCCCCTAATAAAGACGTGATGTATGAGGGCTGTGATAGGCCCCTGAGATGACCAGCAGGTAACCCCGACACCAGGAGAGAGAGAAAGAAAGGAAACCTTTATTCCCTCAGAGCCACTCCTCCAGATGCATCCATTAAAGAGGAATAAATAAAGGGAATAAAAAAAGATGGAAAAATTGTTGAAGTTCATGATGCGCCGACTAAAACGAGGTGGAAAAAAGTGACTGTCAGCACAGCAGTAACTGAAAAACCAAAAAGTAGGTTTCACTTTGAAAAACAGAGCTTGGACTTCTTATCTGGAGTCTTTCTGCTCAAGCTGGATTCTGCACCTAACGATTTCTTAGTAGCATATTAAGTGACTTGCAGAAAACATCTCAGTCCAAATCCTCTGGAAAAGAAAACTACCTGCGCTCAAGAGATGGTGGTTTTTTTTTTCCTTCCCAATTCAGCATGTTTACTTTTATCGGCTGATAATGACAAAAGCATTAATTTATGTCACTTATAGGTTCTAGGTTCCGACACCGGAGGCACAATTATAACCCAAAACTGGAATATTTTTCTACTGTGATGCATCTGCAGTCGTACGCATGAGGGTTCAGTTGATTTCAGCATTTTTTTATGCTGTCATGATGACGGAATCAAGAAAGAGTTGCAGACAGGAAAAAAAAAGACAGGAAGAAAAAGGGAAAATTACAGTTAATTAATGTTAAAGGAAGGACAAAAGCAGAGCTTCATCCCGGCAGAACATCCAGCAGAGAGCGGCCACCGCTGGATGATAATTCGCTGCAGCCGTCAGCTCCAGGCTGCTTCCTCTGACTGCTGTGGTGACTTCAGGAGAGGATGTGTGTGTGTGAACAGAGGAGGGGGGTCATTTGAGCGGGATCCTTGGAAACTCTGATTCATTCAGATTGAGTTTAGTCTTAGCTGTTACAGTGGACTGGTTTTACTGGAAGGATTACACGGCATCATAAAAGCCAGATAAACACCCCCAACCGTCTTCACGGCGCTGAACTCTGTGTTCCCCGCTCGGGCAACATGCTGCTGTAAACAAACACAGGTTATCTGACCTCGGTTTACCTTATTACAGAGAGGAAGACTCGCTGGGAGGCTCATCGCTGCACACTTGGATCTGGAAAATACACATTTGGTGCTGGTTTGAGAGAGAAGGTGCCAAAACAAAACACTTTGCAGCAGCTCAAAGGTTTTATAGAACTTCAGCTGTGACAATAAAACGAATAATAAGTCAAGTCGATCGATTGACTCTTTTCTGGACACCAGAATACTAACTAAGTTCCAAGTCCACCCCCACATGATCCCCTCAGCAGGACAATGGCCTGAGGAACCTGATGAAGAATTCAGGGCCTCAACCAGGCCGGCAAATTCTCCAGATCCCAATCAAACTTGGCATCCGTGGGACTTGTTGGAACAAGTCTGAATCACGGAGGTCTCACGTGGATCGTGCGTTGTGGATGTGGATGTGGTTGCAGTTTTGCTTCGTGCTCCCTCGTCCATCATCACCCAGCGGCTGGAAATTGAGTTCAGTGGTGCCGGACAGCTGGAGTGGTGAGACCGTTGAGTTACAGCGGCAGTTACAGAACCACATGCAATCGCAATTTTACACAACAACAAACAGACAATGGATTAGACTTAGTGTCCAACTTCCTGTCTCGCTCGATCTTCTTCGTACTGATTTCGCCTGAAATTGATGCACCGCGCTCCTGCATCCAGCAAACATGTCAGCCTTGTGTATCTGCTGTGGAAGGATCCGGACTTCCGGAGCTGCAACGGAGCAGATTTGCAACGCAGCAGAGCCAGTGGAAGTACGGACACAGGACCTCTGGAGGTGTGTCCCATGGTGTCTGGGAACCGGGACTTTGTTTGCAAGAGTCCTGTGGGTTGCATCCGGTCCACACAGTGAGAAGGTGATCTGCTGATTCCTACCCCAAGTCGGATAATACATAAGTTGCGCACAGGCAGGTAGGCGAGTGGGGCGACCCATAATTACTGTCCAACAATAGAGAGAGGAAGCAGCTCCCAGGCCAGCGTTGCTCTCTCCGTGGAGAGGCAGCATGAACGAGCGGAAAGGAATGGGAGAGTGGCACAGCACGACTCCTGCAATGATGGTCAGTGTGGTTTCACCCCTGTGGGAGCCCGGCTGAATGCTCCTGCAGGGGAGGATGATAATTGGAAAGAGATGGAGAAAATCACTCACCTTGTGCCACTTCGTAATGGCACGGGAAGAGTAACTAATGAGTAACTAGTAAATGCCCATCAACCGGGGAACCAAGCCATCATCCGGAGCATGAAAAACACTTGAGGAGGTTTGGTAGGAAAATAAAAACATGACCTGACAGGGAAGAATGGACCTCTGACATCAGACTTCAGTGATGCCAATATGGAACAAGCCAGCAAGGGAAGTACTGTTGATAGCTACGATGCTAAAACCAGATTTGCAAGTGCAAGAGTTGAAAGTAAATACTCCTTTTTGTCAGCAGCAGGGTTTACTTTCCATCACGCTCGTTTTCTCCTTCACCTTCTCCCTTACTCACTTGATCTCAGAGCTTAGAGCGGAGCGTCTTACTGAGGTTTCATTAGTTCAGATCGCTCTCTGACCGCTGGCAGGTCATGACATGACAGCAAGAAACAAAATACAAGGTCAGCTCAACCTGCTACTGTCAGCTAGCTGCTGTCAGCACGGACAGACAGACTGACGCGGTCACGTACGTGTAACCAACAACACGCAGATATAAAATTTCATCTGCACGTGTCCCATCAGAGAAAACTATATAAAGTTTTCTGTCGGGTGAACACAGACAACAAATATCCTGACTGTGCTTTTGAATTCAGACACACAAAAGAGATATTAGCTTCAAAGTTCACTGTCAACATTGTTTTCTTTACATTTCTTCAGTTTCTTCGTTTAGCTTTGGCAACACAACTTTTACTCACATGTGAAGACGACGCACATTTTCCAAGCACAGGTGTGAATAATATCACTGACGACAACGACGCTCAGTTAGTCCAGATGTTGACCGGCTCACTGAAACACTAATGATCAGTGTGTTCACTCATGTTGGTTTTTTTTACTCCTTTGCTTTTCTTGCCATGACAAGATAAAATCTCAATGAAAAGGTCTTTAAGGGGAAACTGCATTTGAGATTAGACACAAGTGTAATATCAGTGTGAACACTAGGTGGCGACACGCTGCCAGAAAAACATAGATTCTGTCCATCTCCCTCTGTCTCGCTCACACACACACACACACACACACACACACACACACACACACGCATCCATAGCTCTGGTGAAATCAACATGTCAGGTGTTTTGTTTATTAATCCTTATTTGCAGCTCATCATCTTTCCTTTCTTTTCTTTGTCATCATTGTAATTAGACACAAACTTGCAGAAACTTTTAATAAATAGCTGCTTGTGTCTTTTCTGTGAAACTCTGTGTTGCTGTCTTGTCCATGATTCATTTGTAAAAGAGATGTTTTTTTTAAAACCTTAATGGGTATTATTTAGAAAATAAAGGTTAATTAAAATAAGAAGAACTGATTGAGGATGTTCCACTGCTGAGCCTCAGACGGTGGAGCAGCTTCACTTCACTTCCAGCCGTTAACTTTAAGATCTTTCACTACTTCTTCTGAGACTTCGTCATTTTACTTTGTTCGATTTGCCACCCGATCTATTTATTTTTATTCTTCTTATCTTGCTGTATTTGTTATTTTCAGGCAACGGTCACTCTTTGTTGTTTATAACTACATACATACATTTTATATTTTGCAAAAAAGTACAACCTTAAGATATGTTAATTACATTAATTCTTCTCTCTATCTGTAAAACACACATTTTCATCACTTACATAAAAGCTCATTTATTATACAGTATTTTATATTGTTAATTATTGCTGTTATATGTTACGTTTTCTCTTGTCTTTTATACATATAGGTACGAAGTGTATCGAGACACTTATTTGACACTCAGTAGTTGACAATAAAGAGGAAAAAGTGGGAGGGAAGGAGAGACGGACAAGAAAGAGAGAGGAAGAAAGAGGAAAACTAATACACAGACTGGAGAGGGAGGAAGAAAAACAAGAGGAGGACATGAGGAAAGAGAGAGGGAGGGAGGGAGGGAGGAAGAGTGTGAGACAGCGTTAAGTGCAGGGAGGGATGTGGAGAAGGGAGCATAAGTGAAAGAGAGAAGGAGGTGGCAGCAGAGCTGGAGGGAGAGGGAGAGCAAGAGAAAGGGAGGAAGGGAGATTTAAAAAGGAGAGGAGGAAGAGAAAAAGGGAGAAAGAGGGAAGAGAGGGGGAGAGAGCATCTGTTTCCTGTCTGGAGTCCAGCTGGAGGAGGAACAAACGACAAAAGAAGAAGAGGAGGAGGAGGAGGAGGAAGTATCGGCCGGCCTGAGAACCTGTCTCACACACACACAGATGCAAACTTCCTCAGGGAAAAAACGAATCCTACTTCCTCCTCCGTGCGTGTGTGTGCATGCTAACAGTTTGGGGGAATCATTTCAGTTTTTCACATACGTAACATAAAGAAGGTCCATAACTCACCTGTGACTGTGTAGATTCAAATACAAAACAGGAAAGACAGAAAATCTGCAGATGCTTGAAAGTTGCAATGAAAGGCCCAACAAGTTCTTGAAGTTATTCATGCGGCCACCGTAAGACATAAATAAAGTAAATATCAGCTACGTAACGATCTTCCTTGTATTCTAGCTTGAGTGATCTCGAGCCACTTGTTGTCCTTGACTTGGTCTGAGAGCAACATAATAAGTTTGTCTCCCGTTTTGACCTGAACATCAGCTGAAACAAAGGATTTCACCTGTCAAACCTAAATATTTCCACAAAGTGAAATAAAACATCAAAGTCTGTCTGAATATTTCTCCCCCTGCACAAGTATTCCACAGTGGTGTGAGTACACGTGGTCTGAACGCACGTGAAGCTCCGTGAAATACGAAAAACTCCCCTGAGTTAAACGTGTCCCTGCTGCTGCCACGAAAACCTGATCCAACATCTCTCACCTGCCTTGGAAATTTTCTTTTTAACGGTGTTTTGTTTCACAACATTAAGTCAAACTAGACGAGCACAACACAGACCTGACACACGCCGTGCTGACGTGTTTATCAGGAGGTTCCTTCTGCACATGGTCAGTGTTTTCCCAGAGAAATTTAAAGATCAGATTAAATACGTTGAACGTCAAGAGGCTTTAAATGAAGAGAGAATAAAAGTGAGTGGAGGAGTTACCCTTCATTGTATCAGTGAGGGGATGCACGCATGTGTGTGTGTGTGTGTGTGTGTGTGTGTGTGTGTGTGTGTGTGTAGGATTTCCTGATTTGTTTGTTCCTCTCACACACTTTTCTTCCTGGTCCAGGCCAGATTTAGACTTCCTGTTCAGAGCTATTCTCAGAGCACACACACACAGACACACACACACACACACACACATATGTACATTCATGAGTCTATATTTAAACGTTCATAAATGTTGCCTGTCGGTGGGTTTTGTTGGACCATGTGTGCGTCTGCTGGAAATGTCATCAAATGTAATGAAAATAATAAAAACGTAAGTCTTCTATCTAAAACAAACAGGATTCAACGTGTAAATCAAACTTTACAGCTTTACGCTATGCGAGGCTAAACACGTGTATTTTACGGACGCACAGAAATGAAACTGATATCGATCCATCGCTTAGTTGGATGTAATTTACTAAAACGTCCAGGATTTCTTTGAGGGCATTTGGTCGTCGGCTGTGTGCTGACGTTCACCTCCTCAAACAGGAGCGCTGCGACGTGTCGACTTGGAAAAACAAGTGCGAGGGGGAATTTCCCAGAATGCATTAATAACTGTCACTAAAACGTTTTCAAATAATGAAGCAAAACGTTCAGTAAATCAGAATAAATACATTTTATAGTGCATTTTACTGCAGGTTGATGTCATCGATCGCTTTGCTATCCAACATATATAGTATTTGGGGGGCTTTATTTGGGTGAACAGTGACAGTAAATGAAGACATGCAGCAAAGGACCGCAGGCTGAAATCAAAGCCTGGGTCGCTGCAGTGAGGCCCTCCGTGAGGTGAGCGTTTCAGGTACAGGTAGAAACCTGCGGTAAGGTGAGTAAGGTGAGCGTGAGTGTGTCGACCTGATCAGAGACCAGCAGCTTCATCAGTTTGTTGGTCTGTACTGTTTGTTTTACAGATGATGTGAACAAGGATCCCCCCTCCCGTCCAATCACAGCTCAGTTAGATGTGGACTGTGGAAACTTCATGTGTGTGTTTTTGTGTCTTTTAAGTTAAAAAGAGAATTTAGTGCAGGGGTCACTGAAAGAATGGATGCAGGTGTCTCACACACACACACACACACACACACACACACACACACACACACAGTGAAGCCTGACATGCAGTTTTTCTCACAGCCTTGACAATCGAAGGGATGAATCCTTTTTTTATTGTGCATGTTTCCTGTTTACCCTCATGAACAAAGAGGTTTCCCTCCCTCAGGTCACCGTATCCCATGGTCACTCTCTCCTCCATTAGTCATACCTCGATCGGACCGACACAGCACTGCGTTGGCGGACTTCATCAGCTGGATCTCCTTCATGCTCCTTTCTCCTGACCGGGACTGGATTCTGATGCGGGTCAGGTTTCACATGAACCAGGCGGTTGTTCAGGAACCTGATTAGTTTTATCAGGTTATGTGTATGAAGTATTACAGCTGTTGTAAATCGACCTGCTTAATATTTTCTGCACAATTTGCTGAATCAAGCAACATGGAAATGAAATGCAAGTTACATTTACTTGCTGTCAAAATGTTGCAGTTGTTTGTTCCAGTAGTATTTATCAGCGTAAACAGTCATGAAAGTTGTTGTCCTGCATATCAGATCACTCACAAGTCACAGAAATAAGGTTTAGTTTCTTGAATAAAGACAAACTTTGTGCTTGATTCAGAAGACAAACGTGTTTTATCGTTTCAGTAAGTCAAGACTGCATCATCCATATCAGCAGCAGCACATTCAGTAACATTCTCATGCAGAATACTTGATTTTGAATTATTTTTCTACACACTGACCATCCCTTCTTACAGTCTGACACTATTTCATAAAGACAGTTTTGTTTCAAAGGCAACACTCTGTGTTAAACTCTGCCCTGATAAAAGTGTTGCCTGATTTTTAAGACTTGTTCATTTTGTGTGTTGTGTTTAAGTTTGACGACAAAATGAGAATGACAGTGTGTTTCGTGTTTTGCAGCAAAGTAAAACTAAAATACTGCATGTTTCAGTGACAGACTTCATATATTCATACAGATTTGTTGACATTTTATTTCACGGCTCGATGTTTTAACTCGACTTTCACCTGTTTTTCTGCTGCCGGCTCAGGAGGCGGTTCAGGATGGCGTGATCGGAGGGAGGAGTTATCACGTCTAGCTTTCTCCCTCCTCGCCCCGCGATTGGCCGACAGGGCGCTCATCAGTCGTCAGTGTCCGTGGTGACGATAATTACTGACGGGGATGTTTGTGTGTCTGCAGGATCCTCCAGCGACAAAACATCAAACCACAACAGAAACGCAGTGTGTCTCCTCCTCTCATGTTATTTATAGGCCTGTTTATTAGACACACACACACACACACACACACACACTTTCTGTTGTGTATCTCTGTGTGCACTTTCTTGCTGCATGATGGATGTGTTTTTGTGCGTGCGTCGGCTCACATGTGCGCGTCTTTTGATCGGCCTGATGAATGAGTACGATCGCAACATCTGTGCGCGTGTGTTTGTGTGTGTCGGTGTGTGTTGGTGTGTGTCGGTGTGTGTTGGTGTGTGTCGGTGTGTGTTTGTGTGTGTCGGTGTGTGTTGGTGTGTGTCGGTGTGTGTTGGTGCAGCAGAGAAGTGGTATGATTTTGCTGAAAACTTCAAAGCAGAAGAGTAGAAAGGGACATTCAGACATCCTACCACACACACACAGAAACACGTTTTTATACTTGTATAGTTGTGGGGACCCTCACAGACAAAATACATTCCCTTAACCATCAACCCTAAACCTAAACCTTCACCCTGTAACCAAGACTTAACCCTCAAACGGCTCTTTGAAGCAGTGAGGGCTGCTGGACAAGATGTCATCACTTTCTAAAAATGTCATTAAAAAAAGAAAAACCTAAAGTGGTCACACACACACGCAGACACACACATGTGGTGGGTCTGAGTCAAAGCTGTGGATGAAGGAGGACGGTCGGACAGAAGAGATCCTGCCGCCCGACTGCTCTGTCATTACCATAGATCTGGTGTGTGTGTGTGTGTGTGTGTGTGTGTCTTTCGTGCATCCCTTTGTGTCCTTGTTTGATATACGTAATGTTCAGTGTGCGTCATTTGTTGATTTTTCAATATAAATGATGCACGCTGTATATAATCTATCCACACTATGTAAACATATTTGACTTGACTTTCATATTGTTGGCCAAAGTGTTTTTAGTCCTGGACATTCACAACTCTCATTATTTATCAGATTATTATTGTTCTTTCTGGCTTGAATGTGTGTGTGATGTGAGTTGTGTGAATATGTTCGCGTACTTCCTGCAAGTCCTGCGTTTAGCATTACATCAATATATTATACAGGAGTAATCAGGTTATTGTGTTCTTGAAGTAAAAGTACTCAGAGTACTCTTTTACTTTATTTACTCCCTCTGATGGATTTTATTTGCGTCAGCCTCTTTTCAAACTCGCCCTGTGTCAAGGAAAATTTGATTAAGTCAAACGTCTGCTTACTCGCTTTTTGTGGGGCTTTCAACCACATACACGAATGTTTCGGACCGTCACTTGAGCTAAATGTGAAACAAAATCATTCTCAGCATCCACAGACGTCATCTGTTGATCGAGTCTGTGAGATATGAAGAGAAACTAGAGATTACTCTGCCTCATTATCGTTTTTCTGTCAGTCAATCATCAGTTTTCTGTTCTCTCTCTGAAAGTTTCTGGTGCAAAGTCTTCAGCTGATAAAACTTGAGCTCGCTCTGAAACCCCCCTTCAGTCCTCAGATGAGAGGGACGGTCATCAGTTTCTATGGTAACAGTGAAAACACAATGAACAACACAAATATCTTCCAAACGTGACTCCAGACGTGTGGTGAATCCATACGATTGCTGGTTGATATACCTTCTGAATCAGGCTTCTGTTTGTGTGTTGGTGAGTGTTAGTCAGTGTGTGTGTGTGTTTGTGTACCGGACGGCTCACCAGACCAGAGAAATCACACCACCACCGACAAAACCTCAGTTAGCTAATTCTTCACGTTGCTATCCGTGGAGCCCGACCGCACTCGAGTCAGCAAGTTGAAACCATTAGAAACAATCCTGGTGGATAAAAAAGAAAGGGGGTGTAAACACAGTCGAGATACCCTAATACCCTCTCCAAACCACAGTTGCATCACCGGGTAATCCTCGAGACTAGTTAGCTTAGCGTAGCTTAACATAGCATGCCTGTGGCTGGATCTGCAGTCCTGTGGGTCAGGGCCTCTGAGCCGGAGGAGGGGGGGGAGCTGCTGCTGCGGTCGTGCAGGGCGAGGTGACTCAGGCCGGGGTTACAGGCCCGAGCGGTGTGATCGTGAGTGTCACAGGGCGTGGAGAAAGGGAGACCAAAACTCACCTGGGCTCTGATTGGGACACCGGTGAGTCACTCCTGAAGAATGGAAGAGCAAAAATACATCTCCTTCCAGGTGATGTTAGCTAACTGTCACACTACCTGTCGGTGGGTGAGTCAGCCATGTTGTGCCTCTGTGTGGCTCAACATATTACAGCACACACACACACACACACACATCCATCGGCCTTTCACGTGGCTGTCTATACGTTATGAAAACGTTGCTTTCAAGCACATCAGAACGCGGAAGAACAAAACACCGGCTGCTGAGACCGTCTGGTTACGTAACAGTCTGAGGTTCACCATGGGGGGTGATGTTCCTTCATCCACATCCCAAAACATGATGGGGTCTCTTCTGGGCCGCGACCCATCTTCCCTCCAACTTTTAATGGAAATCTGTTCAGTAGTTTTTTTTATGTATTCTTGCTGACAAAACAACCAACAAACAAACACACACGACTTCCTCGGTGGTGACTGTAGCATCCCGTGACTTTGACCGGGGCAGCTGCAGGGTGTTGTCCAGCTGATGCGATTATGTTGGTGACAAAATATGAAATTGGATTAAAAGATAAAGAGCCACGTCTCAACTTGATTTTCTGAAGCAACGGCTTTAAGCATCGTGAAGCAATGTTTACCAGCAGCATGAGAGGACACGCGGATGATTTACAAAATCCTGCTGTGGTTTCATTAACTGAAGTGAAGTCGTGTCCACGAAGGCAACAAGTAAAACTGCTGAGGATCGCTCTGTGGGAGCCGACTGAACACAGCTGCTGCTTGTTGTCGCAGGTGTTTATCCGTCGGTTACTTGTGGACAAACGCTCAGTGTCGTACATCTCAACACTGTGATTACTGTGGTGTTGCAGTGTAGTAACAGTGTATGGCAGTAATAACTCAAACGTATCTACCGACCCCGAGGTGGGACGCCGTTGATCAGCAGCGACAGCGCTGCAACAGTGACGGCTCAGTAAACGGGAGCGAAGACGTGCAGCCTCTCAGCGCTCTGTGCCACATGTTTCCAGCTGCTGACTGATGGGACTCGGTGTGGGTCAGGATTCTGTGTCTTTTCCAAAACACAAAACACTGCGCTCTGTGGAAATGAAGCCGGCGATTGCTTCCCAACATTGTCAGCTCGAAGCCTCGGAGTCCACTTTAATAATGAAAAGTGTGAGAAATGTGCGGTGGATGTGGCGTCGCGGCAGCACAATGCGTCCATTCTTTACTCTGCTGAAGTGCGACATCCTTCCTTTTGTTTTTCCCCCCCGCGGCCTGTATTTATGAATGAAGGAGCGAGCTGAATGAAGCACCTGCAGCAGGGACGGGGGGGATATATGAATGAGTGGGAACACACACACACACACACACACACATACACACACAGGTGTTTGAGCTAACAAACACACACAGGAACTTATATAGTATCAATCTGACTCTCACACTCTCCTCCGACACGACCAATAACTAATGATAAGTAGCTCATGTTCAGTATCTGACCAGCTAAAACCCACTGCTGCTTATTTACAACTCTACTGAAACTGAGCTGTAACTATTCATCATTAGTGATAAGATGATTTACTGGTATTTGTCACAGAAACTAATGAACTCCACTGACTTCCACACCTAACATATTTATGACTGAGAAACAGGATGTAACAAATCACGACCTCGGGGGAAAATCACAGCAGCTATAACTCATTTTTAAAACAAGCAAGGAGACAAAAGAGAAACAGCAACAGAACACGCTGGAATGATGAAGCAAAACAAGAGACCTTTATTACCTAAAGAATGGAATAAAGAAGAGGAGGAGGAGGAAGATCGGACAACAGTCGAGGGAGAGTCATTGTTTTCTTCTGTGTCACTTACACACCTGTAATCCAGGTAATCCAACGATTAGACAAAACGTCATCTGACAGTTATGTTTGTATTGATGTCACGTTGAATATCTTCCATTTGCAGACGCATTTTTTCTGTTTCTTGTACTTTTGTTTTGTTAACTTAAAATTAATTTTGCAAAAGCAAATTTTAATGGTTTTTTAGACTTTTAAAATGTTTTAGTCCTCTAGTTTCATTAAGATGTTCACGCTTTGTTTTCTCTCACTGTTGATATTTACTCATTAGAAACTTGTCATTGATTAAATGAAGCCTCCTTCAGTTGACAATCAGTCCCGTGACCCAAAGTCAATATGGACCTCCAGATGTTTCCAGCAGAATAAAGTAAAAATACATAATGTAAATAACTGTTCATATAATCTAATCATAGAAAGTCAGTCGATTGAGAAAACTTGGGATTCTTCTCTGCATCTTAACAATACAACATAATGCGTGTTTACGTTTGTCCTGCGGCCGAACAAATCCACAGGAAAAAAGTTTGGTTACCCCGTAATAATTTTCTTAAAGTCTACACCAGCGTCGTGCTGCATTTACTGCATCAGAGATGATCTGTACGCTTAATGTGCCACCAAACCATTAACTGGAACACTGTTTCACAGGCGACTGACAGTGAGTCAGCAGGTCACGTTGTGCGTAAGAACCAAAAATGCTTTTGCTCCTTCATCTGTCGAGGCGCTGCAGGTTCCCTTCATACCAGTCATTCCTCTGCACCTGTAGTAAATGACACAGGTAAACAGTGTCTGCCAGATGATGTCTACAGTCTGTGGGTTGTCAAAATGGTTTATTACAGGTGAACATTTTTTGTTTCTAGATTCCCTCCCTTTTTTCTGACAGACTCTGAGCAGCAGCACACATTAGCTTCCCTGCTCGAGGCTCCTTCAGCTAAAAAACACAACCACACGTCTTGTTCTGCATTTTAAGCTTTCTCATTGAGTTACCAAACAAACAGTCTGGAGGGAAAAGTGGGCTGCTAACAGTCAGTTTGCGTGCTGCGTAGCTAATGAGTGGCTCAGCTGCAGCACATTAAACGGCATGTAAACACACCTGCAAATGTCACGTCGGTTCAGTCACCAAGAGTCGGTCACTCGGTTGAGTAATTCCTGTTTTTTTGTTGCCAGGATCTTGATGTTTGTATTTAACATTTAGTACAAACTTAAAGCTGCAAGAATAATTGTAGAGGAGTGAAATAAACCCTCCAAAATGTAGCTGAACAGAAGCACAAAAATACTTGAAACTGTGAGGAAACCATGCAAAAGTTCCTCTTCCCGACACGACAGTGTGCCTGTTGTTTGTCGGTCGGGTTTTAATCCCTCAGCTGTGACGTCGCAGACAGAAGAATGTACAGTAGGGTGGTGTTGGGGTGGTGTTCGAAGGCGCAAGACGACGCGTAAAAAAGGCGTCCGCGAACAAATAAAGTGCAAACGGTAAACAGCAGCTGGTATCAGTCCTGAGCACGCAGGGGGAAAGCCGCAGAGCCACGCCATGTTCTCCAACATTTTGCAGGGATTAGAACCAGCAACCGCTGCTGTTTACATTCCTCAGTCTGAGTCTGTCGTGCACAGACGCTGAGTCACCCGCACATGGGAATGCCCTCGATCTGTGTGTGTGTGTGTGTGTGTTGGTTTCCTTCAGCATTCAACAATTAGCAAATAATTTCCCCATGTGTGGGTGAAGCTGTGTGTACTGTACATCCCTGTGTGTGTGTGCGTGTGTGTGAGTGTGAGTCATTAATAGCCAGACATGCATCGGCTGAGTCAGTCGGTCTGACAGCTGATATTGAGAGCCACAGGCTACTGGCATCAACAGGGCTTTCCCTGACAGCCACACCTGCCGGTCCAGGTGCTGCTATCACACCAACGCAGACAGTGAAGATGTAAACAGACCACCAGCAGGAGGACAGAAAAACACACCGCTGATTAGATGAAACAGAAAGTAAAGGTGTCTTTATTTTTCTTTTGTCTCTATTTGGAAGTCAAACACAGCAACTCTGAGATCCAGCCCGAAAGAAAACATCTGTTTCTTTAGCCGGGACAACAGAGGTGATGCAGTGCAGGTGTGCAGGCAGATACCACAACATCCCACAAAACACAGACACACATAGACATGAATTTAAATATTAAAAACCAGAGTTTGCGCAGTAAATATGTCATTCTGACAGACTGTCTTCATCAGAAAAATATACAGGTCAAATCAGAAGGCAGCTGATTAAACACATATTTGTGTTCATTGTTAGGTAGCAACCTTTAGCAGTTGTAGTAATAATCCAAGGAAGGAGGTGAGTAGGGTGGTAGTCTGGCAAAATAAGACCTGCAGTTACTTAAACATCACCCACGACATTCTCCTAAACTTAACAAAGTGGATCTGGTGCCTAAACCTAGCCGAACTCACTAACCCTAACCCGGTCGAACACGCAGACGTGAATGTTTTGGATACAGTGATATGTGTCGTCCTGGAAGTCATCAGTCGTCCATCTGTGCTTCTTAGCACATGCTAACGTGCTACTACGTAAAACTAATGAACATAAACACCAGCATGTTGATGTTAGCGTTAGCTTAAAGCCTCAATCACTGTCTGTTTCCATGATGAACCGATCACACAGCTTCTGAAAACAACCGCGAATGTGAGTAAAAATCTTTGAAATAAACCAGAAAGAAGGAAAGACATCACTGAATAATGTGTGTGTGTGTGTGTGTGTGTGTGTGTGTGTGTGTGTGTGTTCCGTCTCCTCTGTAATCAGTCTTCACTTCTCTCCACACCTCCTCTTCCTCCCTCACTTCATCCTTTTCCTTTTTCATTTGCCTCTTCCCCTTCCACCCCTCCGTCATATTTTCACCATCCCTCTTCCTTATTTATTCCCTCCTCCATCCTCCTCTCACCTTTTCCCTCCACCAACCTCCCTTTTTTTTTTTTACTCGTTGCCAATTTCCTCCCCTCATCCCCCTCTTTTTTTTTACTTTCATTAATCCCCTCCTGCTCACTTCATTCTCTCTCACACTCATCGCTCTCTCTTTTCTTTTTAATTTTCGTTTCCTCCCTCTCTATTTTTTTCTGTTCATCTCATTTTTCCTCCCCTCCCTCCCTCCCCCTCCCCTCTGTGTAATCAGACACTGATAAAGAGAGACGGATGGAGAGAGTGAGGGCTTCATCTAATCTGGCAGTCCTGGTCTTGCCGTGACCCCCCGGGGGGCTAAAAGTGCTGAGTGATTTAAGGGGTTGCCAGTCATGTGCAGGATTGGGCTGAAATCCCCCATTTTCACACAACTCATCTGCACCAAGGACACATGCTGACAGTCAGGCCAGCAGTGACGGACATAACTCAACACTGCTGCACAGCTGGAGTCACACACACACACACACACACACACACACACACACACACACACACACAATCACAAAGACATCACGCAAACTACTGTTGATCAATTTGTAATCAGGTTATTGTCAGTAAGCGTGTAGATTTTATCAGTGTGGCCGAGATGTGAATCAATGCTGAGCAACTAAAACAACAACAAGAGTTGAACCGAAAACAAACTGCTGTCGTATTTCCATCAGAAGCCGTTTGATACAAAGACTGGAAGCTTCTTTTGCTACGATCACATGTTGTCTTTGGTTATCGACAGGCCGCTTCCTGAAACATTTCAGTATGTTTGTAGCAGAACACACCAGGCCGAAGCTTTTCAGCCGACTGAGCTGCAGAATCCATTGTGTTGTGTATCAGCAGGGACAGATTGAATGGGTAGCAAACACTATAGGCAGGATGTATCTTGAATATTTCAAAATCTGCATCCATATTTCTGTATTTATACTCGATTGTATTGCTTCTATTTATTTCAGTATTTATCTTTACTAATTAAGATTGAGATATTTACAAGTAAAACATTAGCAGGTGCTTTCTCCTCACAGTGAGGTGAAGCCACTGAAATACTTTCTCCAACACACTGACACAAATGTTGCATGTGTTTGTTTGTTTTTTTTTTTTTAAATAAAATGAATATACAGACATCATTTTAGATCAGTTTTTTACTTATAAATACGTTTTTTTAATGCAGTTTCCTTAATTTTGTGCCTCTTCCTCTTTGTCAGTGCCGTCTGCAGCTTTATATCAGACATAATCTTCATTATTAGAGACTATTATTAGCGAGAGTGGTCAGGACGCAGCTGACGTGAGGCGGCACAACAGTTGTCATTCATCCCCGCAAGTTTCTTCGACGGTGGTTTGGTGTGTCTGGGCCCTGAGGCTCGCCGGTAATTAATATCCTGAGACTGAGCAACAAATCATTCATCAGAGCGACCTGCGATGCTGTTTATATATGATGTCAGGTCTTATTTCTGACCACCTGCAGCTTAAAGGAGGCAAAAACATCCAGGTACACATTTATTTAAGGCTTCCAACAAGAGAATTCTTGAATCAGAACAAATACGAATCAGAAACTGGTTACATTTTATCAGCAGGACAAAAGAGGAAGAATGAAACAGGCAGACAATCTGAGATGAGGCCAGACACTTACATAACATTGTCAAATGACTGGTTGTTATGAAAGAGACACACAACGCTCCCTGTAATACAGGTAGAGTCGGATTGTCCCTTGTAGTGGGTGGATACACACACACACACACACACACACACACACGGGTTGGCAGGGAGTGCTCGTCTGAGTATTTCTGTGGTTGTGCGAAGCTTCGTTTCTTTCGCTCTGACATGAGAATAATCTCCTAATTATTTTAAACCAGCTCCTCCATGGATCATTTAACTGAGCTAATAATCGTTGTGCAGGAGAGATAATAAGTCATAATAATAATATTAAAGTACTCATAATGAGGCTGATTAGATGCACTGAGCTTTTGGGTGGCCTGGATCCTGAACAGTGTGTTCTTCCTGTGAAGACACAGGTGAAGTGGCAGGTCGATGACTGAGAGTCTTTAAAGACAAGAGAAGACTTTCATCCGCTCGTTTGTGTTTATGCATTCTTGTTAACCACCTAGTTAAAGTGTTACTGTTTGTACTGAACGAGTTCTTCTTCTTCTTCTGATTTAGAGTAACGCCGCCTCTGTTTTGCATTCAACCCGGGGAAACTAAGGCGGATCAGATTTGTGAAGTAACGAATGATGATAAGTGAAAATTGAAGCATATTCAATCTCGTGACTAGGCACGTTAATTTGTAAAGCACATATTACATTGAAAGTACAATAAAAACAGCAGGAAGACATCAAGAAACAAAACATGCAAAAACGTCACGTTTGTCATGTCTCTGAGTTCAGACTTTTGAAATGACACCACATGAGAACATTTTGTTTGTAAAGACCTTCATCAGGTCCGAATTCAAGACTTACATGTTGCACTTTGAAGCCAAATGAAGGAGTGCACTTGACAAATTTGTTGCATATCTGGAACGTCTGGAAAAAAACAGGCCAGCGTCCCATTTTCACCCGTCCCGCCATGTGTCACCGGCAGTGTGTGGGTTTACACAGGAAGTGGGCAGAGCTTCTGTGATGCACACAGCTGTGTTTTGATCTTTTTTTATAATAAAAAGGAAAAAAAAAACTTCTTGAGAGAGATGAAAACATCTCTGCAGCTGATGTTACTGTAATTATTACTCATCTTTCCTTTGCAAGAGGAACATTACTGCGCAGACGAATGAAAGAAAAGAAAAAGGGAAACAGAGCGATTAACTGTGATAATTAGCAGCTTGAGAAAGTCATGCGAGGGAGAACTGTAGATGCAGATGTCTTTAAAATGAATTACACCATATCGCAGTCTGTCGCAGGTTCGTGTGTGTTGTGAGTCCCGAGGACTTCACCTGTCATCTCCGCGTGATGGGTCTGATTTCTGGGAACGACCTGTGGCTCACTAATGATTTAAATGTGTGTGTGTGTGTGTGTGTGTGTGTGTGTGTGTGTGTGTGTGTGTGTAAGAGAGAGTTGAGGGTGTGTGAGTGCTAATTGTCGGGTTGGTTTGAAGCATTTCTGTCTGGGTCAGCTAGGTGTGTATGTGTATATTCTTTACATCTGCACATTATGTGCCTTTGTGTGTGTGTGTGTGTGTGTGTGTGTGTGTGTCTACAGCATGCAACAACCTGCCTTTGTGTGACAGACCTGCACTCTGATTGGCTGAAGGAGGGATGTCAACATGTTTTCAAAATAAGAAAGCATTGAGCCAAGCATTTCCTACAGCACTGTCTGCTCTCAGTGTGTGTGTGTGTGTGTGTGTGTGTGTGTGTGTGTGTGTGTGTTTGTGTGTGAGTGAAAACACCTGACAGACACAAACATCCCGTGTAAGGTCAGAGAGATTTTGTCTCATGACACTGGAGGGAATTCACACTCCGACACTTGAAACAAAACCTCGACATGTGACTCACTTGAGGATGAAAACAAAACAAAACTGCGAGTTTGCCACTTTATTTTTCTCCTTCCGCGTGACGTAACGTCCCCTCTGGCGGCCATGTTGGAGGTCTGCATCAGTTTGCTCGGCCTGTGAACTGATCGGTTCACTCATCAGCGTGCTTTTTTTTTTTTCAGCTTTGCTTCCCTGTGGCCCCTCGTCCCCCCCAAAGCTTTAAACACTAGTTACAGGTAGGAAAGTTTTATCTCTTGGAAAAAAAGGTTTGGTCAAGTCTTAAAACATCTGTGCGCTGTGGCTGTGAGTACGGGAGGAAATAAATATTTGTGTGGGATTATTTTCAGATGTGGTTTAATAGAGATTTGGTGCTGTAGTGATTCTCAACAAGGGATGTGTGCAGCTGCAGGAGTGACAGAGAAACACTGAACAAAATCATGCAAAACTGAGCTAATAAGCCGACGTCTGGCTTCATGTGCAGCAGGATGTTAAATGCACTGTATGGATCTGCTCGACCGGACTCATCAACAGATTGTACCTCCTCAGCGTGGGAGAGATTCTGATAGCAATGTAAAAACATAAAAAAAAATTTAAAAAACATGTTATGACGTGGTCTCCAGCACAGAGGAGCGATGGAAAACAGTACATGGCGTTTCAGAGAATGCAGACGACCACAAGACAAAAAGCTGATAACAAAAAAGAAGAAGATGTGCAGATGACGCGACAGCTGGCTGCTCCGTGTTGCGTAACTGATGATTCTCTCTCTGTAAATAAAACCCAAGACACATGACCTTAACATGAAGTATTACAAACTCACTGTCTGATATGAATGAAGATATGTGGGTCGAGCTAACGTTACAGCTCCACTCACTGTTGCAGCAGTTATTAACAGTCAGGAGGTCGTTCATCAATGTGTTTAATACTTTCATGGACTATAACGGAGCTCTGAAGAGGATCTCAGGTTTTTGGATGTGTGTGTATTGGATCTATTCATTGTTTATTATTATTATTCGCTGACAATAACAAAAATCAAGGATTTCAATAAATGAAAATAAGCTACGGTATGTCTGAACTTCAGCATTAAGATGTGATGCATACGGTACATTTCCATTAGTTTTTTTATGCAAAGCACAATGCGAATGGTTTCGTTTCAACCACAGCAGGATGCAGATTCACTCCATATGGTGATGGAGAGATGGATGATGGGAAGCAGAGCGACATGTGACAGAGGTCACGAGGTGGATTTGAACTTGTGATGCTGTGGTGAAACCGTGTGAGAGCCCACTGACGACCGCTGCCAGCTGAGTCACTGAGAACTGCTTCCCCTCCTTCACTCTGACATCATGTTCAGTTATATTTAATTTCTATTTCTTCCAAATCAGAATCACCGTGCAGGTTCAGGGGGTCCGTGTCATGTGACCCGGCTGGCTGACACACTGACACATTTGTGGCTTGTGATACAAAGAGCACTGACACAGTAGATGCAGGATGAACTGAAACTGATCTCTGCTGCAGGACGTCACTGTGCGACAGCAGACGTAAACACAAACACAGAGAATATTCACAGACGGACGATTGTTCATGTGGAGCAGCAACAATAACTGTCGTCATCGCGTGTGCAAGATACACTGATATCATGTATGTTAGACAACATATCAGCTAATATATCTGTCTAAATATGCAAGAAGAAAACAATGCAGAGAAAGATGCTCGGGGTGATTTGTAATTCAATTCCCAGAGAAGTTTACTTTCAGTTACATTTTGGACAATAAAGTTTAGTATTAGTTCAATAACTGCGAACACAGTTGGACAGACGTTGTTGATTTTAAAGGGCAAACTAAAGAAAATAAACAAGAAGTCTTTATCAGTATTACAGCACTTCAATAAACACACTTAAAGCTGCTGTATGTGATATATTTCTGATTAAAATTATTGTTGAATAGCTCTTTTTTCCAACAGTAATCAATGCTAAAGAGCGTCAGTAGCGCATGTCTTTCATCCGCCGGCTCATGCAGCACAAGAGAAAATAATTTTCCTTAAATCTCTGACAACTTTATCCAGTCAGGACGGAGAACTGATCCGACAGGAAGTGGGCAAAAAACGACAGTGCAACAAGATGTAACACAGAGACAGAATCAACTTATTGTGCTACACAGCAGCAATGTTACAATTAACATCGTCTGTGATGAGCATAAGGAGAAATAAACACCAGCACTCATTTCAAAATAAAGGTCTTAATGTGAAATTAATAAATAAAATCAAATAATGTAGAAAGTAAAAATTATTACTGGGCATTTTTACATTACAACTGAGTTGCGTTTGACAATTTAACTTGATCAATAACAAGCAAAAATAGCAGGACAAGGTGTTTGTGAAGAGGAGGCTCTCACACACACACACACACACACACACACACACACACACACACACACAGGTAAGCTGAGTGCTGTCGGGGGAGTCGTGGTGTAGATGTACACAACACCTACACAGTGACTTCTGACCTCCACCAGAGGAACTGGACACCTCGCGGTGAATATAGTTTTAGATGACACAGAGACAAATGTAAACACACTCATTCAGTTTTTATTTGTGATTTGTCTGTGTGTGTGTGTGTGTGTGTGTGTGTGAAGAGGAAGTCGATCAGTCAGTGGAGTTGAAGGTAAACGGTATTTAGTCTTTCCGAGCCCTGTAGTCATGACGCTTTGATGTGAGGATGGAAGTGTGTGTGTGTGTGTGTGTGTGTGTGTGTGTGTGTGTGTGAGTATTAGAGTGTGTATGTTTGTGTCACCGGAGGACAACACCACCAATTTGGCCTCCAGGTGTGCCCACTGACTTTTTGGGACGGACGCCAACTTCAAACAGGCCTTCGTCCTCCTCCTCCTCCTCCTCCTCCTCGTCCCCCTGACGGATGAAAGGACGAAAACCAGGAAGACACAACACAGACAGACGAGAGAAAGAGAGAGGGAAGTGGGGGTTGAAAGAAACAAGAGAGGGAGGAAAAGAGAAAAGGAAGTACGACATTAGGAAAGAAAGCAAGACTGGAGGAGGAGGTAGAGGAAAGGACGGCTGAAAACATACATTTTTCCGGAGGGTTCAGTTGTCGTCACGTTCCAGTTCTTCCGTGTTTCCCATCATTAAACATCTTGTACGAACACTGATACAGTTTTGTCAAAATCCACTCAAGTCTTTTGGCACGAGACGTCAGACAGGGATGAAAAAACAAACAAATAGCTGTGTGGTAAAACAGAAATAATCCCAAATTCATTATTTTTGTATTAACCCCTGCCGACAGACGGTTTAAAACAACCAGACGCAGACGCAGACGCACTCCCCCGCACAATCCTGAGCGATGTCGAGGGTGATCCCTGCTCTGTGAAGGGTGTGGAAGGCCGAGTTAATCCTCGGGAAGCCCAAAACAACGCTGTGGGTTTTCCTCACAGGTTCTCTTCGGGTACATTCCAGCTTCGTCATCGACCCAATCAAATCCCCGCCGTTGCCACGAGAGACGAAAAACAGCATCCGATCCAAAAACACAAACAAACCCCCGAGCTGCTGATGCACCGCTGCACATCTTCAAGAGATGTTTGTTTTTTTTATCAATGCCTTCGGATCCTCTCAGCCGTATCACGTCTTAAAATCCGATCCATCATCTCAAGGTGAAGTTAAGTCTGAGTTAAATCAGAATAACAGAGCGATGTCCCACAACTGCATCACCCAACGTCACGAGAAGACTTGACTTTCTCTATTTTAAGCTCACCGTGAGGTTTCATGTTCTTTATTTTTAACCAAACAGGCAAAACCTTAAAAACAACAGCATGCAGCTTATACCTAAAATCTGCCTATAAAATAAATTCAGGGTCTGCCTCCTCTGAAGGACTCGGCCTTTGCGGTCTTCGAAGGCGAGTCCTTCAGAGACCTTGTTAACCTCGTCAGCCGTTGTTAAATGGGACGGTCTCGCCTTTGGAGCATTTCCTGGTTGCGTCACCAGACATTTTACCCTTACGTCATGATTTCTGCCGGCCAGGCCCGCGAAAGTGATGATCTACACCACAAGATTATTATCTTTTGGGTGTGCAAAGAATCTTGGGATACGTGAGGCCACGGAGGATCGTAGCGGTGCGTCCCCCAAAAACAGGGAAAAGAAGGAGCATCTGGAGGAGCCTTTGTATTTGGGTGGCGTTGTGACGTAATTGGCCTTCTAATGCTCCTCCGGTGGAAGCAGCCACTGACCCTCCAGCCGTCTATCACTTGTGTCTTCGGTATGTAACCTCAGCGAGGAGAAGGATCACAGCGTTTCAAAACATGTTAAGTTCAAGATACAAGTTTAACACGTAATGCTGTTATGACATAATGAGACTTGTTTGTTTGTAGTCAGCATCTACACAACGTCTGACAAACTGACAAACCTTTTCGCGGAATCAAACGCAGACGTGTCCGGTGGGATCAGCGCCCAAACTGACAAAAACAATTTGACTTGAGTTTCAAACCTCTGGACGTGCAGAGTGAGCCAACGTTTCTAAAGGCTGAGTTCGTCAGATTTCTTTGACAGACGTTGCTTTCTCTACATCAGCACAAAATGACGCCACTTGACTGATATTTTAAGTTATTTTTATTGTGAAGAAATGACCACAGGAAGATGAAAGTTACACTTGCAGACCCAGAAAACAATTAAAAACAGGAAGAATAGATTTCTCCTTTAAGGCTGGGTTTCATTTTTTCACCTGCTGTGGATAATGACGACCATCGGTCAATTTGTCACGGCAATGAGTCTTGAGACATGAAGCTACGAGTCAGACAATGCAATAATTTGCATTATTCTGACCTCAATGACTGTCTGGCTCACTGCCTCTCCTTTCCCTATCAAAACCGCTGTCTGTTACCCAACCTGAGAAACAATGAGGACTAATCACGCTTAATGCCGCCGCGATTAGCCACGTATAGAGCCACGAGGTGACTCACGCTCAGACAGACACAATCGAAAGCAAGAGGGATTTCTGCACTAATAACCTGCTCTCCAGCCTCCACACACACACACACACACACACACACACACACACACAAACATGTACAGTAGAAAGAAATGAAATGAGCAAGAACAGACAGACTGGAACACACACATTAACACACCCTGAGTAGGTGTGTGTGTGTCACCGTTACAAACACAACAGAGGGAAAACAGATACAGGCTGAAAGACAGACAGACAAAGACAGGCTGACGCACACACACACACACACACACACACACACACACACAAACATACCACACACTGTGCAGGCAGCAAGACCTCGAGAAATCTGTAATCATGCAAAAAAATAAAAACATCCAAATTAAATTGTTTGTCACATGAAATCAGATGAATCAACAAAACTTCAGCAGGTTTTATGCAGAAATCAAAAATTCTTGCTACCTCTCGGCCAGGAGGCGTGAATAATCTTCGATGGAACAACAAAGTAAAGAAACAATGGCGTCAGAAACAGTTTTTTTGCATGATGACTGGCTGCTGTATTCTCCTGGTGCCCAACGTTTGGAGCATGTCATGCAATTTTTTATGGAAGTCACGAGTCACGAGATACCATCACCCAGTCTGACGGCCTAGTATGGTAAGGGAAGGTGAGGGAGAAAAAAAAAATTTAATCTCATTAGAAACAAATCTAAGCTCTTTAAACAACCAATAGGAACAATAAAAAATATATTAAGAAAAAATCACTCTGGGCCTGAATAATCTCAACATCTTCATCTTCCCTCTACATGTCTTTTTTAATTATACCTGATTGGAACCAGGATCAATTTCTCGCCACAAGAGATCAAACACACCGAGCGCCCACTGCCGCCATGTTGGCCTCCCGTTCACTTCAACAAAGCGGCCACCAAGTTGTTGTAACACTCCGTCGTTAGGTGCTCTGTACTCTTTTCTCTCTTTCTCTGTCCGGCGGCTACTTTCAAATTTACTGCGCTCGTTTTACACTCCGTCTAACAAGATGATACTGAAACTTACAATCATGTGAGATGACTGTCATAAACTTTATGTATTTCACAGCATCTTGGATTCTTACAGGGGTATTTTTTTTTTGTTGTTTGCTAATTGGGAGAAACAACGGGAGAAGTGAGCACTTCATCACAAGATTGTTCAGAAAACAGGAGAAAATGTTCTGGTTGGATCGTAAGCTTGTAAGTAAAAGCACGACCAAAATTACAGAGTACCTGAAACAAACGCACCCTTAATGAGAGAGCGAGAAAGACACAAAGAGAGAGAGAGAGAGAGAGAGAGAGGCGAGGTTGATGTTGCCATCATAGATCATGTGCAACAATCACTTGCAGCAGAGCGAAGCCCACACAGTCAGAAAAACCACAGACAAACACATGTCTGCACACACACACACACACGGGGGACAAGAGAAACACACCCATAACCTGATCTACGCACAAGGACTCACACATAACGCACATCTACGAACACAAAACAAGTCTACACACATGCATAGAATATATATTTCAGAGGGTGAAGTTCACACACACACAGAGACACAAACCTACAAACGTAATGTGTGGGTGCAACTGACGCCTACCAACAACTTACAAGAAATCTGAACAACCCAAAACCACAGCCGATCGCTTCTGCAAGATGCTTCAGCTGATGCTAAAAAGATATATAATCAGTCATGTTAAAGGAGGAAGTCCTGATTCAGCTGCGGAGGCTCGTTTACCGACTGATTCAACCAGATGTATTTATAAAGCCCATCTAGAGAAACATGCGTTAGTTAAAAATGACAGTCGTGTGTGTAAAACAGTGATACACTCAATTTCTCCCCAGACAATATTCATAAAAATTTAATTGCACAGTTTTTTTTTACTTAAATCCACAGCTGCTGCAGCTTCTCACTGAGTGGGTGTGTTGTGAACAAAGCCATTGTGTCACACACCGGCAGCGAATCATTTCTTCCACTTTCATCAAAACTGGTATTGATTAAATGTTGATTCTGGACACGTCTTCCGTATCTTCCGACCTGGGAAGTCTGTTTATTATCTTTAAAAACGTACCTGAAGAGCAGTTGATGAGGAGATATAAGTGCCAGCATGTTCTGTCTAGGTCTAATGTGAAAAGGT
The DNA here is from genome assembly GCF_904848185.1 of Acanthopagrus latus. Lineage (NCBI taxonomy): Eukaryota > Metazoa > Chordata > Actinopteri > Spariformes > Sparidae > Acanthopagrus > Acanthopagrus latus. Next base: position 29,335,972 of record NC_051055.1, read on the forward strand.
ATTTTGCCGAGTTTCACCAGAGATTCCCGGCAGTGAGGAGTAGCTCTCCTTCCTGTCCTGCAGACCAGCACCGGAGATTTTAAGTGCATGTGAACTGCAACCAGGAGCTTGTTTAGTCAATGGAGAGGCAGGACAGGAAGGAAAACATCTGGATGGCTGCAGTATTCTGGATTTGCTGCACATGTCTCGGGAGCGGATGCATGGCCTTCGGCAAAGAGGAAGCTGCAGTCGTCCACGTCGGATGTAGCATGTTCGTAAAAAGCAAATACTCCTGTGCCCTCATTTATATAAAAAAAATATTAAAAGGTCTTGAATCTCATTCCCAACTCCTTTTGAAACCGTCCAACACTTTGTGATTTTAGGTCAGCTGCTGTCTCAAAGCATCAGTTGTTCGTGTTGTAAACTGGGAATTCTCACAAATGAAGTTTATTTATGTTTGATTCTTAAAAGACGCTGAGCATTTAGAAAAAACTTCAGCAGGTTCTTTTGGAAGATGAGATCACAGCAATGGCGGGGAAAACACGTCTGGTGGACTAAATGCTGGTTTAACAAACAAAGTCTTGGGAGTGTGTTGCTGGGACGCAGAGATCCAAACTGATCACGAGTCCAGTTATGAGGCCCGTGATGTTGCTGAGGTTTGTGGTGGTGGTGCCTTGACGTACACTTGACATCTGCCAGCTAATGATGCACGCCCATTTCTGAATGTCAGATCAGGGTAATGACATGAATAGTTGGGTGTCATCAGCATATCAGCAGTGCGTGAAACAATCGTGCAAGAGAACGACAGAACCAAGTGATATTAAGGGTGGATGTACAAGCAAGGTGCCACAGGTACCTCGTCTAAAGACAAGGAATCATTTTTCAGTTCGTATCTATTGTCTTCTTGCACATATTTGACTGGCAGCACGTATCACCTGACTGGTGTCTCGTCTGTATGATAGCAGCGTGAGTCAGGCGAGCAGACAGATGGACATGTGGAAGTAACTGACCTGGATCCATTTAGGGACTTTCCACCTCTCCCCTTCCTCCTTGCTTCCTCCCCAAAAAAAGTATTTCTGCTTTTCTGTGAGACAGGAAAGAGTGAGAGGAAAGTTATGAGAGGAAGGTGTTAACAGATAGAGATGAGGGCTGAGAGTTTTTTCCAAGACTTGTTTCTATTGCCTAAAAATATGATTTCTTTCCAGTTGGTCAGTGTTGATTTTTTTCCATCTGGAAACAATCGGACAAAAAATGTTTATTAAACACGTTCCACCTTATTCCTCTTTTGTGACTCAGATGTAAAGTTCCCTACTTTTTCTTGAAATCCCCTGAGAAATCGACAGATCTACGGACTTACCCCCGAGTCTGAGAGCTACGATAATCATCTCCATCTCCACCCTGATCTTTTCATCTTTTCCTCTCCTCTGATTTTCCCTGGCTACGTTTTGTGCCTTGCATATGGATCAAGGAAGGAGACCGTTCCAGGTTTTGAGCAGAAAACACAAAAACACCTAACAACAAACATGTGACACATTGTTGTGATCATCATTTACACAATAAACATGATAAAACATGTGTTGACTGTCTGTTATGATCCATCTGAACGGCATCGCCTGTATAAAACACTGGCAAAGCACATGGATGTTGCATAAAGACAGATTGTATGGAAGCTTATGAGAAAATAAGACTACTTTTCTCTTGATTAATTACCTCAATAAACAGTTTTCTTATAGGTTTATGGTCTCAACCGCTAGTTTCAAGTCATCTTTAACACAGCATGATGTTCATTTAGTAAGTTATAGTAATGTTTAGAGGAAAATAAATGATTTAGCAGTGTGTGTTTTATGCTGGCTGACTAAGTTTGACACACACACACACACACACACACACACCTTTTCTATTGGTTGTGGCTGCAGTCAAAGAGCATCATTGGTAAACTCAACATGAAGCCAAGATGTAAGTGTTTTATTTGAATATTCACCACTGATGATTTTGCAAATGTGTGAATCTATTGTCTACGAACCAATTGGTGACTTTCCCGTGCGTTTAAATTGCTAATCACTATCTAGCGACCATGACAAAGCTCAATTTTACTTTAGTGGATGGCTTAATTATTAATAATAAGTATTTTGCATTGCATATTTTCTGCAACTTGGATTGTCTTTTACAAACAGCAGCATCTAATCTATAGTGGTGGTTTGAAGACTTCAGTTAGTTTTCCTTTTCGCTAATTTACGATGCAGCATTCTTTGTGCGCTTCTGCCGTGAATTCCTTTCAAACTGTTTGTCAGGATAAACCTGGCTGACCCCCCCAGGAAAATAACATATAGTCAAACATCACAACATAATGTCAGATGACAGAGTAGCATAGCAGCGAAGCAATAGCACCTGGGATGTACCTACCTGAGGGGATGTTTCCGGAGAGTTGAGTTCCAGTGGCGACGGCGTTATCGCCGCCAGAACACGAGCGTGCGTATGCATAAACACAACTTCCGCTAGCAGGTCCGTTTCAACAGTTTAGACTACCAGCGATCCGTTGACGTGATAGAATCCGTCCTGCAAAAACAGCTTTAATGATGCTAACGATGACAGAGTGAAAGAGAGAGAAAACACACGGCCGATGAGGCTGAGTGGAGGAGGCAGCGGTGAAGTGGAGGAAACCACACGCACACACTGCTAACACTGATGTGGTGAACACAAAACTCTGTCATCTACCCACATATAGTCATATATACACACACACACATCCATACAGTGCATACGGTTTAGAGAGACGTACAGAGACAATAGTCGTGTATATTCACTCCGGATGCAGCGATACGCAGCCGACAGGGATCGTCTACCCTCACATGAACACGTGAAGTGTGAGTAGCTGAAAAGTCGGCATGCAAACACACACAGATATATTATAAAACTGCAAAACCAGGAGAAGAATTCTTTGAATCACTGACTCCTAAAATATAAAGCCATTATGATTGAATTATAACTCTTGCAGGCAGGAGGTGGCAGTGGAGGAGTTAAAACAGGAAGCCGCCCTTTAATGCCATTTTTAATCGTACAACGCGAGTGAATCATGAGGATAAATGAGGCCCTGCGCTCGTCCCTTCCTCCTTCCTGAAGTGCTGTCTCTTCTCTGAAGTGCGGCTCTTGTCCAGAACGAGCGGAGAATGAAAACAGGCCTGGCGGACAGACAGACCTCTATTGTTTGTGAGCATGTTTGAAATAAAAGACAACAGCACAGAGGGGTTTTTCCCCTCCTGGGACCAGCAGCACATGGATCCCCCCCTCCATCCAACCTGACAGCCTTGTCTTTCCGTCTAACTCCTTTCTGCTGTCTCTTTGTCTCGCTTCTCCTTCAGTTCCTTACATCTTTTTTGTTTCCCTTTTAGAACATATTAATCCAATGTATTTACACGCTATCGTTGAGTTTTTTCATGCTTTTCTCTCAGCAGGCGCCTCTCAGTTTTCTCTTTGGAACTAACAATATTCACAAGTGGTCCAGACCTGTTGCAAGTCACGAACAGACAGTCTGCCTCCCTCAGCCGAGGGAAAACCCCAGTTTGAGAGTCATAATGCCTTCATTTGGAGTTGAAATACAACACTTACCTCAATAAAAAAAAATGAATTAAATTAAAAAATGAAATATAACTTTCTCTGCAATATTTGATACAGATCCAAGGTCAGAATATTCCCAAATTAAGCGTCTTGTTCGGACACATTTTTGACAAACGATCGTTTTCAGCATTAAAAATGATTTGTGTATGACAACGCCTGTAAAGAAATGTAGTCTTGTCTATCCTGACGCCTCTGACATCACCGATACTGCCTTTAATTTATGTCATGGCTTGCTTTGCTTTGGCAGGATCTTTTAGCATCTCATTTCATATCAAACATTTCTTAATTTCTGCTGCAGCACGGCTCCGTGATGAACAGACGGTGACTGTCGCCTGCTTAATTGTTGAAGCTCCAAGTTGTTTTTTATACTCTTCAGTGACAAGATCAGGATCAGCAGCTGTATACAGTAATTTGGGGTCATCAGTTCAGCTAACACTCGCATCTCTAGGGCTGATAAAAGTGTTTGAAGCTTCTACCATCAGTGTCCAAGCAGGTAATCACATACTTCTGGGAGTTTTTTGTCACCTTGTTTGTTTTTTTAGAGGAAGGAAGATCGAAAAATAAGATGGCAAAAGACAGATAAAGAGCAGGAAAGGCTGTGACGAGCGCTACCTCGGCCCTCGCTTCATCTTCGAGTTGACCTTTAAGACTTGAATCTGGAATCTAAGGTGTGGCTGATGTTTCCTCTCCAGTGACAAAGATTCATCAGCGATTCTCACTGCAGTTTTAAACCCTCTGGATGGTTGCTGTCCCTGTGCCGTCTCATCCTGAATCTGAAAACAAGCTATTCACGACAAGGATATGCAAGAGAGAGTGTGCTGAATCCAAACTGAGAGATCAAGCGCCTCGCAGGAAAAAAGGTGGGCGATGATGCGTGCAGCATTAGAATCTGAAACATCTTTCGTGAGGCTCATTGTTTTGTTCCATCACTCATCTCTTCTCTCGTCTCTGTTTCACCGTCACTTGGAGCCAAGTGATGATTGTCCACCAGTGAAATAATACACAAAACTTTTTTTTTTTCAATTCTAGAATGGTTTTATTATTGTTTGAACAGTTTTTGCTTCTCAGTTTCGTCTCATTATTTTCTTCTTGTTTCCTCTTTTTTCGCTTCTTTTTTTATCACCTTACTCCGTCCGTCACTTTCTTTTCAACATCTTGTTCCTCTCTTCCCTCACTCTAATCTTTCTTTTCCTTTCTAATTTCTTTTAATTCCTTCAGCTTGGTCTCTCCGTCCCCCCGGCTGTCTCTCTGTCTGTCCTGTATCTTAATGTCTGTCTGTCTTTGTGTCTGTATCTCCGTCTGTCTCCATCTCTCTGGGTGGTCTGTGGTCCGGCAGCCTCCTCTTCTCCCTCCGGTGGCGGTGGTGGTGTTTTTTGGGAGGGGGGTTTTTGGGGGCAGCTATATGTTGGGTATTGGGGGGGTTGGGGGGGCAGTTACTTCCTTACCCACTCTCCTCCCACCCTCCCTTACCCTTCACTTCCTCCCCTCATGATTGTTCCTGGCCCATAAAGAACATAACGTGCCCACACACCAGCGCTGATGCTCGCATGCCCCCCCACCGATCCCCCCAACTCCTCCGAAAAATAAAAAAGTTTAGGGGTTAACCGCTGAAACCCAAAGACTGCTAACACCCCTGCCTCCACGCTCGCACACATGTACACACACACTCATACACACACACACACACACACTCACACACAGTGCCACCCCTGCTCAGCCTCGTGTATGTAAACAGTGGTTGCTCACGGGCGGAATGACAGACAACAAGGCGTGCAGACACACACATATATGCAGTACAGTCACGTTCACCCACATTGATGCACACACACACATACACAGACATATACATGCCACACGCAGAGACTGTCCTCGACATCGCCATCAAAGAGCTGCAACGTCGCTTCCTCTCCTCCAAGTCTTCTGGTAGCCATTTTACCATCAACGGCCTGGTTGCGTTTAAGGGGTGGGGGGGGGATTTCCCCCTCAGATCTGGCAACCACAACAGCAAAGGAGGCCTGCAAGGAGGCTGAGAAAGGAGAAAGCAGTGAGTGATTGGCATGTGGTGCGCGCAGTGCCGTCTAGTTCCTTTTAGTGCGACTTATTTAAAAAAAAAATGCAGATGACAAAACAGACACCAACACGCACGAGGTGGTAAATCACTCTCACATGGCTCCTCGTTGGCTTGTTGTGGCGTTGATCCGCAACGAGGTGGCTGAAGGCAGAAATATCCTCCAGTGGAGTTAAGAGAACGGTGAACCAGGAGTTTACCTGTGCACACATACGTACATGCAGGCGTCATTCACACTTTAAAACTCTGGTTCTCACGCGTCTTTATTCAAGTTCATGTTGAAATGTGCTTTTAGTCATTGTTGCAAAAGCGAGTGTGTGACAGCATTCAAGACGGAGAAAAGGAGAACTTAAATGTTTGATGGGTGACAGAAACAAGCATGAGAACGAGGGAATGGGGACCAACGGGATGCTTAAAACACGACTTCTGCACCGAGTTATGTTCAGAGAGAAGATGTCACGTAACGTAAAATGGCAGCGTCCGTCAGTTGAAGTTCTCTTCGCTGTTTTTTGGAAAAGTATCTGAGTCTTTAGCCGCTGAACGCTCGACAGGCCCGTCCCAGTGTCCACACTCAGACTCTGACCTCGAGGCTTGTTCCCGGTGAATCCTCGAGGGCTTCGGGATATCACGCCGCCAATTCATCGCGTGCGTGACGCCTCCTTCGCTCTCGCTCTCATGCATTTTTTTGAGCCCTTTATGACCATTTTCTGAGATCTGCAGTTCTGCAGACTCTGAGGGAATTTCCCGTAGTTTGAATCATATCGTTAAACACGGTGTTACCGTGGGAAGCCTGAATGTGTTGAATAACTAAACAATGATAAACCAGACGGATGGCCTCTTCAGTATCTAAACAATCTGATTATTCTTTGTGCAATGTATTTTTCATTCACACACAAAAATGAGTGTCGACTGAAATCACTCCAGCAAAAAAACAACGAGCTTTTGAAACGTGATGGAATTTTTGCTCCTGAAACCTGATTTTCTTTGTGGAGTTAACCTTTTGATAACGACCAATGAAGGTGAAGACGTGGTTTTCATTTTTAACATCCCCGAAAAGAGTCAGAGAGAGAAAGAATAAGAGCGCACTGGAACTATCTCAGGCTTCACACGATGCATCCTCTTCATATCTGACATGTTCTACAGATACAGAAACCGGATATGTTATTCTGATATTCTGACGACGCAATTTGTAATCTCTGATTTTGTTGTTCTGACACATGAAGCAGGAAAAAAAATAATTTTTGAAGCACTACCGCTGCCTCGTGTGTGAAACCTCTTCCTCTTCTTTTCTCTCGCAGGTTATGTGGACCGTTCACTGCTGTCCTGGTAAAACTCACTAAAGTCCTGCAGAAGATTCATCACAATGTTACACCTCGTTCATTTTGTTCTCATGTGTTTTGATGCTCTGTGAATAAAGTTGCTCGGACTGTGCGTGAACGATATTCCCCTGGATGAGGAGCGCTGGGAACATGAACCCCTGAACTGAGCTTCATTACGTCAGTGGTCAACAGCTGATGAGAACGCTGATCAGCATCGAATATGAATCATGTTGACCAAGCATACGTCTGTAATCTGTGATTATTTCCCACTTCTCTCTCTCTCTCTCCCACACACACACACACACACACACACACAGACGCAGAGCAGCTGCAGAGGAATTTCTTAATTTGATTCTCACAGATTAACCAACGTGTGTTTCTCCTCAGTATATGACTCATTAAACCCCCTCAGTGAGGATTAGCATGAATTTAGCACATAGCTCAATTAGCGAAGGCCTAAACTACCACAGTGACTCATCACCCAGGGATTAGCATGAACTTAGCATTTAGCTTGATTAGCAATTAGCGGAGCATCAGCTGTATCAGTGACTCATAAACCAAGGATTAGCATACGTTTAGCATTTTAACCCAGTTAGCGGAATCAGCGGCGCATTAGCTCATGCACAGCACAGATGAGGCTGCACTACTTTGTCTACGATCTTCAGATGCAAAATGTTTCATATGTAACATGAAATCATTCGAGATTTAGTGCAAAGTATAAACTTCTCAGGTCAAATGTAATGTGTAATGAGTTAGCCTCTGTTAGCTTTAAAGCTACTGTCACTGTTATTAGAGAGTGGACAGTTTTCTATGGGAACAGTAAAAACATGTGGTTAAAAAAAATCATAATAATAATAAAAATACAAAAGATTCTCGACAGCACTAACCAAACAGACCCTGAGTCACCAACAGCCTTCTTCAAAAACACTTCTGCTTTTTTCTTTTTTTTGCAGCTTGAGAACGACGGAGAGTGTGAGAGAGAAAAAAAACACACATGGGAGGTTATTTCAGTTTGTCTGCGTGAGAATAACGTCACTGCAACTAGTTCCCTCTTCTTCTCACGCGAACGCAGGCGGCCGACCGTCCTGCTGTGAAGCGCCGAGCAGGAAGGAGTGAAGGACCCCAACGGTGTTTGTGCAAGTGTGTGTCAACGCTGTCAACACAACTTGTGTCGTCTTTCACATGTCTCTGCCGTGTCGTCACCCCCTTTTTCAACATGCCGTTAGCCAAACTGCAGCCGCACATAGCTGCAATCTGAACACTTTTCACTTTTTGCGTAATGTTTGTCGATCACTTCCCCTCCGGTGCAGAATCACTGTGCCTGCTGCTGGGAGTGAATTAGTTTTATTTTAATGTGTCATGATGAGTCCCAAAATGAGAGGCAGGTTTAATTAAGTGCAAATGCCTCATGTGAGAGGTTTTCTAGTGTTTCTCAGCATGTTTAACATGAAGTTCAAACTAAAACTGTTTGCTGTTTCACACCTTTTTCAGATAAACCATTATTTACTTTTATGATGTGAAGAAGTGTTTGTCTTTATTTTGCACGTCCCCACGTATTCTTGATGCAGTATTTGTTAGATGTAGTCATGACTGAACTCTTTCACTTGACCCAGAATGAATGTGTCTTCAGAACGAAAGTGTCTTTATGTTGCAACTTTATGTAACTCTAGATTCAATTTTTACCATTTTTGCGTTGTGACCTCTGTGTGTCGGTCTGATTAGGTTAAAATGATGTTCTGACGCCGTGTCAAAAATATGAAATCATATCCCAAGATCTCCTGAAAAAAAAAATCCAGTGGTTTCGAACAAAGCTACAGATTTATTTTGTTTTTGTTTACAGCTACACTGAGAGAAAACACCAACTCCTGTGCAAAAATGCCCGAGCTGACACGAAACAAAAAGAAACTCAAACATGTCTTGATATCTGGATTAACTCTTAATGACGCCGTGTTACTTTCTCTTCTCCCTGTTCGTCGCTCTGGTTCCGTCATGTGGATCTCATTGTGATAACGACCGTGCGGTTGCTGCGACCGATGGCGGCTCCGCTCTCATTGTTCCCTCCGACTGTTTACCGACCGCGCCGCCGCACACAGTGACTCTGCTGGACGTATGTTTGGCGCTCGTATGTTTGGCGCTCGTATGTTTGGAGCTCGTATGTTTGGAGCTCGTATGTTTGGAGCTCATATGTATGGTCTCCCGTCTGTTTAATCCTCTGCACTGTCATTTCAGGCTCCTGCTGTGGGGTCCCGTCGCTCAGCTGCACGTGCCGCCGCCGTCCTCCTGCGCAGTTTACACAACCCTGAGGAGACGCCATCCTCGGGTGGGTGTGTGTGGGTGTTTTCTTTGACTGTTTGTGGTTCACTTTGTTTTATATCGTTTATGTATTTATACGCATTATATACGGTGCCTATGTTCTGCATCGAAACGGTTGAAAGAAGGGATTAGATTGGAGCCAGTTTTTTTTTTTTTTTTTTAAGAAGAACAAACAAAGAGTACGAATTAGTATCTAAAACATTCTGTGGATCATATAACTGATACCAAATGATCTGTAATCACATGACCGAAAGTTATGAAATGACTGAAATACTGGAAATTCACTCACATGTGGCTGCTGCGGTTCTTTGTGGTCCACACGGCTGCTTGTGGGGAAGAAATACAGGCCTGGGTGTGAAATGAGTCTTTTTTTTTTAATCAACTCTTTTATTTTAATGTTTTAGATTGAGTGCATCAGTGTTCAGCTGGTTCTGGGAGATGTTCATTCATTTAAACACAATTATATTTTGAGATGGCGATGCAAAGTTCTGAGAGTTTGATGGTATGGAAAAGAAAAAGCTGTGCTTCGGCTCAAATTATGTTTTTACACATCCAGTAAGCGAGGGTGTGTAAAGCATCTTCCGTAGAAATGGCATAAAGACTACGAAGCATCCACAGACGTCCTGGTGCAAGTAGAGTCGCTGTTTTCACAATCTGTCGGTGAAGGGCAACGTTTTTTTGTGGTGGTACAAGCAGGATTTTTTGACATCACAGTGTTGGAAGCCAGTTGTTGTGATGTGGATGTGTGAAACCTGCAGAGAACATCCACAGGAGACCAGTCAGAGATTCTGGATTTTCTTTCAATGAGGGAGGAAGAAGTCAGTATTATCAGTACTTTCACGTCTCAGCACACGTCCGGAGAGGATCTTAAGTCTAAATGTTGCATTTCAGATGTCATTCTTACATCTCTTATATCCCTGAATCCTCGAGAGACAGACGCAGCCTCTCTCTCTCCTCTACCAAACCTGCTGTGACAGTGAAGGACTGAAATATACAAAAAGTAAAAGTAAAACCCTGAGTGTTCCAGACGTCTCCTGCAGAGTTTTAAGTGATAATTCTCCAGATCCTACAACAACTGTTTGATGGTTTTGCTGTTCAAGCGGTGAGAGTGTGTTTGTGAATGAACGTAGAAAGTGTTGCCGCTCAGCTTGAACTCTTCTCTCTCAGGATGACTGTTATTGCTTCAGTATTAATGATCTGTCTCTTCTGTTTATTCCTCTTTCCCATGCTCCCTCTCTCCTCCTCTTCCTCCTCCTCCTCCTCCTCCTCCGTCGCTCTCTCTCCATCGCACGCTTGATCAGCACATGAGAGCGCGCAGGAAGACGAAGTGAAAGTGTGTTGAAAGTGAATGTTTTCGCTCGTTCTGCCAGACGCACAGGAAGCAGAGAGAGGCAGAGGAAGCCAGATCGCTGTGTGTGTGTGTGTGTGTGTGTGTGTGTGTGTGTGTGGTCTGAGTGCTGACTGAGCCCTTAGACAGCGAGCGAGCCACTTTACAGTCTGTGGCTGCTAAACCTCATTAAAAACAGCTCAGTGTGGAGCCTGAACAGCAGCGTGGGCGGAGAGACCTTTTTTTTTTTAAACAGATTCAATAGACTTATTAACTTTTCAACACCACAGCATCATGTTATGTAATATGTTGGAAAATTATGGAGGAAAAAAAAATAGAGAAGCATGGCATGTCATGTTGTGTGGGCTTGCAGGACGCAGAATCACACGTTTGTCAGTTAAACTTCAGCCGCAGTGATTCTGCATTTTTAAGAGCGTTCCCATAATTTGATGGATTTTGAAACAGGAAGTTGGGGCAGGACATGACGGGGGAGTCGTCCATGTCATGATCTTAGTCGATCTTGGACGAGGTGAGCTGGTGCAGAGTGAGATCAGCACTAATGCAGACGCAGCTTTTCAGGAGGGAAACGTGGACGACAAAATAAGAAAAATGATTCCTACTTGTGTATCAAACAATAAAGATCAGAAAATACTGAAAACTTCTGTGAGCTGGCATTTGCCCGAATGCATTTTCCCTGAAATACTTTTGATTTCTAAAAAACCTCCTCGATCACAGACGTTGCTCGACTGAGTAAACACGGCAGGAAAGAAAGAAAAACATGTGGAAGCTGAGTGTTTTTTTTGTTGCTGCCCTCTGTTCTTTGTTTGATTTCAGGCCTCCACATTTACTGCACTCGCGTAAATAAATTCCTGCCTTGAGAACGAGTCCATTTTTTTTTTCGGATTCTTGCCGCTTTTACGCATCTGGAGGTTTGCCAGAGGAAAAAGAGGAAGCACAGGTGGAAGTGATAACGTTAACGATGTGAGCCGCACGAGGACACAATCAAACAGTCACACCTGAAGGTCAGTCATTAGGGTTGTTAGTGACACCTGTGACGGAAAAGTCAAAGTGTCTGTCATGAGAAAAAGGTCTGTTAAACAGTTCATCTGTCCACCATCGATCTACAGATGACGGCTGCTGCTGCTGCACAGATTGAAGCCTTTCTGAACTTGTTTTGCTGTTAGCTGGGACACACAGCTTGAAGATTAAGGAAGGAATTAAAACTGATGAAATATGAGGACAGAAATGAATCAAATTAATCAAGAAGAAAACCTTTTCTGTTGCGTTCGAAACCTGCCAGTTTCCCCCGTCATCACGGCCACATGCCGTGCAGCTGGGCTCTGTTTAAAGTGCAGATGTTGGCTGTTGTTTTTAGGACATGTGTGTCAAATGATGCACAAAAAGTTTATAATGTTGAACACTGTGGAAAAACCTGTTGAAAAAGTTTAAGAAGTCAAACACGCTGAATGTGACGGGGCTGGAAGACAACCAGGAGTGGAGTTCAAAACACTGAACAACAGCAACAGTGCTGGGAGATGTGCAGTGAAAGCTAACAAGTGATGTCAGTGAACAAACTGAGCTCGCAAAATATAAAAAACTGAAACATTCACCCCTGATTTTCTTATTAAAACACAACCGTACACCCTCTAAATTCACCTTCCTGTCTTTGAACGAGCTGAGATTGTCTCAGTTTGTTGGTTTTTAGTGGAAATAAATCTTAATTTCACAGAATAAGATGTAAAGATAATCCAGCTCCTCCTCTTCTCCGCACATCTTAAAACATAGAGCTCATAAGAAGCATCCATGTCTGTTGCTAGAAACCATTTGTCTCCAGCCCACTCAAAAGTGCACTGCATGCAGTTAAATCAGCTTTTTTTCGTGTCTGCAGCTATTTATATCCACTCTATTAGCTTGACCATCACATGTGCGTTTGAGTTTTTTGCTCCAATAAATCCCACTTCCTCTTCTGCCCCCCGAATGTTTTCTGCACCACAGAGACGTTAACTGTGTGTGAGGTAATGAATCTGTGGGTCGTCCATAAACGTCACAGTTTCTTTTTTTGTTGTTGTTGAATTTTTTTGGGTGGGAAGGTTGATGTACACAAAGAAACACACACACACAGCAACAGTAACACAAATAAGAGTGCTGGTTCACAGATCACTGCTCGTGTACTGTTGCCACAATAACAAGTGTGTGGGTGTGTGTGTGTGTGTGTGTGTGTGCAGAGCTGATTAGTCCAGTCACACGGACTAATCAACTGTGGCAACGAGGGTCTAAACCCCTCCTGATGAAAAGACGTAACATGTGCTTGAATACTTTACGTGTGTGTGTGTGTGTGTGTGTGTGTGAGTGAGTGTGTGTGTGTGTTGGGGGGTCCCATCTGTTGTGGTCGGTGTATCCGGATGCGTGGAGGCGAAGACGTGAGGGGGCGAGAGGGTCGCAAACTAAAGCTCCTTTTCTTTCTGGATTTGTTCTGAATTCAATATAATTAAACAATAAAAAACTACAACATTAAACATGCAGATTGAACATGTTTATATTTAACTGGTTGGAGCGCAAACAATGAGCTTTAAAGGGCCAGTTCATCTAATTCACAAAAAACAGAATATAATAATTTCTCATCTTTTTGTTTCGGGGAATTTGAGAACTTTTCAGGGACGAGACGAGAAACAAACGACAAACACAGTTGCAACAGTTTGGTGTTAAACTTTTTCCTCTTTCAACACGACAACACTGAGCCGTCTTCATAACAAAAATGTTTTTGTTTTTTTTTACCAGTTGGGTCAAGAGGAACTGAACAAACCCACAGCACAGCCACATTATCAAAATCACTTAACGTGGAAGTTGATAATAGCATGAACCCATCGTGGCATCGATTCCTTTCTGCAAACCGTGAATATGTTGAATCTCTTCATTCCAAACTGTTTACACTTGTCTCTGATGTCTCTTCTTCCAGATAAATAAAGTTCAATAAAATACAAGCAGCACTGATGAACACAGTCTCCATGCAGGTGGGGACTGACGATGGTCACTCGACTGAATACCCTCTCAGAACAAAGACGGGCGGCAAAGACACACTTGTTGCGTCTCAGTTCAGTGTCTGCAGCCCTCAGAGGAGCATTTGAAGGCCAACTACGTCACAACGCTGCGTGGAGGCTGTGCAGCCCACAAATGCTCCTTCTTTTCCCTGTTTTTGGAGGATGCAATGCTACTATCATTTATGGCCTCGCGTATCCCAGGATTCTTTGCACGCCCGAGAAAGAAGAAAGAAACAGAGAAAATCTTGACATCACGTGACGTAGATCGTCACTTTTGCAGGCCACACAGAGCGTGAGACAGTTACTTTGCTTTATCTTAGTGAGGCTCAATATTCTATACTGGACCTTTTCAATCCCTCAGTTTATTCTTCATGTTTTCTTTGTTATAAATTTGGCATCTATTTTTTTTTTTTTTTTTGCATTGTTAATATTCGTATTAATGTCACAGCTGTGACTCATAACACAAATCGTCATCTAATCCTTTCCCATCATCCTCTCTGCTCGGCGGTGACGCAACGCTTTGGATCAAATAAACTGCACAGGTCGACGTTTGGAGTTTTTCGCTGGTGTGTTTCTATGATGAGATGTTTGCAGACGAGTCTTAGCCAACTGCTGAGTGACTAATGAACACACACACACACACAGTAAAACCTCCAATATATAAACATAGCCGTACTTCTGTCTTTTAGACTGGACAGACTGACTAATATATAGGAGTGGAAAGAACCGAATATACTGCTGACGTCCTACGGTGCACTTATTCATGCAGTAGTCACAACACACACACACACACACACACACACACACACACACACACTCATATGACATATGCACACTTTACAGTCAGTCAGACACAATCATCACGTATCTAAAAATATAAAATAAAAGCGAATGTGTTTTGTACTCGTCTCCAAACATGCAGAGACAAATACTGACCAAACATGTGATGTCGGTTCATGTGGATGCACACACACACACACACACACACAGGCTGTGTTTACATGTGACAAGTGTAGGAAGGGTCTCTGGTCCGTTATTGAGAAATCGGTGAAACTTCTCTTACTCAACGTATGTTTTTGACATTTTTGCGTGCGTGGGAGTGCGCATGTGTCGATCATCCTGAGCAGGGAAGTGAAAGCTAAGCAGACGGCTTCATCCCAAATATAGACATAAAACAAATCACACCCAAGGATCATCCAGCACCTTTTTCTTCTCTTCTAGGATTTGACAGCTCAGAGTCTCTGCACATTCATCACCGCACTCATGCAATACCATGGATGCTGCATGAATGAGCCCGAAGGGGAATTTTTTTTTTTTTTTTCTAACAAACAGCTCACCTTCCAGGAATAAAAGCCGAGTGTTTCCCAGCATGTTTCGTAATCGCGCAGGCTGGTTTTCGAGTCAAACTGGAACCAAAATCATAACTAACCCTATAACCCTGCATGCTGGTTACACGCAAAGACGACTCGTGAAACCTCGAGCAGCAAAAATGACATACAGTGTGCTTAAATTATTATGAATTCAAAGATGCATTGCGACACATTTTTGACACCAGCGAGAATGGGAATTGAAAATGAGTCCAGGGTTTCACTGTTCTGTGTCCGACACAGCGTGACCTTTATTTTTACCTCCACCAGAGAGTTTCCGTGTGTGTTTGTTAGTTTGTCTGCAATATTACACACAGACTTGAATGCTGCATGGGCCTCAGCCCAGAACAGACCCGAACGACTTAAACAAAAAAGGCCGTCTTAAGGTGGCTGGTATCTATGTCCAAGTAAAAGTCAGAATCTAGCAGATTTAAATATGTTTTACTTGTTGCTGGATTAGGCGTGATTCAATGAAAGAGGACCGCTGCTCTGCTGTTAGGAAGACGCCTTTCCTTTAGATCTCTTTGTGCACGTGTAAAAAGCAGATCAGAAACACGGTTAGTCAAACTGATTTCACCAGCTCGATGCTAAATTCTGGTGGAATCAGTTTCACTAATCTAAAAAAACCCAGATTGCAGGTTTCAGAGGAACGCTGTCTCTAACACGTCGGCTTTAGGGTCGATTCTCGTCAACCCAAAGCGTCAGTATCCGACGACCTGGGAAGGAGACTCGTTAAGTCGTCTTTGACGTCCAGAAAAAAACCTCCCAAACACAGCAAGTGATTCAGAGTATAAGAACATCCAGCGGAGAGGAGCAGGTCTCTGCAGATACTGCTGCTGAGTCATCAGCGATGATTGATTCAGTTTGTTTGAGTCTTTGAATGTTTTAAGGGAAATCCTGCATGTTTTACCTCAGAGTTCATTTAACTGGATTATGTTTGAATGTGTTCCTCTCACTTTCTTACACACACACACACACACACACACACACACACACACACAGAAATCCTCTGTCATCATGTCATCTTTCATGTCTGGAACCAGGACGATGCTCCCGATACTCTCCGTCTCTCTGGGTCACAGATAAAAGGCTTCGGTGTAACACGAGGAACCAAAGATTCACTCAGCCGTCGATTCTCACGTGTGGGAAAAACACTGCATCACATTTACCGAACGTGCAATTTAATCCATATCTGAATGTGTGAATGTGTGTTTGCTCAACATAGACAAATGCTACGCAGTCGTGTTGACCGTGTGTGTGTGTGTGTGTGTGTGTGTGTGTGTGTGTGTGTTTCAGTGATACTTCAAAGTGTAGCATGCCTCAGCCTTCACTCAGCTCAATGTTGATTTCACATGAGATACAGGTCAGTGTCAGGACAAAGATACTCTTTAACGTGTGTGTGTGTGTGTGTGTGTGTGTGTGTGTGAATAAGAGAGAGTGGTAGAGAGAGTTTCTTTGTTTGTTATAGTGCCGTTGAACTCTACAGCAGACAACATGCTATAAGATCAAAGCAGCCACAGGCAAGAAGATGAAGACGGAGAGAATTTCCCCAGACTCCCTTAAAAAAAACCTCAATTTTATGAGATGTTCATTTATTAGAAACTTTATAAACATTGTACAATGTTTTATTATGATAAATACATAATTATTTGCACCTTGTCATAAATTCGGCATGTGTTCTACGTTGGACTCTTTCTTTTTTTTTTTTTGCAAGAAGCATCGAGTCCATTCGTCCCAGGGATGTACCTGTACATCTGCCTCCAGTCTGCAGTATAGGCGATGAAACAGATCGACAAGCCAACAGAAACTTTCAGCATCATGACTAAATAAAGCTTAAATAAAGTATATCTTGTATAGCTGGATTAGCGACTGCAGTGTGAGGGGGACAAAGCCGCGACGAGCCTCGTCACATCGAATTGTTTGAGCTTTTCCCACAGAAATGTGAATGAAGACATGTTTCTCAACAGCCTCGAAGAGGAAGCGTGGTACCATCGCTGGTCCTTTTTGAACAAAGATTGTGTAATACTGGCACAACAAAGACCCTTTTTATACCAAACAGCAACGCCGCCACAGTGCGTGACTTTAAGAACACATAAACAAAAGAGGCATTGCGTTAATCGTTTAAGCGTTGCCAGTGCTTTATAAAAATAGCGACAGTCATTTATTGTATTTGTTACATGGCTCTTGGTTTCGTCCTCACACCTCATCGTCCCCCTTCATTTGCAGATATATTCAGCTGCTGTTCCTCTTTGACTTTAGCTGCCAACTGCTGCGAGCTGCCTTTGTTTTGTTTGTTTGTTTGTTTGTTTTTTTCAAATCTCCCGCTTGTGGGTCGCACACACAACACGTCATCAAAACATCACGTCGCCATCCGGTCCTGCTGAATT
Organism: Acanthopagrus latus; assembly: GCF_904848185.1. Classification (NCBI taxonomy): domain Eukaryota; kingdom Metazoa; phylum Chordata; class Actinopteri; order Spariformes; family Sparidae; genus Acanthopagrus; species Acanthopagrus latus. The sequence goes on from NC_051055.1 coordinate 29,353,385, forward strand.
CCCCCCTCGGCTGACTCTCACCTCCCAGAGTCAAAACAACAATGAGTCCCCATCCTGTCTTTGTGCCTCAGATCCAGAATGGAAGGCAGATGGAAGATGCAGAAAACAGTCTTTGCTGTGAACAGGCTGTGATAAAGAGGTGACTGACTGCTTTAATCCTGCAGGAGAGAGAGTGCCGGTCTGATCGACTTTACACTGCAGCTGGTCCAGAACAGTGATGACATCATGTTTCCCTGTTTCTCATCTTTTTGTCATCTTTTGCATGGACATCAGTAAATTAATGAATCATTGCCTGCTGCATGTTGATGCACACTGGACGTACTGACCCCTGCAAACAGCACACGTCCACATAGTTTTGGCCAGGTCTTCTCTTTATCAGCTGCTGAATTAGCATCATTAGCATGTAGCGCTCGGCCTCCCTCTGCGGTGTAAGAGGAGCTGGCGGGCAGACTGACACCAGAGCAGATGAGTAAATTAGCGTGAACAGAAACAAGAGAAACTCCGACATTAAATATTCACAGCTGACACCAGGAGCTGTGAAACTAAACGCCTTCGTCCTCCATCACTAATCCTTCCTCTCTCTCCCCCTCATCTCTCTCTCTCTCTCTCTCCCTCTCTCTAATCCCCCTCTCTCTTTCTCTAAGCCTCTCTCACTCTTTCTCTCCATCTGAAACTCTCCCTCAGGCCGGCATCCCCACCCGAAATTAGCTTACAGTTTCTTCTGAGTGAGACTTAAAAAACTTGCTGGTGTTTGATTTTCGTTTCATCAGATAGTATTATTAGTCGTTAGTGAAGCAGGGCTCATAAACCTGTCAACGAAAACCTGGAGAAAACGCTGATATTGATCATTCAGACGTGGTCCTGGTCTGGATGGTCCTCCAGGCACAGGAAGCAGCATCTGTCTCTTTCTCCTCATAATCCCTCCGGTTTGCAGGTCATGTCCTGAAGGTCTTGATTTCATTCTCAGTCCTGCCATTCTGTTGTTTGAAGGTGGTGAAGTCACCAGGAGCTGCCAGTCAAGCTTTCATTTCAAAATACTGTTTCCGCTGCTGACTGAGCTCCTCTCGTTCGTAGATAAACACTTTTAATTTCTGATGAATCGCATTTCATTTTCATCACAATTAAAGTCCCCCATTATAAACACACTATGATTGCTTGTCGGTGGAAACCACCAACTATCACCGGTGCGTAAGAGGACACGTTGAGGACGTTCACTCTGAATGTGTGTTTGTGGGTGAAGTTTTGACATCCGGCCAGACTGTGACACATAAAAACTTTGCCTTTACAGAAGGAACAGCTGCGAGGCGACGTTGTGAATTTGAGAGGATGTGTCATTCTGTCTGGACGCTTGCTTTTATTTTCGTTCATTTTGATCGAGTTACTTTGCGCTTAAGTTTGCATTTATTTCTCACGTTTTATATTGAAGCAACAAACAGATTTTCCACGCACGTATCGTCTTTCTTTCCATCGGTTCATTTCCTAAATTGGTGTTGGAATCAGCGGCCGTCTCCGGTGTCATCTCCTCTTCTTCTGTTGTACCTCCTTCCTCCTCTCTCCTCTCTCTTTTCTTCTTCTTCTTCTTCTTATGGCAGCTGTCAGTGTCTCACCAGTGTTACAGGACAATGCTGCCGGGCTCAGGTTGCTCAGTGTGTGTGTGTGTGTGTGTGTGTGTGTGTGTGTGTGTGTGTGTGTTACTGTATTTGACACGCTGACATTCCTGCAGCGGCTGGGCTGAATGCTCGGCCCTCCACACTCTGCTTATTCAGGCTGCTGCTCTCGACCGTGTGGGGGATTAGTGGGAGTGTGTGTGTGCGCGTGTGTGTGTGTGTGTGTGTGTGTGTGTGTGTGTGAGGCGGTACATCTCAGACACACGCCTTATCAAAACACAGACGGCAGTGCCACGACGGGGACAAGACGGTGGTTATTTTTAAAATGACGGTGTGTGTTTCTGTTCCTTAAGCCCTCAAGGCTGCAGAGGACCCCAGGTGGGACGGGGAGGCGGACGAGTGTGTGTGTGTGTGTGTGTGTGTGTGTGTGTGTGTGTGTGTGTGTGTGTGTGTGCGTGTTTGGACAGTAGACTCGATACCTTTTCCATCTCCACAATGCGAAGAATGTTGCGCAGGCCCAGCGCTCCATCAGATCGGAGCACAGTTGTCGGCTTCGGGGAGAAGAGAGAACGACCGACAGAAGATTTACACTCCGAGCCTCCGAGGCCGACGACACGCCGATTTTCAGGGGTGTTATCGGCGCCACATCTGGCCGTCGACGAGGCTGCGATCCAGTTTGAGTCGAGGGGAGAAGAAGCTTATTTTGTTGGCAGTTTCGCTGCATTGTTTGTTCCACAAAAGCAAATCTGTGAACTGGTGAAGACGTAACACATTTTCCTTGTTGAACACCCGCCGGCTGTTAAACAAACATGTAAACTGAGCACGGTTTTGTTTCACAACCTCCGACCACACACATTATCAGCAATCTCAGATCAAGTAGGAGCGGTTGCATCATCGTTGTTCAGCCCAGTTCCAGAGAAGATGATGTCTCGGGTTTTAACAGTTACACTGTGGTTTCTGAAGCAATTCCCTCGAACAGCAATTAATGACACATAAACCAACACACATGCTCAAATATCTGTGTAGAAGAATATTACAATGGAGCCCACAGGGCAACGGCTCCATTTACAGGGTGACGAGATTGTGAATCAGTACATTTGCCATCTACTCCTGGAAGTGATCCCTGAATAGATCAAGCTATTTTCGCAATATCTGCAGGGGGTAAAAAATTCAAAATCAAATACATCTTTAACTTTATTTATTCTGTGATTTTCATCTCATTTTCGACGAATACATTACCTTCAAAATACGAGTGTAGGGAGGTGTGCACAGGTGTGAGCGTACCTGTGGTTTGCAGCAACGTTAACTTCAAACATTAAAACATTTTGGGCTGTCGTAGGAGCTGTCTTTGTATTTAATGTGTGATGATGGAGTGTAAACTGTGTGTTTAACATGACAATGGACTCCTTGTGGTGCAGTGTGTGTCTCCAGCCTTAGATGGCGCTCTCGTCCACCCCACCCGGTTGTGACGACCCTGCTGGCGATCACAGTGTCACCTCCTTCTCTCTGTTCTGGGACCCTCGCTGTAACCACCCGGCCACCCTGCCAGGCGACAGCAGGCTCCTTTTGTAACGATGTGTCGCTTTGGTGTCACTGTCGTCTCATTAGTGTGTGTGTGTGTGTGTGTGTGTGTGTGTGTGTGTGTGGCAGCTCTGATGGTATGCTCTGGCTGCTGTGTGACTGTTTTTACAGTCAGGAATTCAGGGACCCAAACGGGTGACAAAATGTTTGTTTTGTCGGATTCCCTGCAAACTTTTACCTCCAGTGTGAGATTTTCTTCTGCTTATTACAGAGTCACAGAGCGGCGGAGACGGAGACTGACGGGTTTTTATTATTTGAAGCCTCAATTAAAAGGAAGAGAAAGCAAAATGCGTGAAGCCTCCACAGCGCTGCTGGTGTAAATACATCAGTGTACAGAGTGTAAGATATTCGGGTGCTGGTGTAGGTGATGCAGACGCGACTGCTGGACCACAGAGGAAGAGAGAAAACACTTCAAGTTGGGTCAGCTGTCAATCACAATACATTTTGGAGAGACGGTAACGATGCCAGAGGCCCACCCAACCACGTAACACACACACACACACAGACTTCAGGGTTTAGTTTTAGGAAAACTTCATGCAAGAAAGTGACAAACACTCTCACTTAAATGTCTCAAATGAAACAGCATTCAAAGTTTTTTCCCATGACAGGACATAAGACAGGGATATATCAAGCGTTATCAATTATTATGTGTGCATGTTGCAGTTTTGTGCGTTGAGAAATTGGTGCTGATGAAGCAGAGACATGGTTTATACAAGCAGGAAAAAAGTTCAGTGCAGATTTAAGAGATCAAGACAGAGAGAGAGAAAAGATTAAGACGGGGCGGAGAAAAAAAAGGAGACGGAGACAGAAATAAAACCCTCGACAGCTCTGCTTGTGTTCAGACATGCTGCAGCCAGTGTGTGTGTGTGTGTGTGTGTGTGTGTGTGGCATGCTGTGCGGTGTCAGGGCAAAATTTACTGCAGGTTTGGCCTTGGAAGTGTTTGGCTCTGTGTGTGTGTGATGGCTCGAGGCAGGTGTGTGTGTGTGTGTGTGTGTGTGTGTGTGTGTGTGTGTGTGTGTGTGTGTGTGTGTTCTGCCGTCACAGCCAGGTGAGGAGTTCAGAGTTGGTTTCGCTCCAAAGGGGAAAGTTAGCCGGCGGCTCGTCACTCCGCTGGCCTCGGATCAGAACAGAAAGTGTCGGGCGGGCGGGGGGGAGGGAGGTGGGAGACAAAAAGACGGATAGTCTCACTTCCACTGGATGAATGTCTGCGTGACGCTGCCGTCATGTGAAGACCTCAGAAGTCCCAGTTTAGAATTTGGATGATTTACTTTCGCCGCTCTCAGCGTCACTCGAGGCTGTTTCACAAAACAGCGTCTTGTCTCAGAGCCAGAACTTCCTGCCAGAGTTGTGTTTTCTTACACATTATTAAGTAATAAATATAATGTTCCATGTGGGCGTCTTCTAATAACTGATCAGCTCGATTGTTCCAGTGCAGAAAGAACACGCTGATTAACGTGAGTCACGGCTGTTATGGAAGAGGTTAAGACGTGATTTATCATTTCCACTGTGGCCTTCTGAGCGCGAACGATCAGCTGATGGAGCTGCTCGCAGTCAGGTCCTCCACCACTTCCTGATTCACTTCACAGTCAAATGTAACGCAGCTGTAACTCAACAGCATGGAATCGATCTGATAGGCCGATGATCAGTCAGTTATCTCACATTTCCCCTGTGTTGGTTTTTTTTTTGTTTTTTTTTCGCCTTGTGCGGTTTGACGGTCAGCTCGAGTTGTTCCCATGACAGAGACAGGAGTGGTCATTGTGGAATAAAGAGACCTCAGAGCGTCGGAGGTTAAATGTGACCCCATGTGTGCGTCAGATGACGATCCTCCTGCTGTGACCACGACGAGGTGACTGCTCAGACACACAGCAGTCCTCCTGACTGCACAGACCAATATCATATCACACATATCACTTTCAGTCCAACAAGTTTCCTTCACAAATCTAACAACGTCTTATTGACACGTGAGAATATTTTCATTTAACAAATCTGCTGTTTCTACCGCCGAGCTCTCTTCAGCTTTATATTTCTTTGTGTTTCATTTTGAAGACAACTCTCTGCAGAGTCTGTGCACGTCTTGTAAGTTATAACATTATAAAATGTGACATCACACTTTCAGTCACTTTCAGTGTTGCACCAGACCCGATCTGATGTCACCATGTTGCTGCTGCTCCAGGACCTTCACTGCAAACTGACTCACCATGGTTTTTTCTTCACGGTCGGAGGAGAAAAGACAGAAAAATACTCACATTGTAGAAGTTATCTTTTCTAAAACATGCTAAGGTTTTTGTTTTTTTAACTCAAACCACATTTCGTTGCCTAAATCTAACCCAGCTGTGACAGAAAAGCTCTGTCTTGCTCCAAACACAGATTCTGACGTCTTTTGAACATTAATCGTGATGTTGCAGGATGTCTTTGCCGTGCACACGCTTGCATGTACAAAGTGAATCTAACAACCTGGTTTCACGGCAAGTTTCGCAGCTATGGAAACATTAGACAGACGGCTGGTTGGTTCAGCACGTGAAATCGATGT